>NC_138297.1:66000000-66027500 GCF_965601325.2 Salmo salar
CAGACTGCTGCCTTTACCTTTACCACTGTCTCCTCTAGACCAGACTGCTGCCTTTACCTTTACCACTGTCTCCTCTAGACCAGACTGCTGCTGGCTTTACCTTTACCACTGTCTCCTCTAGACCAGACTGCTGCTGCCTTTACCTTTACCACTGTCTCCTCTAGACCAGACTGCTGCCTTTACCTTTACCACTGTCTCCTCTAGACCAGACTGCTGCTGTCTGTCATACTGCTGTGTCCTGTCATACCGCTGTGTCCTGTCACACTGCTGTGTCCTCGCTGTGTCCTGTCACACTGCTTTGTCCTCGCTGTGTCCTGTCATACTGCTGTGTCCTCACTGTGTCCTGTCACACCGCTGTGTCCTGTCACACTGCTGTGTCCTGTCACACTGCTGTGTCCTCGCTGTGTCCTGTCATACTGCTGTGTCCTGTCACACTGCTGTGTCCTCGCTGTTTCCTGTCATACTGCTGTGTCCTGTCACACTGCTGTGTCCTCGCTGTGTCCTGTCATACTGCTGTGTCCTGTCACACTGCTGTGTCCTCGCTGTGTCCTGTCATACTGCTGTGTCCTGTCATACTGCTGTGTCCTGTCATACCGCTGTGTCCTGTCATACTGCTGTGTCCTGTCATACTGCTGTGTCCTGTCCTCAGCAGTCAACCATAACTCTGTGTGTGATGAGTGACAGTATGAAGGATGACCACCCACAGGGAAGATGACCTTATTTCTCTCTCTCTCACACACACACACACACACACACACACACACACACACACACACACACACACACACACACACACACACACACACCTCCTGTGCATCAGATAGTGTTACAGCAGGATGTCCATGAGGAGATAACAGGCTCCAGTGATATGGTCAGAGATATAGAACAGATCAGAGAGATGTATAACACGGGGGTTTAGGGTCGACCTGTACCATTCAGTCAGCCAGAGAGATGTATAACACGGGGGTTTAGGGTTGACCTGGACCATTCAGTCAGCCAGAGAGATGTATAACACGGGGGTTTAGGGTTGACCTGTACCATACGGTCAGCCAGAGAGATGTATAACACGGGGGTTTAGGGTTGACCTGGACCATTCAGTCAGCCAGAGAGATGTATAACACGGGGGTTTAGGGTTGACCTGCACCATACGGTCAGCCAGAGAGATGTATAACACGGGGGTTTAGGGTTGACCTGTACCATACGGTCAGCCAGAGAGATGTATAACACGGGGGTTTAGGGTTGACCTGTACCATACGGTTAGCCAGAGAGATGTATAACACGGGGGTTTAGGGTTGACCTGTACCATACGGTCAGCCAGAGAGATGTATAACACGGGGGTTTAGGGTTGACCTGTACCATACGGTCAGCCAGAGAGATGTATAACACGGGGGTTTAGGGTTGACCTGTACCATTCGGTCAGCCAGAGAGATGTATAACACGGGGGTTTAGGGTTGACCTGTACCATACGGTCAGCCAGAGAGATGTATAACACGGGGGTTTAGGGTTGACCTGGACCATACGGTCAGCCAGAGAGATGTATAACACGGGGGTTTAGGGTTGACCTGTACCATACGGTCAGCCAGAGAGATGTATAACACGGGGGTTTAGGGTTGACCTGTACCATACGGTCAGCCAGAGAGATGTATAACACGGGGGTTTAGGGTTGACCTGTACCATACGGTCAGCCAGAGAGATGTATAACACGGTGGTTTAGGGTTGACCTGTACCATACGGTCAGCCAGAGAGATGTATAACACGGGGGTTTAGGGTTGACCTGTACCATACGGTCAGCCAGAGAGATGTATAACACAGGGGTTTAGGGTGGATTGGTTTTGGGCTGCTTTTAGAAGCTTGTAATACATCAGAACCAATCCAGTAGACATGTCATTACAGAGCAGAGGTTATGTAACATGGTGGAAGACCCATAGCTATACAGCGTATATAACCAGCCTGACAACATGATTAAAAACACATCCACGGTAGACCAGCTAGTATTTTATAAAACGCTGTTTGGACAATTTAATATTTCAAGATGCATTCTTTGTTTTTAATCAAAATGCCTTTCTCCGCCAAAACCATTTCCAAATAGACAAGCTCACACGCGCACGCACACACACATGAACGCACACGCACGCACGCACGCACACACACATCTGAGAGCACTGGAGAGAATAGAAATCCCTGTCTGAATTTGGGTGGCATAGCAACGGATAAGGAGTAGATTATAGTTTGTGTATTTGTATTTATTATGGATCCACATTAGTTCCTGCCAAGACAGCAGCTACTCTTCCTGGGGTTTATTATGGATCCCCATTAGTTCCTGCCAAGACAGCAGCTACTCTTCCTGGGGTTTATTATGGATCCCCATTAGTTCCTGCCAAGGCAGCAGCTACTCTTCCTGGGGTTTATTATGGATCCCCATTAGTTCCTGCCAAGACAGCAGCTACTCTTCCTGGGGTTTATTATGGATCCCCATTAGTTCCTGCCAAGACAGCAGCTACTCTTCCTGGGGTCCAGCAACATTAAGGCAGTTTATACCATTTAAAACATTACAATACATTCCCAGATTTCACAACACACTGTGTTCCCTCAGGCCCCTACTCCACCACTACCACATATCTACAGTACTAAATCCATGTGTACTTGTGTGTATAGTGCGTATGTTATCATGTGTGTGTATGCATGTGTCTATGTTTGTGTTGCTTCACAGTCCCCGCTGTTCCATTAATTGTTTTTTTATACGTTTTCTAAATCTAATTTTACTGCTTTTACTTGATGAGGAATAGAGTTTGTGTGTGTGTGTGTGTGTGTGTGTGTGTTTGTGTGTTTTAATATAGACAGTATGTCAAGGCCACCCCCTCTACAATTACTCACTGACACTGGCTTGTCTGGTTGATTAAAAACATTTTGGATTACAATCACTACCTTGTACCAGATGCCTGTTTTCTATGTGCCCTGGTCTACAGTAGTGCACTATTAAGGGAACAGGGTGCCATTTGGGACGAATCACATAATGATTTGGAGCAGAATCACTATCTACTTCAGTAGCACCCTCCTCCTGTCTAACAAGTCTTCAATAGGATTATTTTCTCTCTCTCCTCCCCCTCGCTCTGTCTCCCATTCCTCTCTCTCTGTCTGTCTCCCTCTCAATTCAATTCAATTTAATTCAAGGGGCTTTATTGGCATGGGAAACACATGTTAACGTTGCCAAAGCAAGTGAAGTAGACAATATACACCAAATATCACTCTCTCTCTCTGTCTCTCTCTCTATGTCTCTCTCTCTCGGTCTCTCGGTCTCTCTCGCTCTGTCTCTCTCGCTCTGTCTCTTTCTCTCTGTCTCTCTCTCTCTCTGTCTGTCTCTCTCTCTGTCTGTCTCTCTCTCTGTCTGTCTCTGTCTCTCTCTCTGTCTGTCTCTCTCTCTGTCTCTCTCGCTTGGTCTGTCTCTCTCGCTCGGTCTGTCTCTCTCGCTCGGTCTGTCTCTCTCGCTCGGTCTCTCTCTCTGTGTCTCTCTCTCTGTCTGTCTCTCTCTCTGTCTGTCTCTCTCTGTCTCTCTCTCTCTCTGTCTCTCTCTCTCTGTCTCTCTCTCTAAACTCTGAGGGTGTGCTTCTCTGATCTCTTCTTCCAATCCTGTGTCTCACCACTCTGACACACTGTAAACATGCTGGACACATTATATCCACACACACACCACTCTGACACACTGTAAACATGCTGGAGACATTATATCCACACACACACCACTCTGACACACTGTAAACATGCTGGAGACATTATATCCACACACACACCACTCTGACACACTGTAAACATGCTGGAGACATTATATCCACACACACACCACTCTGACACACTGTAAACATGCTGGAGACATTATATCCACACACACACCACTCTGACACACTGTAAACATGCTGGAGACATTATATCCACACACACACCACTCTGACACACTGTAAACATGCTGGAGACATTATATCCACACACACACCACTCTGACACACTGTAAACATGCTGGACACATTATATCCACACACACACCACTCTGACACACTGTAAACATGCTGGACACATTATATCCACACACACACCACTCTGACACACTGTAAACATGCTGGACACATATCCACACACACACACCACTCTGACACACTGTAAACATGCTGGACACATTATATCCACACACACACCACTCTGACACACTGTAAACATGCTGGACACATTATATCCACACACACACCACTCTGACACACTGTAAACATGCTGGACACATATCCACACACACACACACACCACTCTGACACACTGTAAACATGCTGGACACATTATATCCACACACACACCACTCTGACACACTGTAAACATGATGGACACATTATATCCACACACACACCACTCTGACACACTGTAAACATGCTGGACTATCTATCTCTCAGGTCTACAACACATGATCAGAAGGGTACAACAGGCTGAGTTAGCAGCAGGAATCCTCTATCTCTCAGCTACAGACAGACAGCCTTTCCTTCACAGTGTCAGGAACACACAGAGCAGGAGACCCATTTCAGAAGAGAGGGAGTGAGGGAGGAAGAAAGAGAGAGAGAGGGAGGGAGGGAAGCTATCATTTCAAACACAAGGCAGAAGAAAGGCAGGGAGTGATAGAAAAGAAGGAGAGGGGGAGCGAGGGATGCTCGGAGTGAAGGAGGAGAGACGCAGGGGAGAGGCGGAAAACAAAGCAGAATATGTAAGGGCTATGTGGCGCCCGCCACACCCGGTGACTGTCATCAGTGTGTCAGGAGCTCTTTAGCGATTCTCTCATCTACACACAAACCACGGCCCACATGTGATTTAGTGCCTTTATTCACCATGAATGAAGCCTGTATCCCTTCTCCTCGGTCTGTGCTGCTACATCTCTGAACATGCTGTCAAGATGGGGGGTGAGAGACATGGCTACCTTAGGATGAAAACGCAATGGAAGATGTGGGGGGGGGGGGAATTTAATTATCATCAAAGTCAATGGAGGCGTCCATCTTGTGTTCTTAGCACAGTTCTTGAAAGAGTGTCAACACCAGAGAGTGTTAATAAAGCAGAGAGTGTCAACACCAGAGTGTTAATATAGTAGAGAGTGTCAACACCAGAATGTTAATAACGTAGAGAGTGTCAACACCAGAGTATTAATAATGTATAGAGTGTCAACACCAGAGTGTTAATAACGTAGAGTGTCAACACCAGAGTATTAATAATGTAGAGTGTCAACACCAGAGTGTTAATAACGTAGAGAGTGTCAACACCAGAGTGTTAATAATGTATAGAGTGTCAACACCAGAGTGTTAATAACGTAGAGTGTCATCACCAGAATATTAATAATGTATAGAGTGTCAACACCAGAGTGTTAATAACGTAGAGTGTCAACAGCAGAGTGTTAATAATGTAGAGTGTCAACACCAGAGAGTGTTAATAACGTACAGTGTCAACACCAGAGTGTTAATATAGTAGAGTGTCAACACCAGAGAGTGTTAATAACGTACAGTGTCAACACCAGAGTATTAATAATGTAGAGAGTGTCAACACCAGAGAGTGTTAATAAAGTAGAGAGTGTCAACACCAGAGTGTTAATACAGTAGAGTGTCAACACCAGAATGTTAATAACGTAGAGAGTGTCAACACCAGAGAGTGTTAATAAAGTAGAGAGTGTCAACACCAGAGTGTTAATATAGTAGAGTGTCAACACCAGAATGTTAATAACGTAGAGAGTGTCAACACCAGAGTGTTAATAACGTAGAGAGTGTCAACACCAGAGAGTGTTAATAACGTAGAGAGTGTCAACACCAGAGAGGGTTAATAACGTAGAGTGTCAACACCAGAGTGTTAATAACGTAGAGTGTCAACACCAGAGAGTGTTAATAACGTAGAGTGTCAACACCAGAGTGTTAATAACGTAGAGTGTCAACACAAGCTGTGATATGGATAACCAGGAAGCATATTGACAATGCAAAAAATCTCCCTGAATGCTAGAACATTCCATTCCCTCAACAACAAAAAGGAGGACATCTTTAAGTGAGGGCCGATCATAAAGAGGAAGTTCAGTGTGTGTGTGTGTGTGTGTGTGTGTGTGTGTGTGTGTGTGTGTGTGTGTGTGTGTGTGTGTGTGTGCAGTGCTTCAGCCCCAGCCTGAGAGCCTGTAGCTCTGACGGACTTATCGCCTCTCTCCAGGTCCGCATCCCAAATGGCATCCTATTCCCTTTATAGTGCACTACTTTTGACTAAGGCCCAAAGGTGATAGTGTGCCATTTGGGGCACAGCTCTCACTCCAGCCAGTCCTATTGGTCCTGTGACAAACTGCAGCCATCACAGACAGTAAACATTATATCAATGATGCATGCTGTTTACCACTTTAGAAATGGACTGGGGTTTTATGCCTGCAGAATGTGACGGCATAAATTAGCACCTTTATTCATCCAGGAAGTTGGTTTTCTTCTACATTATGTTTTTGTAGTCCGCCTCCCTTCAACAGTTTGGTACCAAGTTGGGTTGGGGAATGCAGAATCTCTCTCTCCTTACTGATGCAACCTACTAAAAAGATGATGTCACCATGTGAACAGGCCCCAGTTTCACCCCAAGGCACCACTCATTACCACGGAAACCAGTCCCATGGAGATGAGAGGTGTTCTGAGCAGAAATTATTCACCCAGTTCTTCAGAGAATCACTTTTACATCAATTATATTAGCATCCTGTTACTGTCTCAGTCTGTGGCAGTCAGAGAGACTTCTGATGATGCTGTCATTATTATAGAGAAGAGCTGCTACTGCTGTGTGTGTGTGTGTGTGTGTGTGTGTGTGTGTGTGTGTGTGTGTGTGTGTGTGTGTGTGTCTACTTCTCACAGCATCACTCCAAACCTCATCATAGAACATTACAGGGAGGAGAGAGAGAGAGAGAGAGAGAGAGGGAGACAGAGAGAATGAGAGAGAGCGAGAGCGAGAGAGAGACAGAGAGACAGAGAGAGAGAGAGAGAGAGAGAGAGAGGAAAATAAAGAGAGTGATGTGTCAGAGAGAAAAAGAGTGAGAAATAGAGCGTGAGAAATCCAAGCAGCCCTAGAAGCTACAGCTCCTCACATATCAATTACAGAGTTGGAGAGCTGCTCTCATCTGCTTCTACCTCTCCTCCTCCTCTCTTCTGCCTCTCCTCTTCCTCCTCTCTTCTCTCTTCTGCCTCTCCTCCTCCTCCTCTCTTCTGCCTCCTCTCTTCTGCCTCTCCTCTTCCTCTCTTCTGCCTCTCCTCCTCCTCCTCCTCTCTTCTGCCTCTCCTCTCTTCTGCCTCTCCTCCTCCTCTCTTCTGCCTCTCCTCTCCTCCTCCTCCTCTCCTCTCCCGTGTACCATCACCATCACAGTGCTAGCAGTGGTTCCACCTCTAAACCCACACAGTCAGAAGGCTGCCCGCTGCATCACGGCAGTGGGTGTGTGTCATGCGCTGCTGAAGGAAGAACAAGTAGGACAAACGGAGCTGCTGGGAGCTGATACACACCTTGTTGTTCAGATCATTATCGTTTACAGCTGCTGACTTATCAGCACGGTACAGAACAGGGCTCTGTATGTGTGTGTATGTTAAGATGTCTGACCTGGCTGCATAATATCTAAATGGACAGACAGACAGACAGACAGACAGACAGACAGACAGACAGACAGACAGACAGACAGACAGACAGACAGACAGACAGACAACAGCACCCAGGAAGAATGCCAGCTGGGTGCTGGATGGAAAGCTCTGACCTCTCTGAGGTCCTTCTCTAAGTGTCCTAGCAGTGATCATGTTTTAAGAGCTGGGATAGGTTCCCCTGTGTACCCATCGTCCTGCAACAGAAGGCTCAGGTTACAGAAAGGAGATCAGCCTCTCTATCAGGGACACCTGGCGTCCTTTGACATGTTGTATTACGGTATCAATGTCCCTCATGCCTAATTCACACTATAGGACCAAACCAAACCAAGCTGAGCCATAGGACTGCTAAACAACACTGCTACATAGCTAATCAAATGGCTACCCAGACTACCTGCAATGATACTTTTCTGCACTAACTCTCTTGTACTGACTCTATGCATGCACGCACGCACGCACGCACGCACGCACGCACGCACGCACGCACGCAGTACTGGTACTTCCTGTATATAGCCATGTTATTACCTCATACCCCAGCACATTGACTCAGTACTGGTACTTCCTGTATATAGCCATGTTATTACCTCATACCCCTCTACATCAACTCAGTACTGGTACTTCCTGTATATAGTCATGTTACTACCTCATACCCCAGCACATTGACTCAGTACTGGTACTTCCTGTATATAGTCATGTTATTACCTCATACCCCAGCACATTGACTCAGTACCGGTACTTCCTGTATATAGCCATGTTATTACCTCATACCCCAACACATTGACTCAGTACTGGTACTTCCTGTATATAGCCATGTTATTACCTCATACCCCAGCACATTGACTCAGAACTGGTACTTCCTGTATATAGCCATGTTATTACCTCATACCCCAACACATTGACTCAGTACTGGTACTTCCTGTATATAGCCATTGAATTTTATTCTCCTTATACACTGACTGTACAAAACATTATGAACACCTGCTCTTTCCATGACAAAGACTGACCAGGTGAATCCAGGTGAAAGTTATGATCCCTTATTGATGTCAATCAGTGTAGTTAAATAAGGCTTTTTAAGCCTTGAGACAATTGAGACATGGATTGTGTAGGTGCCATTCAGAGGGCGTGAATGGTCAAGACAAAATATTTAAGTGTCTTTGAACAGGGTATGGTAGTAGGTGCCAGGCACAACGGTTTGTGTCAAGAACTGCAACGCTGCTGGGTTTTCCACGCTCAACAGTTTCCCGTGTGTATCGAGAATGGTCCACCACCCAAAGAAAATCCAGCCAACTTGACACAACTGTAGGAAGCATTGAAGTCAACATTGAACCTTTATTTAACGAGGCAAGTCAGTTAAGAACAAATTCTTATTTACAATGACGGCCTACCAAAAGGCAAAAGGCCTCCTGCGGGGACGGGGGCTGGGATTAAAAATACTAATATAGGACAAAACACACATCACGACAAGAGAGACACCACAACACTACACAAAGAGAGACCTAAGACAACAACATAGCATGGCAGCAACACAACATGACAACAACATGGTAGCAACACAACATGACAACAACATGGTAGCAACACAACATGTCAACAACATGGCAGCAACACAACATGACAACAACATGGTAGCAACACAACATGACAACAACATGGTAGCAACACAACATGTCAACAACATGGCAGCAACACAACATGACAACAACATGGCAGCAACACAACATGACAACAACATGGTAGCAACACAACATGGTAAAAGCACAACATGGAGGCAGCACAAAACATGGTTCAAACATTATTGGGCACAGACAACAGCACAAAGGGCAAGAAGGTAGAGACAACAATACATCACACAAAACAGCCACAACTGTCAGTAAGAGTGTCCATGATTGAGTCTTTGAATGAAGAGATGGAGGAAAAACGGACCAGTTTGAGTGTTTGTTGCAGCTCGTTCCTGTCGCTGGCTGCAGTGAACTGAAAAGAGGAGCGACCCAGGGATGTGTGTGCTTTGGGGACCTTTAACAGAATGTGACTGGCAGAACGGGTGTTGTATGTGGAGGATGAGGGCTGCAGTAGATATCTCAGATAGGGGGGAATGAGGCCTAAGAGGGTTTTATAAATAAGCATCAACCACTGGTGGAGGCTAGTAACAGTGACTAAGGTTCAGGGTACTGGGTGGAGGCTAGTAACAGTGACTAAGGTTCAGGGTACTGGGTGGAGGCTAGTAACAGTGACTAAGGTTCAGGACAGGGTACTGGGTGGAGGCTAGTAACAGTGACTAAGGTTCAGGGTACTGGGTGGAGGCTAGTAACAGTGACTAAGGTTCAGGGTACTGGGTGGAGGCTAGTAACAGTGACTAAGGTTCAGGACAGGGTACTGGTGGAGGCTAGTAACAGTCTCTAAGGTTCAGGACGGGGTACTGGGTGGAGGCTAGTAACAGTGACTAAGGTTCAGGACAGGGTACTGGGGGGAGGCTAGTAACAGACTCTAAGGTTCAGGACAGGGTACTGGGGGGAGGCTAGTAACAGACTCTAAGGTTCAGGACAGGGTACTGGGGGGAGGCTAGTAACAGTCTCTAAGGTTCAGGACAGGGTACTGGGGGGAGACTAGTAACAGTGACTAAGGTTCAGGGCAGGGTACTGGGTGGAGGCTAATAACAGCCTCTAAGGTTCAGGGTACTGGTGGAGGCTAGTAACAGTGACTAAGGTTCAGGGCAGGGTACTGGGTGGAGGCTAGTAACAGTGACTAAGGTTCAGGGCAGGGTACTGGTGGAGGCTAGTAACAGTGACTAAGGTTCAGGGCAGGGTACTGGTGGAGACTAGTAACAGTGACTAAGGTTCAGGGCAGGGTACTGGGTGGAGGCTAGTAACAGTGACTAAGGTTCAGGGCAGGATACTGGGTGGAGGCTAGTAACAGCCTCTAAGGTTCAGGGCAGGGTACTGGTGGAGGCTAGTAACAGTGACTAAGGTTCAGGGCAGGGTACTGGGTGGAGGCTAGTAACAGTGACTAAGGTTCAGGGCAGGGTACTGGTGGAGGCTAGTAACAGTGACTAAGGTTCAGGACAGGGTACTGGGGGAGGCTAGTAACAGACTCTAAGGTTCAGGGTACTGGGGGAGGCTAGTAACAGTCTCTAAGGTTCAGGGCAGGGTACTGGGTGGAGGCTAGTAACAGTGACTAAGGTTCAGGGCAGGGTACTGGGGGGAGGCTAGTAACAGTCTCTAAGGTTCAGGACAGGGTACTGGTGGAGGCTAGTAACAGTGACTAAGGTTCAGGGCAGGGTACTGGGTGGAGGCTAGTAACAGTGCCTAAGGTTCAGGGCAGGGTTCTGGGTGGAGGCTAGTAACAGTGACTAAGGTTCAGGGTACTGGTGGAGGCTAGTAACAGTGACTAAGGTTCAGGGCAGGGTACTGGGTGGAGGCTAGTAACAGTGACTAAGGTTCAGGGTACTGGTGGAGGCTAGTAACAGTGACTAAGGTTCAGGGCAGGGTACTGGTGGAGGCTAGTAACAGATCTAAGGTTCAGGGCAGGATACTGGGTGGAGGCTAGTAACAGTGACTAAGGTTCAGGGCAGGGTTCTGGTGGAGGCTATTAACAGTCTCTAAGGTTCAGGGCAGGGTACTGGGTGGAGGCTAGTAACAGTGACTAAGGTTCAGGGCAGGATACTGGGTGGAGGCTAGTAACAGTGACTAAGGTTCAGGGCAGGATACTGGGTGGAGGCTAGTAACAGTGACTAAGGTTCAGGGCAGGATACTGGGTGGAGGCTAGTAACAGTCTCTAAGGTTCAGGGCAGGGTACTGGTGGAGGCTATTAACAGTCTCTAAGGTTCAGGGCAGGGTACTGGGTGGAGGCTAGTAACAGTGACTAAGGTTCAGGGCAGGGTACTGGTGGAGGCTAGTAACAGTGACTAAGGTTCAGGACAGGGTACTGGTGGAGGCTAGTAACAGTGACTAAGGTTCAGGGCAGGATACTGGGTGGAGGCTAGTAACAGTCTCTAAGGTTCAGGGCAGGGTACTGGTGGAGGCTATTAACAGTCTCTAAGGTTCAGGGCAGGGTACTGGGTGGAGGCTAGTAACAGTGACTAAGGTTCAGGGCAGGGTACTGGTGGAGGCTAGTAACAGTGACTAAGGTTCAGGACAGGGTACTGGTGGAGGCTAGTAACAGTCTCTAAGGATCAGGGCAGGGTACTGGGTGGAGGCTAGTAACAGTGACTAAGGTACAGGGCAGGGTACTGGGTGGAGGCTAGTAACAGTGACTAAGGTTCAGGGTACTGGGTGGAGGCTAGTAACAGTGACTAAGGTTCAGGACGGGTACTGGGTGGAGGCTAGTAACAGTGACTAAGGTACAGGGTACTGGGTGGAGGCTAGTAACAGTGACTAAGGTTCAGGGCAGGATACTGGGTGGAGGCTAGTAACAGTCTCTAAGGTTCAGGGCAGGGTACTGGGTGGAGGCTAGTAACAGTGACTAAGGTACAGGGCAGGGTACTGGGTGGAGGCTAGTAACAGTGACTAAGGTTCAGGGTACTGGGTGGAGGCTAGTAACGGTGACTAAGGTTCAGGACGGGTACTGGGTGGAGGCTAGTAACAGTGACTAAGGTACAGGGTACTGGGTGGAGGCTAGTAACAGTGACTAAGGTACAGGGTACTGGGTGGAGGCTAGTAACAGTGACTAAGGTACAGGGTACTGGGTGGAGGCTAGTAACAGTGACTAAGGTTCAGGGTACTGGGTGGAGGCTAGTAACAGTGACTAAGGTTCAGGACGGGGTACTGGGTGGTAGTGGGGTGAACAAGTCGTTGCTCGGGTGGCTTGACCCAATAAAGGGATCAAGATGTTTTTATCCTTCTCTCTCTCCCTCTCAGAGTTTAATGTCATGCAAATTGAGTAAAAGAGGCTTCCGAGGCGTTCTGTGCTTTTTGAAACAAAGCGTTTAAAGAGCTAAAATAAGCTTCTATCTTTTGACTTAACATCTCATAAATACTGAATCAAAAGCTAAGCAGAAGAGAGCCAGTGAAAAACATCTCTGAGACTTCCATTGTCTACGGCATCATTACAAATACCTCTCCTCCTCGCCAGGGGAGACCAGCTAACAGTTGAGCACTGCAAACAACAGCGGAAGTTGCTGCAGTCTGGAAAAAGACATTCCCCTCAAATAATTTACAGAGCTGCAAGGCAGTTTCTCCACAGCCAAACACACAGCTGTCTTCCTGTTGAAGCCCCAGTGTTAGATCTCAGACTGGGTTAGAGTTGCATTCACATTACATCAGATATAGAAAGATAACAGCTGGTTAATATGAAGATGATAATATCTACCAGACAGCCTAGTTTAGATGAAAACGACGATGAAGACGATGATGAAGAAGATGATGAAGATGGTGGTTATCATGGTGATGAAGGTGCTAAAGATGATGCAGAAGATGATGATGATGAAGATGATGGTGATGATGAAGATTATGAAGATGAAGATGATGGTGATGCTGAAGATAATGACGAAGATGATGGGTTCGGCGATATACCATTTATACCGTATACCGGGGTATTTTGAAATGCCACTGCTTATTACTATAAGTTGGGTATAACTAGAGAAATCTAAGATGTGTCAAATAAATGATATGCAGCTCAGGGCTCCAGCTATGCATTTGGTTTGCTAACTTGCTAGTTAAGTGTCTAGATGTCAAGATCAAACTTCTTGGTTACAGCAGAGATATTCAACCCCCTCCTGGATCAAGATCCCTGTTGCTTAAATATTTTTGTGCATCAATAATTTGTGTACTATTTTCTTTATTTAGTGCTCTCTCTGGGTCCCTCCCTGTAGTTCACCCCTTCTAGTGCTCTCTCTGGGTCCCTCCCTGTAGTTCACCCCTTCTAGTGCTCTCTCTGGGTCCCTCCCTGTAGTTCACCCCAGTCCTTCTAGTGCTCTCTCTGGGTCCCTCCCTGTAGTTCACCCCTTCTAGTGCTCTCTCTGGGTCCCTCCCTGTAGTTCACTCCAGTCCTTCTAGTGCTCTCTCTGGGTCCCTCCCTGTAGTTCACCTCAGTCCTTCTAGTGCTCTCTCTGGGTCCCTCCCTGTAGTTCACCTCAGTCCTTCTAGTGCTCTCTCTGGGTCCCTCCCTGTAGTTCACCCCTTCTAGTGCTCTCTCTGGGTCCCTCCCTGTAGTTCACCTCAGTCCTTCTAGTGCTCTCTCTGGGTCCCTCCCTGTAGTTCACCCCTTCTAGTGCTCTCTCTGGGTCCCTCCCTGTAGTTCACCTCAGTCCTTCTAGTGCTCTCTCTGGGTCCCTCCCTGTAGTTCACCCCTTCTAGTGCTCTCTCTGGGTCCCTCCCTGTAGTTCACATCAGTCCTTCTAGTGCTCTCTCTGGGTCCCTCCCTGTAGTTCACCTCAGTCCTTCTAGTGCTCTCTCTGGGACCCTCCCTGTAGTTCACCCCTTCTAGTGCTCTCTCTGGGACCCTCCCTGTAGTTCACCCCAGTCCTTCTAGTGCTCTCTCTGGGTCCCTCCTTGTAGAGTTGTCCTCCAGAAACCTGTCACCTCAGTCATCTCGCTCTGCACAGGAAGTGTTTAAATATAGACGCTGCTTCTCGTAAAACAGCAATGTAAATAAAGCAAAGTGCTTTTCTCAGAACAAGGTTCGGGACACTGACTGATTAAGGGTTTGAGTCAGAGCCTTCTCAGGGCCAAGAGGTGTAACCCTGTCATCATCACTCCTGTTCTGAAAGTAGGGATCAATAACTAGACAGAGGAGTGGGACATTAGATATACCCTAATTAATATGAGAGAGAGAGAGAGAGACAGAGAGAGAGACAGAGAAAGAGAGAGAGAGACAGAGAGAAACAGAGACAGAGAGAGAGACATAGAGAAAGAGACAGAGAAATATGCACTTCCTAACCTCCTGCCAAATGTATGACCATAGAGACACATATTTCCCTCAGATTACACAGATCCACCATTTTTTTTTAAAACAAACCCAATTTTGATAAACTCCCATATCTACTGTGTGAAATACCACAGTGTGACATCACAGCAGCAAGATTTGTGACCTGTTGCCACAAGAAAAGGTCAACCAGTGAAGAACAAGCACCATTATAAATACAACCCATATTTATGCTTATTTCTTTTCCATTTTGTAAATCGTTACAACACTGTATATATACATAATATGACATTTGTAATGTTTTTATTCTTTTGGAACTTCTGTGAGTGTAATGTTTACTGTTCATTTTTATTGTTTATTTCACTTGTGTATATTAGTTACTTCACTTGCTTTGGCAATGTTAACATATGTTTCCCATGCCAATAAAGCCCTTAAATTGTATTGAGAGAGAGAGAGAGAGCGAGAGAGAGAGAGAGAGAGAGAGAGAGAGAGAGAGAGAGAGAGAGACTGAAGGAATCTATAGTCCTATCCTATCAGGTGTGAGTCTGCCTCTGAGTGTGTGTAGCATGGCCACACTACTGCATATTCTACCTCTAGCCTCTGCCCTTTCAACTGCCACATGAGAATAACCTTCAGACAGCGTCCTGAATGCAGTCTGTCCAAGGCTACTGTCAGAGAGCCAAAGGTTGAGCATGACCCTGACAGACCGCTGACATTGGCTGCCTTTCGTCCTCTCTCTCTCTCATTAATAACACATGCCAGGCTTTTGGCTAGAGATCCCCAGACACGGACTGGTGTGGCTTCACACCTCCACACACACACACCTCACTCACTCACTCACTCACTCACTCACTCACTCACTCACTCACTCACTCACTCACTCACTCACTCACTCACTCACTCACTCACTCACTCACTCACTCACTCACTCACTCACTCACTCACTCACTGTACCCACACACAGACACACACAGACACTTAGCTAATGTCCTCTCTCAGTCAGACAACAACCAACCAGACAGTTAGCTAATGTCCTCTCTCAGTCAGACAACAACCAGACACTTAGCTAATGTCCTCTCTCAGTCAGACAACAACCAGACACTTAGCTAATGTCCTCTCTCAGTCAGACAACAACCAGACACTTAGCTAATGTCCTCTCTCAGTCAGACAACAACCAGACACTTAGCTAATGTCCTCTCTCAGTCAGACAACAACCAGACAGTAGACGATAAGGGTTCCCATCTATTCTAACCAAAGACTGATTCTCTTTTTGAACTTGATAGTGATTCACTCTGTAGTGTCATTTTGTTTGATGGTGATGTTTAGACTAAGGATGACCCCCCATATGTGTTGTCCTACTCTAACCCCATCCTGTCAGTCTCACTAGGCCAGCCAACAACCAAAACAAATACCTAAGGCTTCAGCCAAGCCGTCTATCTACCCAAAGAATAAGGATCTTTTTTTAGCTTCAGTTGACGGGGAATGAAAACATAGTGACACTGTATTTCATTCATACAGAGACATTGCTTTTTGGTCATGTGGGTCTCTCTAACTCTGTATCTTTTTGGTCATGTGGGTCTCTCTAACTCTGTATCTTTTTGGTCATGTGGGTCTCTCTAACTCTGTATCTTTTTGGTCATGTGGGTCTCTCTAACCCTGTATCTTTTTGGTCATGTGGGTCTCTCTCTAACCCTGTATCTTTTTGGTCATGTGGGTCTCTCTCTAACCCTGTATCTTTTTGGTCATGTGGGTCTCTCTCTAACTCTGTATCTTTTTGGTCATGTGGGTCTCTCTCTAACTCTGTATCTTTTTGGTCATGTGGGTCTCTCTCTAACTCTGTATCTTTTTGGTCATGTGGGTCTCTCTAACTCTGTATCTTTTTGGTCATGTGGGTCTCTCTCTAACTCTGTATCTTTTTGGTCATGTGGGTCTCTCTAACCCTGTATCTTTTTGGTCATGTGGGTCTCTCTCTAACTCTGTATCTTTTTGGTCATGTGGGTCTCTCTCTAACTCTGTATCTTTTTGGTCATGTGGGTCTCTCTAACACTGTATCTTTTTGGTCATGTGGGTCTCTCTAACCCTGTATCTTTTTGGTCATGTGGGTCTCTCTAACCCTGTATCTTTTTGGTCATGTGGGTCTCTCTAACTCTGTATCTTTTTGGTCATGTGGGTCTCTCTCTAACTCTGTATCTTTTTGGTCATGTGGGTCTCTCTCTAACTCTGTATCTTTTTGGTCATGTGGGTCTCTCTCTAACTCTGTATCTTTTTGGTCATGTGGGTCTCTTTAACCCTGTATCTTTTTGGTCATGTGGGTCTCTCTCTAACTCTGTATCTTTTTGGTCATGTGGGTCTCTCTAACTCTGTATCTTTTTGGTCATGTGGGTCTCTCTCTAACTCTGTATCTTTTTGGTCATGTGGGTCTCTCTAACCCTGTATCTTTTTGGTCATGTGGGTCTCTCTAACCCTGTATCTTTTTGGTCATGTGGGTCTCTCTAACCCTGTATCTTTTTGGTCATGTGGGTCTCTCTAACCCTGTATCTTTTTGGTCATGTGGGTCTCTCTCTAACCCTGTATCTTTTTGGTCATGTGGGTCTCTCTCTAACCCTGTATCTTTTTGGTCATGTGGGTCTCTCTAACTCTGTATCTTTTTGGTCATGTGGGTCTCTCTAACTCTGTATCTTTTTGGTCATGTGGGTCTCTCTAACCCTGTATCTTTTTGGTCATGTGGGTCTCTCTCTAACTCTGTATCTTTTTGGTCATGTGGGTCTCTCTAACCCTGTATCTTTTTGGTCATGTGGGTCTCTCTAACCCTGTATCTTTTTGGTCATGTGGGTCTCTCTAACTCTGTATCTTTTTGGTCATGTGGGTCTCTCTAACCCTGTATCTTTTTGGTCATGTGGGTCTCTCTAACCCTGTATCTTTTTGGTCATGTGGGTCTCTCTAACTCTGTATCTTTTTGGTCATGTGGGTCTCTCTAACTCTGTATCTTTTTGGTCATGTGGGTCTCTCTAACTCTGTATCTTTTTGGTCATGTGGGTCTCTCTAACTCTGTATCTTTTTGGTCATGTGGGTCTCTCTAACCCTGTATCTTTTTGGTCATGTGGGTCTCTCTAACTCTGTATCTTTTTGGTCATGTGGGTCTCTCTCTAACCCTGTATCTTTTTGGTCATGTGGGTCTCTCTCTAACTCTGTATCTTTTTGGTCATGTGGGTCTCTCTCTAACCCTGTATCTTTTTGGTCATGTGGGTCTCTCTCTAACTCTGTATCTTTTTGGTCATGTGGGTCTCTCTCTAACCCTGTATCTTTTTGGTCATGTGGGTCTCTCTAACCCTGTATCTTTTTGGTCATGTGGGTCTCTCTAACTCTGTGTCTTTTTGGTCATGTGGGTCTCTCTAACTCTGTATCTTTTTGGTCATGTGGGTCTCTCTCTAACTCTGTATCTTTTTGGTCATGTGGGTCTCTCTCTAACTCTGTATCTTTTTGGTCATGTGGGTCTCTCTAACTCTGTATCTTTTTGGTCATGTGGGTCTCTCTAACCCTGTATCTTTTTGGTCATGTGGGTCTCTCTCTAACCCTGTATCTTTTTGGTCATGTGGGTCTCTCTAACTCTGTATCTTTTTGGTCATGTGGGTCTCTCTCTAACTCTGTATCTTTTTGGTCATGTGGGTCTCTCTCTAACCCTGTATCTTTTTGGTCATGTGGGTCTCTCTAACTCTGTATCGTTTTGGTCATGTGGGTCTCTCTCTAACTCTGTATCTTTTTGGTCATGTGGGTCTCTCTAACCCTGTATCTTTTTGGTCATGTGGGTCTCTCTCTAACTCTGTATCTTTTTGGTCATGTGGGTCTCTCTCTAACCCTGTATCTTTTTGGTCATGTGGGTCTCTCTCTAACCCTGTATCTTTTTGGTCATGTGGGTCTCTCTAACCCTGTATCTTTTTGGTCATGTGGGTCTCTCTCTAACTCTGTATCTTTTTGGTCATGTGGGTCTCTCTCTAACCCTGTATCTTTTTGGTCATGTGGGTCTCTCTAACCCTGTATCTTTTTGGTCATGTGGGTCTCTCTCTAACTCTGTATCTTTTTGGTCATGTGGGTCTCTCTAACCCTGTATCTTTTTGGTCATGTGGGTCTCTCTAACTCTGTATCTTTTTGGTCATGTGGGTCTCTCTCTAACTCTGTATCTTTTTGGTCATGTGGGTCTCTCTAACTCTGTATCTTTTTGGTCATGTGGGTCTCTCTAACCCTGTATCTTTTTGGTCATGTGGGTCTCTCTAACCCTGTATCTTTTTGGTCATGTGGGTCTCTCTCTAACCCTGTATCTTTGTCTCTGTCCCTCTCTCTCTTGTACAATCATTTGACAGGGAGATTGGTTTCTGCCTTATTGACCTCTGACCCTTTCTCTCTCCGTCTGTCTCCAGTTCTGCTGTGTCTCCTGTGTGTCCTGTCTTCCCTGGTGGATCTAACCACCGCCTGTCCTGCGACCTGCCTCTGCAACGCCACCGACGTAGACTGCAGTGGGCGCGGCCTGCTCTCCATGCCCGCCCTCACCCATCTCCCCGTCACCGCCCGCACCCTCCTGCTGCCCAACAACCACCTCTCCTCCCTGGGTCCAGGGTCCTTCGCTAACCTCACCTCCCTGGAGCGACTGGATCTCTCCAACAACTACCTGGATGATTTACCCCCAGTGCTCTTCAAGGACCTGGGGAATCTATCAGATCTGACCCTCCACAACAACAGTCTTAGGGCCTTGAATAGGGATCTCTTCCAGGGGCTGGTGGGGCTGAGGAAGCTAGATGTCTCCCTCAACGGGCTGTCTGATATCCCCTTGGGTCTGCTGGATGAGCTGCAGGGGCTGACGTGGCTCTCCGTGGCAGGGAACAGGCTCCATGCCCTGGAGAGAGCAGCCTTCGAGCCCCTGGCTAACCTCCAGTATCTTCAGCTAGGGGCTAACCCCTGGGAGTGTGACTGCAACCTGAGGGACTTCAAGCACTGGATGGAGTGGCTGCTGTACAGAGGTGAGAGACTGAAGGGTTGGTTTTGGGTCAGGGTTTGGGAAGGAGGGAGGGTGAGAGGGTGGATGGGTCTCCTGTATGTTTAGAAGTCTTTACTGTACTCAAGTCTACTCTTCTACACTCTACTAACTACTTACTGCTAAGGAGTCCTCTGGGAATCCACCTGTGAATTTCTATATACTCTACCCCAGTTGGGAGTTGGTTTGGTGGGATAGATTTAGAGGAGAGTCACAGATTTTACAGGCTTATGGCAATGTCAGGGAAACTCCTCTCTTGGAGTTATATATACATGTCTAGCTCAGTAACCTTATTGCTGCTATCCCTGCATTTCTGTTGCATGCCTCCTTGCACTTTCAATTTGCCTTCATTGCACATTTATACATCCCACTTAATAACACACATTGTACCTACTTGTTTCACTTGTACATTTTTTGTACTCTTTTATTTGCACTTCTGGTCAGATGCTAAGTGCATTTCGATGTACTTGTACAATGACAATAAAGTTGAATCTAATCGAATATGCTAGCCAAAGTGATCTCCTTCTGTTGTGGCATTGTAACAGCCAGGTACCGTCCTAACAGAGAGGTCCCGTCCTAACAGCCAGGTCCCGTCCTAACAGAGAGGTCCCGTCCTAACAGCCAGGTACCGTCCTAACAGAGGTCCCGTCCTAACAGCCAGGTACCATCCTAACAGAGAGGTACCATCCTAACAGAGAGGTCCCGTCCTAACAGCCAGGTCCCGTCCTAACAGAGAGGTCCCATCCTAACAGAGAGGTCCCGTCCTAACAGCCAGGTACCGTCCTAACAGCCAGGTCCCGTCCTAACAGAGGTCCCGTCCTAACAGCCAGGTACCATCCTAACAGAGAGGTACCATCCTAACAGCCAGGTACCGTCCTAACAGCCAAGTACCGTCCTAACAGAGAGGTACCATCCTAACAGCCAGGTACCGTCCTAACAGACAGGTACCGTCCTAACAGCCAGGTACCGTCCTAACAGCCAGGTACCGTCCTAACAGACAGGTACCATCCTAACAGCCAGGTACCGTCCTAACAGCCAGGTACCGTCCTAACAGCCAGGTACCGTCCTAACAGCCAGGTACCGTCCTAACAGCCAGGTTCCATCCTAACAGACAGGTACCGTCCTAACAGCCAGGTACCGTCCTAACAGCCAGGAACTGCCCTAACAGCCAGGTTCCATCTTAACAGCCAGGAACTGCCCTAACAGCCAGGTTCCATCCTAACCGCCAGGAACTGTCCTAACAGCCAGGTTCCATCCTAACAGCCAGGAACTGTCCTAACAGCCAGGTTCCATCCTAACAGCCAGGAACTGTCCTAACAGCCAGGTTCCATCCTAACCGCCAGGTTCCATCCTAACAGCCAGGTTCCATCCTAACAGCCAGGAACTGTCCTAACAGCCAGGTTCCATCCTAACAGCCAGGAACTGTCCTAACAGCCAGGTTCCATCCTAACAGCCAGGAACTGTCCTAACAGCCAGGTTCCATCCTAACAGCCAGGAACTGTCCTAACAGCCAGGTTCCATCCTAACAGCCAGGAACTGTCCTAACAGCCAGGTTCCATCCTAACAGCCAGGAACTGTCCTAACAGCCAGCCGTAGCTTTTAGCCCTCATGATTTTCTAATGCCCTCTCTCTGTAGAACAGCGAACAACCATGTCCTGACCGATAGTTACATCCCCGTCTCGGACAGTGAAAACCTACCAGCTCTGAGACTTCGCGGCTTCTCACCCGGAGAGAATTTACTCCACACTCTTACAAGGGAATACCATAAATCGGCAGCTAGATAAACTAAATGGTTGAAAAATAAAGCTGACACTTCCAGTAGTAAACTGTCAGAAGGACCGGGCCATCCCTCTTCAGTATTTATGAGGCCATTTAAAGTGACGGAGAGAGAGTGTGGCAGGTCCGTGTGTGTGTGTTTGAGGTGACGAAGTGACGAAGTGACGAAGTGAGAGCGCAGGTAGGTCCATGTTTTCACCCATGTTCCTGATACCCATCTGCCCCCACATCACATCCAGGAGAGGAGAGGGGGGAGAGGGAGAGCATCTACCCAGAGACAGGCCTCTCAGACTGGGGCTCTTCTCCCCACTGGATCCCCTCTATTCCTGGAGCTTCTGTTAGTACCCTTCCTTTAGAAGGAGTAGCTGGGGCCAAGTCACCTGTTTCAATCACAGAATGAGTGGGCGTGCTTGTTTGTAAATAAAATGCTTCCGTTGCAAGACGTTCATCCCGGACACATGTTGAAACAAACGCGGCATGTGATCACACATCCTCCCTCCCTCTCTCTCTCTCTCTCTCTCTCTCTCTCTCTCTCTCTCTCTCTCTCTCTCTTCCTCCCTCTCTCTCTGTCTCTCTCTCTCTCTCTTCCTCCTTACCTCTCTCTCTCTCTTCCTCCCTCCCTCTCTCTTCCTCCCTTTCTTTCTCTCTCTCTTCCTCCCTCCCTCTCTCTCTCTCTTCCTCCCTCTCTCTCTGTCTCTCTCTCTCTTCCTCCCTCTTTCTCTTCCTCCTTACCTCTCTCTCTCTCTCTTCCTCCCTCCCTCTCTCCTTCCCTCTCTTCCTCTCTTTCTTTCTCTCTCTCTTCCTCCCTCCCTCTCTCTTCCTCTCTTCCTCCCTCCCTCTCTCTCTCTCTCTCCTCCTCTTCCTCCCCTCTCTCCTTCCCTCTCTTCCTCCCCTTTCTTTCTCTCTCTCTTCCTCCCTCTCTTCCTCCCTCCCTCCCTCTCCTCCCTCCCTCCCTCCCTCCCTCCCTCCCTCCCTCAACAAATGAGTCACCTAATCCTTATGTTGACTGTCACACACATTGCTAGATCTTCCCCTGAGGCACGTCCACACCCTGGTCCAGACACTTGTCATCTCATCAATTATCCAAGGGCCTTAGTTGAGGCCATCTCCGATTCAACATGGAAAGACTGACATATTAGAGGGCTTCACCAATCCTGTCAGCCAGTTATATAGCCAGCAGACCCTGAGTGTCAGTCAGACAGAGAGCAGTCACTGTACAGTAGAGTGGAGTGGTAATGTTGCATGCTAGCTGTGACCTTCCCTTGGTTCCACCATACACCCCCCCATGGCTCCACAATGGCTGCCAGTTGCCGTTTATTTGTATTCATTCTGATGAAACCGCAGACTTGTTTACTTACCAGGAGGATGATGACTGATGTGTGGTGGTAATTCTCTCTCTCTCACTCTCTCTGTCATTCTGTCTCAATGTCTCTCTGTCTCTCTCTGTGTCACTGTCACTCTGTCTCACTGTCTCGCTCTGTCACTCTGTCTCACTGTCTCTCTCTGTCACTCTGTCACTGTCTCACTGTCTCTCTCTGTCTCTCTCTCTGAATACCATCTGATGCTTTTACTCTGAATAACATTTTATTTTTCTCTCTCCCCTTCTCTCTGTCCTCTATCCCCCCTCTCTCCTCTTTCTCTTTCTCCCCTACTCTCTGTCCTCTATCCCCGCTCTCCCTCTCTCCCCTTCTCTCCCCCTCTCTCTGTCCTCTATCCCCCCTCTCCCCTCTCTCTCTCCCCTTCTCTCTGTCCTCTATCCCCCCTCTCTCTCTCCCTCATCCTCCCCCCCGCTCCCCTCTTTCTCTCCCTCCAGGTGGTAAGGTAGATGGGGTGGAGTGTACCCTCCCTAAGGACCTGCGAGGGCGGGATATCCGTGGCGTTCCAGTGGAGATGTTCAACTACTGCCTCCAACTGGATGACGAGAACAGGGGAGGAGGGGGGCCGCGGAGCGGAGGAAAAGAAGGTTCATCCCCGCCCTGCGGCCGAACTACCGGCTCCGGAGGCACCGGCGGAGCCCCCACATCCGAAGTCCCCGCTGCGGGCGACCTGGTGCCCGTCCCGGACTGTGTGCGGCGGCGCTACCAGCCGGTGAGCGTGCGGAGGGCCATCGGGACGGTGGTGATAGCCGGGGTGGTGTGTGGTATCGTGTGTATCATGATGGTGGGGGCAGCGGCCTACGGATGTATCTATGCCTCGCTCATGGCCAAGTATCAACGAGAGCTGAAGAAGAGGCAGCCGCTGATGGGAGACGGGGAGGGGGACGCAGAGCCTGAGGACAAGCAGATCTCCTCTGTGGCATAGAGGGGTCAGGGGTTGGAGGTCAGGGGTCAGGGTTGAAAGGGCTCTATTCCTCCTCTCCCTCCTTTTTCTTCTCTCTGGATGCTGTCCTACTGTGCCGCTTCTCCTCCTCCTCCTCCTCCTCCTCCTCTCCCCCTGAAACTAACCAGCTCCTGCTACTGTCTTCTCTATCTCCACCAAATGACAATCACAATGTGTCCTCTCCTCCACTCTGAACCCTGATCTCATTCTGAGATGAGATGAGACAGACATGAACGTGTCAGACCACTAGACAACCGCCTGATAGTGTGATCAACAAACTCTGAACCTCCAATGACCCTTCTCTATCCCTCAGCCCACAAACCCCACGGCCCCGCAGAAACAAGAACTGGGTCTGGTCTGGCATGACATGGTGGAGGGATGGCCTGATTCTCTCTGTCCTCTCACTCCTGTCGTTCTCTGAGATGGAGGGATGGCCTGGTTCTCTCTGTCCTCTCAATCCTGTCGTTCTCTGAGATGGAGGGATGGCCTGATTCTCTCTGTCCTCTCAATCCTGTCGTTCTCTGAGATGGAGGGATGGCCTGGTTCTCTCTGTCCTCTCCCTCCTGTCGTTCTCTGAGATGGAGGGATGGCCTGATTCTCTCTGTCCTCTCAATCCTGTCGTTCTCTGAGATGGAGGGATGGCCTGGTTCTCTCTGTCCTCTCAATCCTGTCGTTCTCTGAGATGGAGGGATGGCCTGATTCTCTCTGTCCTCTCAATCCTGTCGTTCTCTGAGATGGAGGGATGGCCTGGTTCTCTCTGTCCTCTCCCTCCTGTCGTTCTCTGAGATGGAGGGATGGCCTGATTCTCTCTGTCCTCTCAATCCTGTCGTTCTCTGAGATGGAGGGATGGCCTGGTTCTCTCTGTCCTCTCCCTCCTGTCGTTCTCTGAGATGGAGGGATGGCCAGACGCTCAGAGGGATATTAAAAAACAAGGGATTAAAAGATGCTGCTATTGTCTTTTATCCCTCCAGAAGGTTTTATCCCTCCATCCCTGTGTTCCCACCAGCTGTAAGAGTACACAACAGTTGTGGGGACTTTTCCTCTTCCTTCCTCCTCCCTTTCATCCCTCTGTTCCCACCTCCTGGAGGAGTACACACACGCTGTGGGGACTTCTCTCTTCCCTCTCTGTGTAATCTCTATGGATGGACATCAACCTCTCCTACGAACTAGCAGGATCTTCCCCCAGCCCTGAATTGGCTGGACAACCAGAGTGTATATGATTCTATACTGCTCTATGGTTTAGATGATTTAATATAGCCTCTATTACATGCAGTGACCCAACTCCTGGTTTTTGACAAACATTCATTTGGTCCCGTGTCAGTTTTTCATTTGGTTTTGTTGGTTTTGTTTGCGTGATAACCTGATCTCCTGTAACGTTTTAGAGCTTGTTAGATTTGCTCCGACAAAACCCTACAGGTATACAGTCTTGCTAGCGATGTTGGTAAAAAAGGTAACTACCAAGTGAATCCAGTTGTGTTGTTGTTAAATGGGTAATAACCCACGTACAGTACAGTACCACAGTTCTCTGTGAAGTGGAATGAGACCCTGGACCACTACCCAGGATTCCATAGTAGCTTGGGAGGCGTGTCTTGATAACAGATCTTAATATGATGGTAGATAAACAGGCTGATGCTGATGAAAGAGAACTAGAGACAGATGAAATGGGATGTATGGGATGAAATGGGATGTATGTGATGAAATGGGATGTATGGGATGAAATGGGATGAAATGGGATGAAATGGGATGTATGGGATGAAATGGGATGTATGGGATGAAATGGATGTATGGGATGAAATGGGATGAAATGGGATGAAATGGATGTATGGGATGAAATGGGATGTATGGGATGAAATGGGATGAAATGGGATGAAATGGATGTATGGGATGAAATGGGATGTATGGGATGAAATGGGATGAAATGGGATGAAATGGATGTATGGGATGAAATGGGATGAAATGGGATGTATGTGATGAAATGGGATGTATGGGATGAAATGGGATGAAATGGGATGTATGTGATGAAATGGGATGTATGGGATGAAATGGGATGTATAGGATGAAATGGGATGTATAGGATGAAATGGGATGAAATGGGATGTATGGGATGAAATGGGATGTATGGGATGAAATGGGATGTATGGGATGAAATGGGATGTATGGGATGTATGGGATGAAATGGGATGTATGGGATGAAATGGGATGTATGGGATGTATGTGATGAAATGGGATGAAATGGGATGTATGGGATGTATGGGATGAAATGGGATGTATGGGATGTATGGGATGAAATGGGATGTATGGGATGAAATGGGATGTATGGGATGTATGTGATGAAATGGGATGAAATGGGATGTATGGGATGTATGGGATGAAATGGGATGTATGGGATATATGGGATGAAATGGGATGTATGGGATGAAATGGGATGTATGAGATGAAATGGGATGTATGAGATGAAATGGGATGTATGGGATGTATGGGATGTATGGGATGAAATGGGATGTATGGGATGAAATGGGATGTATGGGATGAAATGGGATGTATGTGATGAAATGGGATGTATGGGATGAAATGGGATGTATGGGATATATGGGATGTATGGGATGAAATGGGATGTATGGGATGAAATGGGATGTATGGGATGAAATGGGATGTATGGGATGAAATGGGATGAAATGGATGTATGGGATGAAATGGGATGTATGGGATGTATGGGATGAAATGGGATGTACAGTGAGGGAAAAAGGTATTTGATCCCCTGCTGATTTTGTACGATCCCCTGACAAAGAAATGATCAGTCTATAATTTTAATGGTAGGTTTATTTGAACAGTGAGAGACAGAATAACAACTAAAAAATCCAGAAAAACGCATGTCAAAAATGTTATAAATTGATTTGCATTTTAATGAGGGAAAAAAGTATTTGACCCCCTCTCAATCAGAAAGATTTCTGGCTCCCAGGTGTCTTTTATACAGGTAACGAGCTGAGATTAGGAGCACACTCTTAAAGGGAGTGATCCTAATCTCAGCTTGTTACCTGTATAAAAGACACCTGTCCACAGAAGCAATCAATCAGGTTCCAAACTCTCCACCATGGCCAAGACCAAAGAGCTCTCCAAGGATGTCAGGGACAAGATTGTAGACCTACACAAGGCTGGAATGGGCTACAAGACCATCGCCAAGCAGCTTGGTGAGAAGGTGACAACAGTTGGTGCGATTATTTGCAAATGGAAGAAACACAAAAGAACTGTCAATCTCCCTCGGCCTGGGGCTCCATGCAAGATCTCACCTCGTGGAGTTGCAATGATTATGAGAACAGTGAGGAATCAGCCCAGAACTACACAGGAGGATCTTGTCAATGATCTCAAGGCAGCTGGGACCATAGTCACCAAGAAAACAATTGGTAACACACTACGCCGTGAAGGACTGAAATCCTGCAGCGCCCGCAAGGTCCCCCTGCTCATGAAAGCACATATACATGCCCGTCTGAAGTTTGCCAATGAACATCTGAATGATTCAGAGGACAACTGGGTGAAAGTGTTGTGGTCAGATGAGACCAAAATGGAGCTCTTTGGCATCAACTCAACTCGCCGTGTTTGGAGGAGGAGGAATGCTGCCAATGACCTCAAGAACACCATCCCCACCGTCAAACATGGAGGTGGAAACATTATGCTTTGGGGGTGTTTTTCTGCTAAGGGGACAAGACAACTTCATCGCATCAAAGGGGGCCATGTACCATCAAATCTTGGGTGAGAACCTCCTTCCCTCCGCCAGGGCATTGAAAATGGGTTGTGGATGGGTATTCCAGCATGACAATGACCCAAAACACACGGCCAAGGCAACAAAGGAGTGGCTCAAGAAGAAGCACATTAAGGTC
>NC_138297.1:66030000-66052500 GCF_965601325.2 Salmo salar
CAACACGTCCACGTATGCAGATCTGGGTAGCAACAGTGCCACCCAGAGGTAGAAGGGAGCATAGCATGGTGCACGAAAGGAACTGGCGTGTGTGAATGAGGAAATATCAAATCATTCTTTGACCCTGAAATAACGTGAGAAATAGAGCAATTTTAGGTGTGACAATATTTTTATATATATATATATATATTCATATATATAATTTTCGTCTCTTCTTTCATCATTCTGAATGAATACGAGATTTGATCAGGGTGCTTCAAAAACCTCGTGACTTTGAACGGTCTCTTCCAATGCCTAAGACGTCTGTACGCGCTGTCAGAGTTCCTATATGTTTGTCTTTAACTCATTACATATCCTAAAGAAGTTCTATATAATAGTACATATGTATCAAGTAATAGAATACAATGTCTAGACATTTTCTGAACAGTGTCTTCTGAATAAAATCAGAATAGTATTATTGAAATAACCCGAAAGCATAAGAGGGGTGAGTTGCTATAATAGCCTATCGTCTTTATGTTGTGTTGACTGTGGTAAATACTATTATAATATGAACTAACCATACCCGAAGAGAAGTATTACGGATGATGAAATGAGCCTGCTGAGTTCCTGTCGGTGCAGCCCATAGTATAATACTGGTTCACGCATTCATATAGACTGTTGCAATGATGTCACTGAGAATCAAGGCTGCGACGCACATGTGTAGTGTACTATATGAGCATTTTCCTCAACTAACCAACTGTCAATCAACAAGGGTTGTCAACAATAATAAAACACTAACGTTATGTTGAACGCATCCCCAAAGACAGCATGGCTCTAACCTGATCCCAGATCTGTTTGTTCTCTTGTCAACTTAACTTATTGCTGTCATTGTCAAGCCAAACATGTTTAGCGTGACAACGAGTGACAAGTAGTTGGCATGATGGCCCCAGCAGACTGGTACTTAGGCTAGCAGGCTTTGATCTAGTGGTTAATTATCCCAATTAATGTGAATACAGGTCCACGTCCCAAATAGCAACCTATTCCTTACATAAGGCACTACCTATGACCAGAGTGTGGGCACTAGATAGGGAATAGGGTTGCCATTTGGGACGTAACCCAGGTCTGGGATCTGTTGGTATGGATGAAGCACAATGATGTGGCTGTTGTTAAAACTCATGTTGGGAGAAAAAAGATAGAGCGAGAGAGAGAAAGTGTGAGAGAGAGAGAGAGAGAAGAGAGAGGGAGAAAGAGAGAGAGAGAGAGAGAAAGAGAGAGGGAGAAAGAGAGAGAGAGAGAGAGCGTTGCCCCTTGAAGTGGGCCTGGATGAATCTCCTCTATTCTGCTTTATTATTTAATTTTACCTACCATTCATTTATTCTATATTTTATTATCTATCTATTTATTTACCTATCTGTCGTTTTTTTCTAAGATTGTTATAATGAACCTATAAAGGGACGATACTAAAATGCTTCTTTATTTTTTGCTCAAGATAACAAGCTGTTTTAAATAACATTTGTGGGCTGTGTATAAAAAAATGTTGAAATGTCAAAAAAAAATAATAAAGAATGTATTTCCTTAAGATGTTTTGTCTGGAATAAGCATTTATAGAGCATTCATAAAGTCCTCATAAGCATTCATAAAGTCCTCATAAACATTCATAAAGTCCTCATAAATATTCATAAAGTCCTCATAAACATTCATAAAGTCCTCATAAGCATTCATAAAGTCCTCATTAGCATTCATAAAGTCCTCATAAGCATTCATAAAGTCCTCAAACATTCATAAAGTCCTCAAACATTCATAAAGTCCTTATAAGCATTCATAAAGTCCTCATAAGCATTCATAAAGTCCTCATAAACATTCATAAAGTCCTCATAAACATTCATAAAGTCCTCATAAACATTCATAAAGTCCTCATAAACATAAGCATCCATGAGTCTTCATAAGCCCCAAGCATACACAGTGTCCACAAGATTTATGGCAGCACTGCAAAACGGACCCGTTGGATTTCAGTAGCCAACACTAGTCACAGACCTCGAGGAGCATACTGCATAAACCCAGTAAACCCTATCCTAAAGATACATACTGTATAAACCCAGTAAACCCTATCCTAAAGATACATACTGTATAAACCCAGTAAACCCTATCCTAAAGATACATACTGTATAAACCCAGTAAACCCTATCCTAAAGATACATACTGTATTAACCCAGTAAACCCTATCCTAAAGATACATACTGTATTAACCCAGTAAACCCTATCCTAAAGATACATACTGTATAAACCCAGTAAACCCTATCCTAAAGATACATACTGTATAAACCCAGTAAACCCTATCCTAAAGATACATACTGTATTAACCCAGTAAACCCTATCCTAAAGATACATACTGTATAAACCCAGTAAACCCTATCCTAAAGATACATACTGTATAAACCCAGTAAACCCTATCCTAAAGATACATACTGCATTAACCCAGTAAACCCTATCCTAAAGATACATACTGTATTAACCCAGTAAACCCTATCCTAAAGATACATACTGCATAAACCCAGTAAACCCTATCCTAAAGATACATACTGCATAAACCCAGTAAACCCTATCCTAAAGATACATACTGCATTAACCCAGTAAACCCTATCCTAAATATACATACTGCATAAACCCAGTAAACCCTATCCTAAATATACATACTGTATAAACCCAGTAAACCCTATCCTAAAGATACATACTGCATAAACCCAGTAAACCCTATCCTAAAGATACATACTGCATTAACCCAGTAAACCCTATCCTAAAGATACATACTGTATTAACCCAGTAAACCCTATCCTAAAGATACATACTGCATAAACCCAGTAAACCCTATCCTAAAGATACATACTGCATAAACCCAGTAAACCCTATCCTAAATATACATACTGCATAAATAGTCTTCCTTTAACCAGTCCTCTTCTGAGTTCTGTGAATTCACAAAGAACAGTCATATAGCAAGCCCCACACACACACACCACACACACACACCCTTGCATATTTGATTCCTTCTCTTGTTGGTGAGGCCATGCATTCTCTGCTTCACATGCTGAGCCCGTGATGGGGGGAACAGAACAGCACAGTGGTCATAAAACATTCACAACACACACTTCCTTCCTGTGTGTGCGATATGTGCCCAGTAGCTGTGTTTCTGCAGTGAGAGCAACCCCTGGGTAGACTAGTTACCTAGCTACACCATCCAAACACTTGAGAACGCACACACACACACACACACACACACACACACACACACCACACACACACACACACACACACACACACACACACACACACACACACACACTGTAAGTAGTATCCTCACCTGCAGCTTGGCTGGGTGTTAAGGTTAGAACACTGATTAGAGAAGTCATCAACAGGAACCTATTCACCAATCAACATGCTGAGCTGAAAACCATGTGAGCAGGGTGGATGTGAGGGGTTTAGTTTGGGGGTACAGGGGAATGTGAGCAGGGTGGATGTGAGGGGTTTAGTTTGGGGGTACAGGGGAATGTGAGCAGGGTGGATGTGAGGGTTTAGTTTGGGGGTACAGGGGAATGTGATCAGGGTTGATGTGAGGGGTTTAGTTTGGGGGTTTAGGGGAATGTGAGCAGGGTGGATGTGAGGGGTTTAGTTTGGGGGTACAGGGGAATGTGATCAGGGTTGATGTGAGGGGTTTAGTTTGGGGGTTCAGGGGAATGTGAACAAGGTGGATGTGAGGGGTTTAGTTTGGGGGTACAGGGGAATGTGAGCAGGGTTGATGTGAGGGGTTTAGTTTGGGGGTTTAGGGGAATGTGAGCAGGGTGGATGTGAGGGGTTTAGTTTGGGGGTTCAGGGGAATGTGAGCAGGGTGGATGTGAGGGGTTTAGTTTGGGGGTTTAGGGGAATGTGAGCAGGGTTGATGTGAGGGGTTTAGTTTGGGGGTTTAGGGGAATGTGAGCAGGGTGGATGTGAGGGTTTAGTTTGGGGGTTTAGGGGAATGTGAGCAGGGTGGATGTGAGGGGTTTAGTTTGGGGGTTTAGGGGAATGTGAGCAGGGTGGATGTGAGAGGTTTAGTTTGGGGGTTCAGGGGAATGTGAGCAGGGTGGATGTGAGGGTTTAGTTTGGGGGTACAGGGGAATGTGAGCAGGGTGGATGTGAGGGTTTAGTTTGGGGGTACAGGGGAATGTGATCAGGGTTGATGTGAGGGGTTTAGTTTGGGGGTTTAGGGGAATGTGAGCAGGGTGGATGTGAGGGGTTTAGTTTGGGGGTACAGGGGAATGTGATCAGGGTTGATGTGAGGGGTTTAGTTTGGGGGTTCAGGGGAATGTGAACAAGGTGGATGTGAGGGGTTTAGTTTGGGGGTACAGGGGAATGTGAGCAGGGTTGATGTGAGGGGTTTAGTTTGGGGGTTTAGGGGAATGTGAGCAGGGTGGATGTGAGGGGTTTAGTTTGGGGGTTCAGGGGAATGTGAGCAGGGTGGATGTGAGGGGTTTAGTTTGGGGGTTCAGGGGAATGTGAGCAGGGTGGATGTGAGGGGTTTAGTTTGGGGGTTTAGGGGAATGTGAGCAGGGTGGATGTGAGGGGTTTAGTTTGGGGGTTTAGGGGAATGTTAGCAGGGTTGATGTGAGGGGTTTAGTTTGGGGGTTTAGGGGAATGTGAGCAGGGTGGATGTGAGGGTTTAGTTTGGGGGTTTAGGGGAATGTGAGCAGGGTGGATGTGAGGGGTTTAGTTTGGGGGTTTAGGGGAATGTGAGCAGGGTGGATGTGAGAGGTTTAGTTTGGGGGTTCAGGGGAATGTGAGCAGGGTGGATGTGAGGGTTTAGTTTGGGGGTTCAGGGGGACATGATTGGAGAGAATGTGGATAAGTGATGTGTGTGTGACAGATGGACACACACTCAGGATGCAGTTCACAAGGGAGGAGCTGATCTCAGATCATTATGACCGATGAGAGTGTCAGTTACCACAGCATGGCCAAGGACTCTCTGTCTCTCACTCACACACACAGTCTCAGTGCCATTCCTAATGCAGTCTATCATGACTGTTCCATGGAGTGGTTTCTCTCCTCAACCAGGCACCAGGCCTTTAGGAGAACATCACAACCCTCCTGCCTCTAACAGACAACCACAGGGCTGTCCTCTAGTCTGGCCCTGTGACAAAGCAATACCTCAACTCCTACAGCAGAGAGCTCAGAGTCATATTAATGATAACATTTAGTAAAGAGACACTACTCAGAGAGTCATATTAATGATAACATTTAGTAGAGAACTACTCAGAGAGTCATATTAATGAAACATTTAGTAAAGACACTACTCAGAGAGTCATATTAATGATAACATTTAGTAGTAGACACTACTCAGAGAGTCATATTAATGACAACATTTAGTAGTAGACACTACTCAGAGAGTCATATTAATGACAACATTTAGTAAAGTAGACACTACTCAGAGAGTCATATTAATGACAACATTTAGTAGTAGACACTACTCAGAGAGTCATATTAATGATAACATTTAGTAGAGAGATACTACTCAGAGAGTCATATTAATGATAACATTTAGTAAAGAGACACTACTCAGAGAGTCATATTAATGACAACATTTAGTAGTAGACACTACTCAGAGAGTCATATTAATGATAACATTTAGTAAAGAGACACTACTCAGAGAGTCATATTAAAAAGCATATTAAAAAGTCTCCGTCCATAGATGGTCCTATCCACAACCACAACAGCCAGCATGAATGGTTGTCAATCATTGCCCAACAGATACCAAAGCAGCTTGAAAGGAGTAAAGAAAGAAAGAAAGAAAGAAAGAAAGAAAGAAAGAAAGAAAGAAAGAAAGAAAGAAAGAAAGAAAGAAACGAGAGAGACAGAGAGCGAGACAGCGATAGAGCGAGACAGCGAGACAGTGAGGGAGAGAGATGTAAAAGAGATGATGATTGTTCCTACCTCCAGCCACTGCAGTCTTCTTTCCCACGGTGACAGTCACAGCTGTGGTGGCGATCACCATCCTCCCTGACGCCTCTGATACAGAAATAGAGACAGCTTTTAGAACCCCAATACAGAGGTCCACAGGGTTTGTACATCGTGAACATGGGGACCAAAAGGGTGCAGAGTTTTGCTCTTGCCCAGCTGGCTGAATCAAATAATCAGTTAATCAAGGACTTGATAGCAGCGCTTTCGGATAGCGACAAAATCATTTGCTGAATGGAATATTTTTACTTGATTAGGTGTGAATATGATGTGTGGGTACTAAAACGTGCAGACCTTTGGGACCCCAGAACCACGTTAACAAACAGCATATCCAGACAGTCAAACCTATGTGTTATGTCTGAGGCCCTCCATCCACTATAGCAGGCTGGACTTAACACTAAATCATTAAAACAAGCAAATTACATTTGGCGACAGATCATTTATGAACTCTGCATAAATGCCACGTTAATGTCATGTAATTTAATGTAACATGGTATGTGACCCATGGCACCTTATTCCCTATGAGCCCTGGTCAACAGTAGTGCACTGTAAAGGGACTAGGATGTTATTTGGGATGCAACAATGGCAAAGCTCACTCATGCAATCTATCCATTCACTGTCAGGGAAACAACACTGTATTACTGTGCTACAAACAATGTGAGTACATCTAATTAGCCTCAATGAATGACTCTGTGACTGATGACTCATCGTGTGTGTGTGTGTGTGTGTGTGTGTGTGTGTGTGTGTGTGTGTGTGTGTGTGTGTGTGTGTGTGTGTGTGTGTGTGTGTGTGTGTGTGTGTGTGTGTGTGTGTGACCTATTCATTAGTATTCATCAGTGATATTGTTGTGAATAATGAAACTGAACCAAATAGCTCTGAGCCATCTATTTACAATCAATATTTACAATGTAAACTAAATGCTAGCGTGTTATATTTGTTTTGGAAGTGTGTGTGTGTGTGTGTGTGTGTGTGTGTGTGTGTGTGTGTGTGTGTGTGTGTGTGTGTGTGTGTGTGTGTGTGTGTGTGTGTGTGTGTGTGTGTGTGTGGATCAGTGGAGGCTGCAGAGGGGAGGACGGCTCATAATAATGGCTGGAACGGAGCGAATGGAATGGCATCAAACACCTGGAAACCATGGAAACCATTTGTTTGATGTATTTCATACCATTCCACTGGTTCTGCTCCAGGCATTACCACGAGCCAGTCCTCCCTAAATAAGGTGCCACCAACCCCCTGTGGTGTAGAGGTGCTGTATTGACTGTTTGTATTTGTAAATGAAGAGGGTGACATCATGTCTGGTTTCCCTGGTTACAAGGCTATGTCTGTCTGTCTGTCTGCCCATCTATCTGTCTGTCTGTCTGCCCATCTATCTGTCTGTCTGTCTGCCCATCTATCTGTCTGTGTGTCTGCCCATCTATCTGCCCGTCTGCCCGTCTGCCCGTCCGTCCGTCCGTCCGCCCGTCCGCCCGTCTGTCTAGACTCAGATATAGACTGGAACAGCTGAGTCCCCCTATACCCCTAATGACCTGATAGACTCAGATATAGACTGGAACAGCTGAGTCCCCCTATACCCCTAATGATCTGATATACTCAGATATAGACTGGAACAGCTGAGTCCCCCTATACCTCTAATGACCTGATAGACTCAGATATAGACTGGAACAGCTGAGTCCCCCTATACCTCTAATGACCTGATAGACTCAGATATAGACTGGAACAGCTGAGTCCCCCTATACCTCTAATGACCTGATAGACTCAGATATAGACTGGAACAGCTGAGTCCCCCTATACCTCTAATGACCTGATAGACTCAGATATAGACTGGAACAGCTGAGTCCCCCTATACCCCTAATGACCTGATAGACTCAGATATAGACTGGAACAGCTGAGTCCCCCTATACCTCTAATGACCTGATAGACTCAGATATAGACTGGAACAGCTGAGTCCCCCTATACCCCTAATGACCTGATAGACTCAGATATAGACTGGAACAGCTGAGTCCCCCTATACCTCTAATGATCTGATAGACTCAGATATAGACTGGAACAGCTGAGTCCCCCTATACCCCTAATGACCTGATAGACTCAGATATAGACTGGAACAGCTGAGTCCCACTATACCCCTAATGATCTGATAGACTCAGATATAGACTGGAACAGCTGAGTCCCACTATACCCCTAATGATCTGATAGACTCAGATATAGACTGGAACAGCTGAGTCCCCCTATACCCCTAATGACCTGATAGACTCAGATATAGACTGGAACAGCTGAGTCCCCCTATACCCCTAATGACCTGATAGACACAGCTATAGACACTGCTATTCTCCATTAAAACTGCTGTCAGTTAAACCTAGCAAGGCTATTGGGTTCAGCTGGGCCTGCTGCAGTGTGGAGTGCTGATCTGTAGATTTAGCTTAGCTGGACTTGTGCTGTGGGTCTGTCTGTCTGTCTGTCTGTCTGTCTGTCTGTCTGTCTGTCTGTCTGTCTGTCTGTCTGTCTGTCTGTCTGTCTGTCTGTCTGTCTGTCTGTCTGTCTGTCTGTCTGTCTGTCTGTCTGTCTGTCTGTCTGTCTGTCTGTCTGTCTGTCTGTCTGTCTGTCGGTCTGTCGGTCTGTCTGTCTGTCGGTCTGTCTGTCTGTCTGTCTGTCTGTGCCTGTACAGTATTGTGGGTCTGTCTGTCTGTCTGTCTGTCTGTCTGTCTGTCTGTCTGTCTGTCTGTCTGTCTGTCTGTCTGTCTGTCTGTCTGTCTGTCTGTCTGTCTGTCTGTCTGTCTGTCTGTCTGTCTGTCTGGGGTGTGTGTGTGTGTGTGTGTGTGTGTGTGTGTGTGTGTGTGTGTGTGTGTGTGTGTGTGTGTGTGTGTGTGTGTGTGTGAGTGTGTGTGTGTGTTGTTACCTGGGTAGAGTCTGAAGAAGCCAGTAGTCTGTCTGTCTACAACATGAAATGGTAAGTTCATACTCTAAGCGATGTACTTATAGACACATAATGAAATGTCCTTCATCTCCTCCTTGACTATCCATGCCCTCCCCCGCCCACATTCATCATCCCATGGACGTCAGGAGAGAAAATGGAGAGCTATATTAATGACTTTACAACAAGACCAGGCAGTTCAGAGAGGGCTCATGCAGAGAGACAGAGAGAGACAGAGAGAGATGAATAGAGAGAGAGAAATAGAGAGACAGAGAGTAGGAGAGAGACAGAGAGAGACAGAGAGAGATGAATAGAGAGAGAGAAATAGAGAGACAGAGAGTAGGAGAGAGAGAGAGAGACAGAGAGGGAGCGTAGGAGAGAGATAGTGTTTGGGATCGAGACAGAGAGATGGAGAGAGAGAGAGAGACAGAGAGGGAGAGTAGGAGAGAGATAGTGTTTGGGATCGAGACAGAGAGATGGAGAGAGAGAGAGAGAGAGACAGAGAGGGAGAGTAGGAGAGAGATAGTGTTTGGGATCGAGACAGAGAGATGGAGAGAGGTAAAGATAGGTAGAAGCAGAGAGAGAGAGATAAAGGAGAAAGAGATGAGAGAAAGAGAAAGAAGGGACTGTGAAGCATGCTGGTAGGTGAGCCAGGTAGAGACAGGCTGTTTAATTGAAATACCCTCCTCGTCCTCAAGGTCATCCGGCCTGGAGGTGGCGCTATGGTCCTCCTCATAGTCCCTGAACACATCTGATGAGGACACCAGACCAGGAGCCTTTCAGAGGCCACCACATCACACAACTACACTGGGGGACATTATGGTCCCTGAACACATCTGATGAGGACACCAGACCAGGAGCCTTTCAGAGGCCTCACAGGGACATGGCAGAGACCACCACATTAAAGTACTTTAATAGAGTTGACTGTTTATCCCCTCATACCCTGGGTAATGTCCTACCAATATACTAAGTTCCCCAAACGACAGTTTTATAAGGAAGGATTTACATGTGCTGATCGTGATTAGGGCTGTGATGAGTTTTGGACGACGGTTATTGTTCAGCCAAATGAGTCACAGTTGTAATCTTTATTTTTGTTGTTGAAGATGCACATATTCTCCTCCTGACTGCGCGGGCTGCGGTTGGTTATATGGTAATATAGTAATACGGTTATACGGTAATATGGTTATACAGTTAACCGGTTATACGGTAATACGGTAATACGGTAATTGTGCCAGCCCTAATCGTGACCACTATGTAAATGTCAAGATCTTTCAATAAGCTGTTTTACTTCCTGGAGTTGAGTGAAATGATTGTACAGTGAGCTGCTATGGATAAGAGACTGACATGTAGCTAGAGCCACTGGTCTACATTGGACAATACGCAGATACAGCCTTTCTGACTGTTGAGTTACCTATACATACACCCTGGATACATACACCCTGGATACATTCACCCTGGATACATACACCCTGGATACATACACCCTGGATACATACACCCTGGATACATACACCCTGGATACATACACCCTGGATACATACACCCTGGATACATACACCCTGGATACATACACCCTGGCGTTGCACCAGACAGAATAGATGTTAAATCTCCCTGTACTGTTGTGCTTTAGTCCCAGACAGTCTGTCTGTCTGTATTAGGTGGTTATTGTTCTGTTACAGGACAATCACAAACAAGAAAGCTATTGATCGTGTCTGGGTTTATAAAAATGGAAATTCACCAGAGCCACTAAGGTAGCTTGTGAGTAATGTTTAGAGAGTAAATATGCATCCCAAATGTTACCCTATTCCCTATGGTTCCCTGTGAACCCTGGACAAAAGTAGTGCACTACATAGGGAATAGGGTGCCACTCGGGACACAACCTAGATAAAGGGGCTTGCTGTCTGTCGCTGCTGGCGGTTGCTAGGCTGGGGGTTGCTATGGCGACTGTATCTGTGTGGGAGCAGAGAGAAAGTAGTCCCTACCTTTGGTGTTACTATTCAGTTTATTTAAACTCCACAAGGAGATTGTATTAGGTGGTTATTGTACTTTTACAAGACAATCACAAACATAAATAGCTATTGATCCTCTGTAGCTCAGTTGGTAGAGCATGGCGCTTTCATCATTCTGGATAAAAGTGTTTGCTTAATGGCATATATTGATCAACTGGCCAATTTTCCCTGGCGACAGAGTGGGAGAACAGAGAGAAAGTAGTCCCTACCTCTGAAAGTAGAAAGTAGTTCCTACTCCTGGTGTAACTGTTCGGTTGTTGTCCCAGACTCCATACGGGTATTATTAGGTGGTTATTGTACTGTTACAAGACAATCACAACAGTGTGTGGTGGAGCAGAGAGAAAGTAGTCCCTACCTCTGGTGTCCTCTTTGGGGATGTAGTACAGGAACTTGCCGGCGGGGTACTCTGCAGCGCGGCGATACCACACGGGGAAGTGGTCCATTGTAAAGATGTTCTCCTTGTCCGACGGAGACAGGAATTTCCTGTGAGGGGTCAGAATTGGGTGTAACACAGATACAATTATTACTTATTGATTTAAGTAATCAATAAAATATAAAAAACATTTATGAGCATTTCTAAACATCTATAAGCATTTAAAAGGCTTTTTATTGAAAGCTATCATAAAGTGTTGCCAAAATCTTGAAATCAATTGTAAAACAAGAAGCCAGTGCAGTGCAAGGAAGGCAGGCTGGGATCTACAGGATTATAATCTACTGTCTTGGTACTAGTTAAAATGATCTACAGGATTATAATCTACTGTCTTGGTACTAGTTAAAATGATCTACAGGATTATAATCTACTGTCTTGGTACTAGTTAAAATGATCTACAGGATTATAATCTACTGTCTTGGTACTAGTTAAAATTATCTACAGGATTATAATCTACTGTCTTGGTACTAGTTAAAATTATCTACAGGATTATAATCTACTGTTTTGGTACTAGTTAAAAGCTTTAACTAAACCAAAGTAGATCATTTTAAGATTGTTCTGTACATCAGTTGGGGTCTCTATACTGTAAGCTTCAATATGAGGACCTAAACCTGGCATGAAAGTGCATCATTGTAGCTGTGTGGGCTAATATAGTCAAAATGTTTGCCTTGGGGTAAATTGAGCCAATGGTTGAGCCAATGGCAAGTTGAGCAAATTGAAGGGTTTTCTTGCCGTGTTTAATGCAAGGCATTATCGCTAGGATAGGATCAACAGGATTATAATCTACTGTTTTGGTCCTAGTTAAAAGCTTTGCTTCTGCGTGTGATGAAATGCAGAAGCCAGTCCATTGAAGCTTGCTTTTTGCAACTAAAAGAAACCTTTAAGACCAAAATGAACCAAAATCAGGTCATTTTCTGTCATGTACTGACTTGGAGAAGACCTTTGGTCTGGAAACACAGGAGTTGGGAGGGTCACAGGTCACAAGAAGGGGTGTGGGGTACATGGTAAGATACAGAGAAGTTAGCCAGATTCAGAAAGCAACCATGTCAGAAGAACAATGTGCTGTTGAAGCAGTGTGTAGAGGGGAGAGTGGGGTAAATTGAGCCAAGGGGTAAATTGAGCCACCCTTGTTTCTAGTAAACAATGCACCACATTAATCATTTAACCAAATATTTAGGAAGAGGCCTTCATTTCATGGAGTCTGTGAAGGAAGAAACCACATGGAAAAAGGGGTAAGCAAGTTACAGTAGGTTAAAAAACGGATTTTCCCCAAGTCAAATGAAGGTGTTATGTTATACCGTAGGTTTCATAATGCTTGTATCTAAACTAAAGTAGATGTTAAGATTGTTCTATACATCAGTTGAGGTCTCTATAAGCTTCAATATGAGGACCTAAACCTAACATGAAAGTACATCATTATAGCTGTGTGGGGTAATATAGTCAAAATGTCTGCCTTGGGGTAAATTGAGCCAATGGCCATGAGGTAAATTGATCAAATGGAAGTGTTTTCCTCCCAGGCGTAATGCGAGGAACTATCTCTGGGATATGAGGTAACAACAGGGCCTGCCTATGTTAAAAGTGCTTAAAAATCACAAAGTGTTTGTTAGGTATTAAGCCTGTGTCAAAAGATGCTTAAAAAGACCAAAAAAAGAAATTGTGATGAATTGTGTTTAAGAAATAAAGATAAGACATGGTTTTAAAATGGTAGTGGTACTATTTCATTCAATAGAGAGATTTGTAGGCGGCTTAACTTACCCTGTCCTGCAGACAAGCTATGTTTTCAAAACTGTAATGTTTACATGAATTTTGATTATTTCCTGGGATACACAACATCCTGAAATATATGTAAATATATGTATCCTTATCAGAAAGAAAACTTTATTTCCTTTGACAGAGTGATGCTAAATGTAAAAAATGGCTCATCTTACCCCACGCTCCCCTACTGTATTGTACTACCTAGATGCCCTGACCAAAGGAGGCTGCTGAGGGGAGGAGGGCTCATAATAATGGAATGGCATCAAACACCTGGAAACCATGGAATTGATATATGTGATACCATTCCACTAATGTCGCTCCAGCCAGTAGCACAAGCCTGTCATCCCCAATTAAGGTGCCACCAACCTCCTGTGGACACGACAGTACCTTCATCACCCACTAGAGGGCCATGATAGTCCACTGGAGGATATTCTTGAAGGTAATATCTCCACAAAGGAAACAACACAAACACAACACAAACACGTCCCTCAGAACTAAGAGCAATAACCCAGCCATCCCTGTACACAATCGCTGTAAGAGGGACTCTCCATTTTGCAGAGTCGGCAAGTTTGTTTTCAAAACAAATTTCAAATCAAACGGTTGAGTCCCAAATGGCACTCTAATCCCTATATAATACACTACTACTAAACCAGAGTCCATAGGGCCTATATAATACACTACCTCTAAACCAGAGTCCATAGGGCCTATATAATACACTACCTCTAGACCAGAGTCCATAGGGCCTATATAATACACTACCTCTAAACCAGAGTCCATAGGGCCTATATAATACACTACCTCTAAACCAGAGTCCATAGGACCTATATAATACACTACCTCTAAACCAGAGTCCATAGGACCTATATAATACACTACCTCTAAACCAGAGTCCATAGGGCCTATATAATACACTACCTCTAAACCAGAGTCCATAGGGCCTATATAATACACTACCTCTAGACCAGAGTCCATAGGACCTATATAATACACTACCTCTAAACCAGAGTCCATAGGGCCTATATAATACACTACCTCTAAACCAGAGTCCATAGGGCCTATATAATACCAGAGTCCATAGGGCCTATATAATACACTACCTCTAAACCAGAGTCCATAGGACCTATATAATACACTACCTCTAAACCAGAGTCCATAGGGCCTATATAATACACTACCTCTAGACCAGAGTCCATAGGGCCTATATAATACACTACCTCTAAACCAGAGTCCATAGGGCCTATATAATACACTACCTCTAGACCAGAGTCCATAGGGCCTATATAATACACTACCTCTAGACCAGAGTCCATAGGGCCTATATAATACCAGAGTCCATAGGGCCCGGTCAAAGTGCTGCCCATATGGAATAGGGACTCAGTCAGTCTCCAGGCTGATATCTTCAGATCCATCAAACACAGAGCCTCCTAATGGATCATGTAGACACACACCTGTTAAGGTCAACAAAGAGCTGCTGGCCCAAAACTCTCCCTCACAGAGGACAATTACACAATGAGTAACGGGAGCAATCAGATGACTGATAGCTAGTGAGATTATGTAGGGTGTTAGTCACTCTGAGCCAAAACCCTGCCTGGCAAGAGGGTACTGCCAGGGCAGTTAAGAGTCCTGAAGAGCCCTAACAAGAACAGTTACTGGAGAGATAAGAGTCTCTCTGAGAGTAGAGTAGACTACAGACAGACTAGTCAGTTTCTACAGACAGACTGAATAACAGAGTAAATCCCCTTTTGGCAAGTAGAGGTTTACAGCCATCCTGCTACAGTCATGGTATCTTCTGACTGTTATACTGTACAAAGGACTCACCCACCCACCCACCCGCTAACTCACCTACTCACCCACCCACCCACCCACCCACCTACTCACCCACCCACCCACCCACTAACTCACCTACTCACCCACCCACCCACTAACTCACCCACACACCCACCCACCCACTAACTCACCCACTAACTCACCAACTCACCCACCCACTAACTCACCCACCAACCCACTAACTCACCAACTCACCCACCCACTAACTCACCCACCCACCCACTAACTCACCCACCCACCCACTAACTCACCCACCCACCAACTCACCCACTAACTCACCCACCCACCCACTAACTCACCCACCCACTAACTCACCCACTAACCCACCCACTCACCCACTGACTCACCCACTCACCCACCCACCCACCCACTAACCCACCCACTAACTCACCCACCGGATGTAATAAATGTAGCCACTTATGTACAGCAGAGACAACCCAGTAAAACAACAGATGATAAGCCAATGTGTTTCAGTACTGTAGGTCTGACTTACTTGGCAACACGTTTCTCAATGCCCACATATCTGCTGACCCTCATCAGACCAGACCGGGTCCCCAGGAACGCTGTCTCCACCCCCTCGTCCATACTGAACACACAGAGGAGAGACGAGGAGGGGCAATAACACAACAGCTGAAAATCAGCCATCTAATCAAATCTAAACAATGACGTAGAACATTTATCAACAGATAATACATATGGGATATAATGGCAGCATGGTATGTTACAGCACTGTTACCAACCCAGATGGGTTGAAGATCATGTCTGTCTGGTAGGCCTCTCCATGGGGGATGTGACCACAGAGTGTGGTGGTAGTGTGCAAGTGTAGTGTAGTAATGTAGTGGTTTAGTGTAGTAGTGTAGTAGTGTAGTGGTGTAGTAGTGTAATAGTGTAGTAGTGTAGTAGTGTAGTGGTTTAGTGTAGTAGTGTAGTGGTTTAGTGTAGTAGTGTAGTGGTTTAGTGTAGTAGTGAAGTGGTTTAGTGTGGTAGTGTAGTAGTGTAGTAGTGTAGTAGTGTGGTAGTGTAGTGGTGTAGTGGTGTAATAGTGTAGTAGTGTAGTAGTGTAGTGGTTTAGTGTAGTAGTGTAGTGGTTTAGTGTAGTAGTGTAGTGGTTTAGTGTAGTAGTGAAGTGGTTTAGTGTGGTAGTGTAGTAGTGTAGTAGTTTAGTGTGATAGTGTAGTGGTGTAGTAGTGTAATAGTGTAGTAGTGTAGTAGTGTAGTGGTGTAGTAGTGTGGTAGTGTAGTAGTGTAGTAGTGTAGTGGTGAAGTAGTGTAGTAGTGTAGTAGTGTGGTAGTGTAGTAGTATAGTAGTGTAGTGGTGTAGTAGTGTAGTAGTGTAGTAGTGTAGTAGTGTAGTGGTGTAGTAGTGTGGTAGTGTAGTAGTGTAGTAGTGCAGTGGTGAAGTAGTGTAGTAGTGTAGTAGTGTGGTAGTGTAGTAGTGTAGTAGTGTAGTGGTGAAGTAGTGTAGTAGTGTAGTAGTGTGGTAGTGTAGTAGTGTAGTAGTGTGGTAGTGTAGTAGCGTGGTAGTGTAGTAGTGTAGTAGTGTGGTAGTGTAGTAGCGTGGTAGTGTGGTAGTGTAGTACTGTAGTAGTGTGGTAGTGTAGTAGCGTGGTAGTGTGGTAGTGTAGTAGCGTGGTAGTGTGGTAGTGTAGTAGTGTGGTAGTGTAGTAGTGTAGTAGTGTGGTAGTGTAGTAGTGTGGTAGTGTAGTAGTGTGGTAGTGTAGTAGTGTACTAGTGTGGTAGTGTAGTAGCGTGGTAGTGTAGTAGTGTAGTAGTGTGGTAGTGTAGTAGCGTGGTAGTGTAGTAGTGTAGTAGTGTGGTAGTGTAGTAGCGTGGTAGTGTGGTAGTGTAGTACTGTAGTAGTGTGGTAGTGTAGTAGCGTGGTAGTGTGGTAGTGTAGTAGCGTGGTAGTGTGGTAGTGTAGTAGTGTGGTAGTGTAGTAGTGTAGTAGTGTGGTAGTGTAGTAGTGTGGTAGTGTAGTAGTGTGGTAGTGTAGTAGTGTGGTAGTGTAGTAGTGTACTAGTGTGGTAGTGTAGTAGCGTGGTAGTGTAGTAGTGTAGTAGTGTGGTAGTGTAGTAGCGTGGTAGTGTAGTAGTGTAGTAGTGTGGTAGTGTAGTAGCGTGGTAGTGTGGTAGTGTTCTAGTGTAGTAGTGTGGTAGTGTAGTAGTGTGGTAGTGTAGTAGTGTAGTAGTGTGGTAGTGTAGTAGTGTGGTAGTGTAGTAGTGTAGTAGTGGGGTGGTGTAGTAGCATGGTAGTGTAGTAGTGTAGTAGTGTGGTAGTGTAGTAGCGTGGTAGTGTAGTAGCGTGGTAGTGTAGTAGTGTGGTAGTGTAGTAGTGTAGTAGTGTGGTAGTGTAGTAGTGTAGTAGTGTGGTAGTGTAGTAGCATGGTAGTGTAGTAGTGTAGTAGTGTAGTGGTGTAGTAGTGTGGTAGTGTAGTAGTGTAGTAGTGCAGTGGTGAAGTAGTGTAGTAGTGTAGTAGTGTGGTAGTGTAGTAGTGTAGTAGTGTAGTGGTGAAGTAGTGTAGTAGTGTAGTAGTGTGGTAGTGTAGTAGTGTAGTAGTGTGGTAGTGTAGTAGCGTGGTAGTGTAGTAGTGTAGTAGTGTGGTAGTGTAGTAGCGTGGTAGTGTGGTAGTGTAGTACTGTAGTAGTGTGGTAGTGTAGTAGCGTGGTAGTGTGGTAGTGTAGTAGCGTGGTAGTGTGGTAGTGTAGTAGTGTGGTAGTGTAGTAGTGTAGTAGTGTGGTAGTGTAGTAGTGTGGTAGTGTAGTAGTGTGGTAGTGTAGTAGTGTGGTAGTGTAGTAGTGTACTAGTGTGGTAGTGTAGTAGCGTGGTAGTGTAGTAGTGTAGTAGTGTGGTAGTGTAGTAGCGTGGTAGTGTAGTAGTGTAGTAGTGTGGTAGTGTAGTAGCGTGGTAGTGTGGTAGTGTTCTAGTGTAGTAGTGTGGTAGTGTAGTAGTGTGGTAGTGTAGTAGTGTAGTAGTGTGGTAGTGTAGTAGTGTGGTAGTGTAGTAGTGTAGTAGTGGGGTGGTGTAGTAGCATGGTAGTGTAGTAGTGTAGTAGTGTGGTAGTGTAGTAGCGTGGTAGTGTAGTAGCGTGGTAGTGTAGTAGTGTGGTAGTGTGGTAGTGTAGTAGTGTAGTAGTGTGGTAGTGTAGTAGTGTAGTAGTGTGGTAGTGTAGTAGCATGGTAGTGTAGTAGTGTAGTAGTGTGGCAGTGTAGTAGTGTAGTAGTGTAGTAGTGTGGTAGTGTAGTAGTGTAGTAGTGTGGTAGTGTAGTAGCTTGGTAGTGTAGTAGTGTAGTAGTGTGGTAGTGTAGTAGTGTAGTAGTGTGGTAGTGTAGTAGCGTGGTAGTGTAGTAGTGTGGTAGTGTAGTAGTGTGGTAGTGTGGTAGTGTAGTGTAGTAGTGTGGTAGTGTATTAGTGTTCTAGTGTGGTAGTGTAGTGTAGTAGTGTGGTAGTGTGGTAGTGTAGTAGTGTAGTAGTGTGGTAGTGTAGTAGTGTGGTAGTGTAGTAGTGTAGTAGTGTAGTAGTGTGGTAGTGTAGTAGTGTAGTAGTGTGGTAGTGTAGTAGTGTGGTAGTGTAGTAGTGTAGTAGTGTAGTAGTGTAGTAGCGTGGTAGTGTAGTAGTGTAGTAGTGTGGTAGTGTAGTAGTGTAGTAGTGTAGTAGTGTGGTAGTGTAGTAGTGTAGTAGTGTGAGTAGTGTGGTAGTGTGGTAGCGTGGTAGTGTGGTAGTGTAGTAGTGTGGTAGTGTAGTAGTGTAGTAGTGTGGTAGTGTAGTAGTGTAGTAGTGTGGTAGTGTGGTAGTGTAGTAGTGTAGTAGTGTAGTAGTGTGGTAGTGTAGTAGTGTAGTAGTGTGGTAGTGTAGTAGCGTGGTAGTGTAGTAGTGTGGTAGTGGGGTGGTGTAGTAGCGTGGTAGTGTAGTAGTGTAGTAGTGTGGTAGTGTAGTGTAGTAGTGTGGTAGTGTAGTGTGGTAGTGTGGTAGTGTTGTAGTGTAGTAGTTTGGTAGTGTAGTAGCGTGGTAGTGTGGTAGTGTAGTAGTGTAGTAGTGTGGTAGTGTAGTAGTGTAGTAGTGTGGTAGTGTAGTAGTATAGTAGTGTAGTGGTGTAGTAGTGTGGTAGTGTAGTAGTGTGGTGGTTTAGTGTTCAAGTGTGGTAGTGTAGTAATGTAGTAGTGTAGTAGTGTGGGAGTGTGGTAGTGTGGTAGTGTAGTAGTGTAGTAGTGTGGTAGTGTAGTAATGTAGTAGTGTAGTAGTGTGGTAGTGTAGTAGTGTGGTAGTGTAGTAGTGTGGTAGTGTAGTAGTGTGGTAGTGTGGTAGTGTTCTAGTGCGGTAGTGTAGTAGTGTAGTAGTGTAGTAGTGTGGGAGTGTCGTAGTGTGGTAGTGTAGTAGTGTAGTAATGTAGTAGTGTAGTAGTGTGGGAGTGTAGTAGTGTGGTAGTGTAGTAGTGTAGTAGTGTGGTAGTGTAGTAGCGTGGTAGTGTAGTAGTGTAGTAGTGTGGTAGTGTAGTAGCGTGGTAGTGTAGTAGTGTAGTAGTGTGGTAGTGTAGTAGCGTGGTAGTGTAGTAGTGTGGTAGTGTGGTAGTGTAGTAGTGTGGTAGTGTGGTAGTGGGGTGGTGTAGTAGCGTGGTAGTGTAGTAGTGTAGTAGTGTAGTAGTGTGGTAGTGGGGTGGTGTAGTAGCGTGGTAGTGTAGTAGTGTAGTAGTATATTAGTGTAGTAGTGTGGTAGTGTAGTAGTGTGGTAGTGTGGTAGTGTAGTAGTGTAGTAGTATATTAGTGTAGTAGTGTAGTAGTGTAGTAGTGTGGTAGTGTGGTGGTGTAGTAGCGTGGTAGTGTAGTAGTGTAGTAGTATATTAGTGTAGTAGTGTAGTAGTGTAGTAGTGTGGTAGTGGGGTGGTGTAGTAGCGTGGTAGTGTAGTAGTGTAGTAGTATATTAGTGTAGTAGTGTGGTAGTGTTGTAGTGTAGTAGTGTGGTAGTGTAGTAGTGTAGTAGCGTGGTAGTGTAGTAGTGTAGTAGTGTAGTAGTGTGGTAGTGTGGTAGTGTAGTAGTGTGGTAGTGTAGTAGTGTTGTAGTGTTGTAGTGTAGTAGTGTGGTAGTGTAGTAGTGTAGTAGTGTTGTAGTGTAGTAGTGTTGTAGTGTAGTAGTGTAGTAGTGTTGTAGTGTGGTAGTGTAGTAGTGTAGTAGTGTAGTAGTGTGGTGGTTTAGTGTTCAAGTGTGGTAGTGTAGTAATGTAGTAGTGTAGTAGTGTGGGAGTGTGGTAGTGTAGTAGTGTAGTAGTGTGGTAGTGTAGTAGTGCAGTAGCGTGGTAGTGTAGTAGTGTTGTAGTGTAGTAGTGTGGTAGTGTGGTAGTGTAGTAGTGCAGTAGTGTTGTAGTGTAGTAGTGTTGTAGTGTTGTAGTGTAGTAGTGCAGTAGCGTGGTAGTGTAGTAGTGTTGTAGTGTTGTAGTGTAGTAGTGTGGTAGTGTAGTAGTGTAGTAGTGTTGTAGTGTAGTAGCGTGGTAGTGTAGTATCCATGGTAATTACCCAGATGGGTTGAGCATCAATGCTGTCCAGTAAGCCTCCATGGGGGCTGTGACCACAGCATCAAACAGAGTCTGTCTCAACAGTTCCTCATCACCTATAGACCATGAATGAGATTCCTGTTAAAGGTCAATCTAAGGCTCTTTTTGAAATAGCGTATTACTATTTGAATGTACTGTGGGTTAAGTGTGATGTATGTGGAAAGCTCACACTCCAGATCAGGTTCCTTCCCAGTGAGGTATCGAAACACAGCCTGGAGCTGGGTCAGCTTGCGGTGGTGAGGGTCAATGTCTGTCTCACAGTAGGTCCTGTACACACACACACACACCACACCACACCACACCACACCACACCCACACACACACACACACACACACACACACACACACCACACACCACACACCACACCACCACACCACACCCACACCACACCACACACACACACACACACACACACACACACACACACACACACACACACACACACACACACACACAAACACACACAAACACACACAAACACACACACACACACACACATCAGTAATAGTGTACCAGTCAGGTTGTATAGCTAGCTGGTGAGTGAAAGAATAGGGAGAGAAACTGATTCGTCAAACACTCACCACTCATTTGCGATGGACACATCTGGCTGCATCAGGTCATTGAGACCTGTGGATGAAAACAAGCTTTAACACCATGGTTTAGTAGTTATACTGCAGAGGCCTGTGGATGAAAACAAGTTATAACACCTGGTTTAGTAGTTATACTGCAGAGGCCTGTGGATGAAAACAAGCTTTAACACCATGGTTTAGTAGTTATACTGCAGAGGCCTGTGGATGAAAACAAGTTATAACACCTGGTTTAGTAGTTATACTGCAGAGGCCTGTGGATGAAAACAAGTTATAACACCTGGTTTAGTAGTTATACTGCAGAGACCTGTGGATAAAAACAAGCTTTAACACCATGGTTTAGTAGTTATACTGCAGAGACCTGTGGATGAAAACAAGTTATAACACCTGGTTTAGTAGTTATACTGCAGAGGCCTGTGGATGAAAACAAGTTATAACACCTGGTTTAGTAGTTATATTGCAGAGGCCTGTGGATGAAAACAAGTTATATCACCATGGTTTAGTAGTTATACTGCAGTGTTTGTTGTTCAGGTAAGACAGACGACTTACCTTCCTTTACAGACACGTTCCCCATGAAGATGTATTCACCGTGCCCTCTGGTCAGCACCATGCCAAGACTGTAGAAACACACTCATTACACGTTTCCACGCTTTCTATTGTTTTTGCCACATTATAACTGTTTATGACACGTCTGTATAGAAGAAGAATGTTACTTTGTCTATGCTGATTGAACCAACCTGAACGGTGTCTCGTTGATGGTTGTGTAGAAGTAGTCATTCTTCAGAAACATGACTCTTCTCTGGTAGGAGAATAAACAGCTCTTAAAGGTTGTAGTAGGCTCTATGTCATGTCACCTTGTACCAGGACTACTGCTGTGTTATCAATAACTATGTCATGTCACCTTGTACCAGGACTACTGCTGTGTTATCAATAACTATGTCATGTCACCTGTACCAGGACTACTGCTGTGTTATCAATAACTATGTCACCTTGTACCAGGACTACTGCTGTGTTATCAATAACTATGTCATGTCACCTTGTACCAGGACTACTGCTGTGTTATCAATAACTATGTCATGTCACCTTGTACTAGGACTACTGCTGTGTTATCAATAACTATGTCATGTCACCTTGTACTAGGACTACTGCTGTGTTATCCATAACTATGTTATGTCACCTTGTACTAGGACTACTGCTGTGTTATCAATAACTATGTCATGTCACCTTGTACCAGGACTACTGCTGTGTTATCAATAACTATGTCATGTCACCTTGTACTAGGACTACTGCTGTGTTACCAATAACTATGTCATGTCACCTTGTACCAGGACTACTGCTGTGTTATCAATAACTATGTCATGTCACCTTGTACCAGGACTACTGCTGTGTTATCAATAACTATGTCATGTCACCTTGTACCAGGACTACTTCTGTGTTATCAATAACTATGTCATGTCACCTTGTACTAGGACTACTGCTGTGT
>NC_138297.1:66060000-66065000 GCF_965601325.2 Salmo salar
AAGGTGTGCAAAATATGGTGCCCAAAAACACAAGATGCACTCCACATCCTGTCCCAGCCTGACTTTGGCACACCAGGCCACATTATTATTCACACCGGCACCAACAACCTGCGAGAGGAACAGGAGAGAGTAGGCAGCCTGGTCAACAGAGTAGCAGAGAGGGCCTCTGAGTTGTTCCCCAACTCCCACATCACCATCTCCACTCTGCTGCCCCGCAAAGACTTTCATCCCCGTACTATTCAGAAAGTCAACGCTGACATCACCAGAGGGTGTGGCCTACTCCCGAACGTACACGTTGCTCACCACCCAACAATCACCCCAGAGCATCTACACGACCACTCCCACCTGAGGAAGCAGACAGTAGGGATGTTTGCCAAGTCTCTAAAGGACGTGGCACTTGGTAGACAAACACCCCATGCTGTACTGGACAGAGGACCACCCAGAGACCCCTACCAGACCACTGCACCACCAAGGAGCCCCAGGCCCCTTCAACGCCACACCAGACCCAGTGCACCCCACAGGCCCCACCCACCCCCAGAGCATCACCACTTCCATCGGCTTAGCCAGACCAGACCGGGCCCAGCCTATTATCCCGCACCAGACCACCACCCCTACCCGACCAGAGAGGAAGTCCCACGGCCCAGACCTGGCCCCCCTCCACCTCACAGGGCCCAACAGCAGGACCAGCGCAGCTACGCGGAGGTCGTCAGAGGACAGGAGAACCCTGTAGGATTAAGTGAGATTAAACAGCTCCTCCAATACATCTGCACTAAACTGCACTAAACACACACGGACGCATACACACTACACAACACACACACACACACACACACACACACACACACACACACACCACACACACACACACAAACACACACACACACACACACACACACCTATTGTACTAGAATTTACTTGTTCAATGAATAGGAATATTTAACAGAATAACAGAATAAATGTTAGCTGATATCCTGTTTATCTCACTCTTAACAACTTATTAGTTAATAGTTACTGTGTTTCTGACTGCTATTCTTTCTTTTTGCAACATGAAATCACTATCAGTTAGCATGTGGAACATCCAGGGCCTAAACTCATCAACCTTTGGTCTGAAGAGTTTAGCACTGGAGTTCAACAAAAATCTTAAAGATGTTGATGTCATCATTCTGCAGGAGACATGGTGTAAGGCTGACGTTGTCACTCACTGTCCCACAGGCTACAGAGAGGTCATTGTGCCGTCACAGAAACACAGCTCTGTCAATAGAGGCAGAGACTCTGGAGGATTGATCATTTGGTACAAATCCGAACTACAAAATCTAATTGATCCCCTCAAAATTGGCAAATACCACATTTGGTTAAAACTAAAAAAAGAACTTGTACTGACATAAAAAGATGTGTTCCTTTGTGCAATATATATCCCCCCCTCAGAATCCCCATATTACTCAGAGGAGATCTTCCCCACCCTTGAGGAAGAGACGTGCCATTTCCAGGCCCAGGGAAATGTGCTCATCTGTGGGGACACAAATGCGCGCACAGGAACACTACCTGATCTAACGAGCACACGAGGGGACAGCTTTATTACAGGCCATACTGTTTCTAACTGTCTTAATCTCCCCCATAGAAACAACAGTGACAGCACCGTCAACAAAAACGGAAGGGATCTTTTGCAGCTCTGTAGAAGCCTGGGTCTGTACTTTGTCAATGGTAGGTTACGGGGGGACTCTTTGGGGAGATTCACCTACTGCTCACCTCTTGGCCACAGTACAGTAGACTATATGATCACAGACATGGACCCTTTCTCTCTCAGCTCATTCACTGTCAAGCCACTAACACCTCTGTCTGATCACAGCCAAATTACGTTGTTCCTCAAAAGAACAGACATGGAAACAACCACACATTCACAGCCCAGTAAGCTGTACAACATCAGAAATTCATACAGATGGGCCCAAAACAGCACAGAAGAATACCAGAAAGCAACCTGGAACCAAAATATCCAAACACTCTTAGATAACTTTCTGGATACCACATTCACTCACAGTAAAGAAGGCATCAATCTAGCAGTACGAAACATCAACTATATATTCAGGCAAACGGCAAAAGAAGCACAATTGAAATTGATAAAAAACAAAACTAAAAAAATCGCAGATGACAACTGGTTTGATGCAGATTGTAAAATTATAAGGAAAAAACTTAGAACACTATCCAACCAAAAGCACAGAGACCCAAATAATGGTGAATTACGCCTTCATTACTGTGAGACTTTAAAACTCTATAAACGTACACTCAGAACCAAAAAAGCACAGTACAACAGCAAGCAGCTGACACTAATTGAGGAGTCCATAAACACAAACAACTTTTGGCAAAATTGGAAAAAACTAAAAAAATCTAAACAAGAGGAATTAGCGATACAAAATGGTGACATATGGACAACCCATTTCAAAACACTCTACAACACCGTTCAAATTGACACAAACGCAGAACAACGCCAAATCCATGAGAAGTTGAATGGATTAGAAAAAGCTATAAAGGACAATCAAAACCCATTGGACTCCCCAATTACTGACCAGGAGCTCTATAAGAAACTTCAGGCCCTCAAATTTAAAAAAGCATGCGGACCTGATGGCATCCTAAATGAGATGCTCAAACTCACTAGTGCAAAATTTCAATTGGCTATATTAAAACTGTTTAATTTGATCCTGAGTGTAGGTTATTTCCCTGACATCTGGAATCAAGGACTCATAACCCCAATCTTTAAGAACGGAGACAAATTTGACCCTAACAATTACAGAGGCATTTGTGTGAACAGTAACCTGGGGAAGGTTTTCTGTAGTATCATCAATGTAAGAGTTCTAAACTTCCTTAATAAGCACAATGTCTTGAGTAAAAGCCAAATTGGATTTATACCAAAACATCGCACAACTGATCATATTTACACCTTACACACCCTGATAGATAAACATGTCCACCAAAATAATACCAAAATATACGCTTGCTTTATCGACTTCCAAAAAGCATTTGATTCTATTTGGCATACAGGACTGTTCTACAAAGTTATTGAAAGTGGTGTAGGGGGTAAAACATATGACATAATTAAATCAATGTATACTGGCAATACGTGCAGCATTAAAATTGGTAAGAAAAGAACAGAATTCTTTAACCAGGGGCGGGGCCTTCGTCAGGGTTGCAATCTGAGCCCTGCACTATTCAATATTTACATTAACGAATTGGCCACTATTCTAGAAAAATCCTCAGCCCCTGGTGTTAGTCTCCACAATTCAGAAGTTAAATGCCTACTCTTCGCAGATGACCTATGCCTGATGTCACCCACAGCACCTGGCCTACAGCAGAGCCTGGACCTGCTAGAGCAGTACTGCCAGACCTGGGCCCTGGCAGTAAACCCCAAAAAGACTAAAATAATGATTTTCCAGAGAAGATCCAGATCTCAGGGAATTAGACCAAAGTTCTCAATTGGTACAAAATATATAGAGTACTGTACACACTACAATTACTTAGGTTTAAAAATAAGCTCAACTGGACACCTTAATGAGGCAGTGAATGAACTGAGAGAGAAAGCACGCAGGGCATTCTACGCCATTAAAAAGCAAATTCAAATTGAAATACCTATTAAAATTTGGCTAAAACTAATTGAATATGTCATTGAACCAATTGCACTTTATGGCAGCGAGGTGTGGGGTCCACTTGCAAAACAAGATTTCATCAAATGGGACAAACACCCCATTGAAACCCTACATGCAGAGTTCTGTAAGATTCTCCTACGTGTCCAGAGGAAAACTACAAACAATGCATGCAGGGCAGAATTAGGCCAATATCCACTAATAATAAAAACTCAAAAAAGAGCAATTAAGTTTTGGAAACATCTAAAATACAGTGACCCCCTCTCATATCATTACCAAGCCCTGCAATGCCAAGAGCTGAGCAAAGAAAAGAGTCCCCTCATCCAGCTGGTCCTGGGGCTGAGTTCACAAACCTGTTCTACTAACACACTGAAGCCTCAGGACCAGAACATCCAATCAATCAGAATAAACCAAATTACAACACAGTCAAAACAAAACTACATTGTTTATTGGGAAACACAGCACAAACACAAAGCAAAATGCAGTGCTATCTGGCCCTAAATCGACAGTACACCGTGGCTAAATATTTGACCATGGTTACTGATCAAAACCTTAGAAAAACCTTGACAAAGTACAGGCTCAGTGAGCACAGCCTTGCCATTGAGAAGGGTAGACACAGGAAAACCTGGCTCCCTGTAGAGGAAAGGCTGTGCAACCACTGCACCACAGCAGAACCTGAGACGGAGCTGCATTTCCTGACAAAATGTCAAAAATATAAAACAATTAGAGAGTGTCATTTCCCCAAATTTGAAACCCTTATTCAAGGTTTCACAGACCTCTCTGATGAGGATAGGCTACCCGTCCTGTTGGGGGAGGACGCAGAGAGCTGTGGGTTGGCAGCGCACTACATTGCTGCCTGCCATAAGATGAGGGACAGTGTCTGACAGACCAATCAACCTGCACATGTCCTCTACTGTATGATTATTGTTATTGTTGAATGTGTTGGTTATTTTGACCCTTGGTTATTGTTGTTACTGTTGTCCCGTTGACAATATTTGATTCTCATTTTTATTTATTTTTATATTGTAAATATCCAAAATAAGCTTTGGCAATATGTATATTGTTACGTCATGCCAATAAAGCGAATTGAATTGAATTGAAAAAAAAATTGAGAGAGAGAGAGACAGAGAGAGAGAGAGAGAGAGAGAGAGAGAGAGAGAGAGAGACAGAGAGAGAGAGAGAGAGACAGAGAGAGAGAGAGAGAGACAGTGAGAGGGTCAGAAAGAGAGAGAGAGAGAGAGAGAGAGAGAGAGAGAGAGACAGAGAGAGAGACAGTGAGAGGGTCAGAAAGAGAGAGAGAGAGAGACATAGAGACAAAGAGAGAGATAGGCAGAGACAGACAGACAAAGAGAGAGAGAGGTAGAGAGA
>NC_138297.1:66075000-66080000 GCF_965601325.2 Salmo salar
AGGGAGGGAGGGAGGGAGGGAGGGAGGGAGGGAGGGAGGGAGGGAGGGAGGGAGGGAGGGAGGGAGGGAGGGAGGGAGGGAGGGAGGGAGGGAGGGAGGGAGAGGAGATAGAGGGATAGAGGGATAGAGGGATAGAGGGAGGGATAGAGGGATAGATAGAGGGAGGGATAGAGGGAGGGATAGAGGGAGGGAGAGATAGAGAGAGGGTGAGATAGAGGGAGAGATAGAGAGAGGGTGAGATAGAGGGAGAGATAGAGAGAGGGTGAGATAGAGGGAGGGAGAGATAGAGGGAGGGAGGGAGAGATAGAGGGAGGGAGAGATAGAGGGAGGGTGAGATAGAGGGAGGGATAGAGGGAGGGAGAGATAGAGGGAGGGAGGGAGGGAGGGAGGGAGGGAGAGATAGAGGGAGAGAGGGAGGGAGGGATAGAGGGAGGGATAGAGGGAGGGAGGGATAGAGGGAGGGAGGGATAGAGGGAGGGAGGGATAGAGGGAGGGAGAGATAGAGGGAGGGAGGGATAGAGGGAGGGAGGGATAGAGGGAGAGAGGGAGGGAGGGAGAGATAGAGGGAGAGAGGGTGGGAGGGAGGGATAGAGAGAGGGAGAGAGGGATAGAGGGAGGGAGAGATAGAGGGAGAGAGGGAGGGAGAGATAGAGGGAGAGATAGAGGGAGGGAGGGATAGAGGGAGGGAGAGATAGAGGGATAGAGGGAGGGAGAGATAGAGGGAGGGAGAGATAGAGGGAGGGAGAGATAGAGGGAGAGAGGGATAGAGGGAGCGAGAGATAGAGGGATAGAGGGAGAGATAGAGGGAGGGAGGGATAGAGGGAGGGAGAGATAGAGGGATAGAGGGAGGGAGGGATAGAGGGAGGGAGAGATAGAGGGAGAGAGGGATAGAGGGAGGGAGAGATAGAGGGAGAGAGGGAGGGAGAGATAGAGGGAGAGAGGGATAGAGGGAGGGATAGAGGGAGGGAGAGATAGAGGGAGAGAGGGAGGGAGGGATAGAGGGAGGGAGGGATAGAGGGAGGGAGAGATAGAGGGAGAGAGGGAGGGAGAGATAGAGGGAGGGAGGGATAGAGGGAGGGAGAGATAGAGGGAGAGAGGGAGGGAGAGATAGAGGGAGGGAGGGATAGAGGGAGGGAGGGATAGAGGGAAGAGTTGTCGTGCTATCAAAGCCCTTTAGCACTTCGTGACTCCGAGTCCCTGCCAGGAACAGTAGTCTCGTGGCACCCGGCCCACTGGTGTGAGTCCTATCGCTCTGAGCCTTCTTAACCAGCCTTAATGAGCAAACAGCTTATGGGCCTTCATTGATGAATTGAGTTAATTAGCATTAGAGTTCCATTGGTTACCTCTCGGTTGTCCAGGTCAGCCTGGACCAGGGTGCCCTTGAAGCAGGGTTCCACGTATTGGACGTAGTCGCTGTACTGTGGGATAGAACGCATGGGGAAAGCAGGTAGGGAAACAGGTCAGGGAGAGTTAAGGAGGTCAGCAGGTGTAATCTCAGCTGGAACAGAGAATCTCTGTGATGTAAAACGTTACAACAGCAGTGTATGTAACATCACATGACACATGTTGTCCAATCCTCTTCTGGCCTGGGCTACCTTATCATACATTATGGCCTTCCAGCAATATAACCATAAACACTGTCTGAATTGGGCAGATGGGGTTGTATTAATAAATGAATCATTCTGCCATAATTCACCATAATATATTTTGTATGATTGTAAATGCACACATTATATTCAATTATTTTATTCCATTGCAGCTGTATAATTAAAACCAGGTCAGCCCTAAATGGCATGTGTGTATGTTTTGCTTGTGTGTGTGTGTGTGTGTGTGTGTGTGTGTGTGTGTGTGTGTGTGTGTGTGTGTGTGTGTGTGTGTGTGTGTGTGTGTGTGTGTGTGTGTGTGTGTGATGTGCTTTGCTTGTGTGTGTGTGTGTGTGTGTGTGTGTTTTGCTTGCTTGTATGTGTGTGTGTGTGTGTGTTTTGCTTGCTTGTATGTGTGTGTGTTTTGCTTGTGTGTGTTTTGCTTGTGTGTGAGTGTGTGTGTGTGTGCATGTCTGCGTGCGTGCGTGCGTGTGTGTTAATCTCCTAGTTACTCACGGCGATGACATTGACAAAGTCGTTCTCCCCTAGTGTGTCCAGGATGGTGTTAATAGTGTGCTTGGCGATAGTGAGCCTAAGACCCTTCATACTCCCGCTGACGTCCACTACGATGATGATGTCCTTGGGAGAGGTCGCAGCCTGGATGTACCTGGAACAGAGCAGAGGGCAAAGGTCAACTGATTAAATCAATCAGATATTTAGTTTTCAGGTATTTGTTGGTCTGTTGGGGCATTTGGATATCAACAAAGGTGGGACGTACAGTTTACAGTACGGATTATAAAGGCATGTCTGTTCTAAAGGCCTATCTGGCTGGACCTATTGCAAGCCAAGGCCAAAGGTTTATACAAGAGGTCAGGGTTCAGTCGATACACGATTACCCAGACATTCTTAGAATTACAGCTGGTTCTATGGTTCTGAAACGGAACAATGGAACATTTGGAAGGAGGAGTCAGAACTGTCCAGGAACATCTCCTGAGAGGTTAATGAGCTTGGCCACACTGGAGGATAAGAATATAGAGAGGATGGAAGGGGAGGAGGGAGGGAGGGCACACTGGAGGATAAGAATATAGAGAGGATGGAAGGGGAGGAGGGAGGGAGGGAGGGCACACTGGAGGATAAGAATAAAGAGAGGATGGAAGGGGAGGAGGGAGGGAGGGAGGGAGGGAGGGAGGGAGGGAGGGAGGGAGGGAGGGAGGGAGGGAGGGAGGGAGGGCACACTGGAGGATAAGAATATAGAGAGGATGGAAGGGGAGGAGGGAGGGAGGGAGGGAGGGAGGGAGGGAGGGAGGGAGGGAGGGAGGGAGGGAGGGAGGGCACACTGGAGGATAAGAATAAAGAGAGGATGGAAGGGGAGGAGGGAGGGAGGGAGGGAGGGAGGGAGGGAGGGAGGGAGGGAGGGAGGGAGGGAGGGAGGGAGGGAGGGAGGGAGGGAGGGAGGGAGGGCACACTGGAGGATAAGAATAAAGAGAGGATGGAAGGGGAGGAGGGAGGGAGGGAGGGAGGGAGGGAGGGAGGAGGGAGGGAGGGAGGGAGGGAGGGAGGGAGGAGGGAGGGAGGGAGGGCACACTGGAGGATAAGAATATAGAGAGGATGGAAGGGGAGGAGGGAGGGAGGGAGGGAGGGCACACTGGAGGATAAGAATAAAGAGAGGATGGAAGGGGAGGAGGGAGGGAGGGAGGGAGGAAGGGAGGGAGGGAGGGAGGGAGGGAGGGAGGGAGGGAGGGAGGGAGGGAGGGAGGGAGGGAGGCCACACTGGAGGATAAGAATAAAGAGAGGATGGAAGGGGAGGAGGGAGGGAGGGAGGGAGGGAGGGCACACTGGAGGATAAGAATAAAGAGAGGATGGAAGGGGAGGAGGGAGGGAGGGAGGGAGGGAGGGAGGGAGGGAGGGAGGGAGGGAGGGAGGGAGGGAGGGAGGGAGGGAGGGAGGGAGGGAGGGAGGGAGGGAGGGCACACTGGAGGATAAGAATAAAGAGAGGATGGAAGGGGAGGAGGGAGGGAGGGAGGGAGGGAGGGAGGGAGGGAGGGAGGGAGGGCACACTGGAGGATAAGAATAAAGAGAGGATGGAAGGGGAGGAGGGAGGGAGGGAGGGAGGGAGGGAGGGAGGGAGGGAGGGAGGGAGGGAGGGAGGGAGGGAGGGAGGGAGGGAGGGAGGGAGGGAGGGAGGGAGGGAGGGAGGGCACACTGGAGGATAAGAATAAAGAGAGGATGGAAGGGGAGGAGGGAGGGAGGGAGGGAGGGAGGGAGGGAGGGCACACTGGAGGATAAGAATAAAGAGAGGTTGGAAGGGGAGGAGGGAGGGAGGGAGGGAGGGAGGGAGGGAGGGAGGGCACACTGGAGGATAAGAATAAAGAGAGGATGGAAGGGGAGGAGGGAGGGAGGGCACACTGGAGGATAAGAATATAGAGAGGATGGAAGGGGAGGAGGGAGGGAGGGAGGGAGGGAGGGAGGGAGGGAGGGAGGGAGGGCACACTGGGGGATAAGAATAAAGAGAGGATGGAAGGGGAGGAGGGAGGGAGGGAGGGTGGAGGATGGCCGTACGCTCCTCTCCTATCCTGTCCTCTGTCGACCGGGAACTTCTTACATACCACACCAAGCCATTGTTTTAACCATCAGACCGACGACATTTTCAACATCCAAGACTGAGGACACACTCAACATCCAAGACTGAGGACACTCTCAACATCCAAGACTGAGGACACTCTCAACATCCAAGACTGAGGACACTCTCAACATCCAAGACTGAGGACACTCAACATCCAGACTGAGGACACTCAACATCCAGACTGAGGACACTCTCAACATCCAAGACTGAGTACACTCTCAACATCCAAGACTGAGGACACTCTCAACATCCAAGACTGAGGACACTCAACATCCAGACTGAGGACACTCAACATCCAGACTGAGGACACTCAACATCCAGACTGAGGACACTCAACATCCAAGACTGAGGACACTCAACATCCAGGACACTCAACATCCAGACTGAGGACACTCAACATCCAGACTGAGGACACTCAACATCCAGACTGAGGACTCTCAACATCCAAGACTGAGGACACTCAACATCCAGACTGAAGACACTCAACATCCAGACTGAGGACACTCAACATCCAGACTGAGGACTCTCAACATCCAAGACTGAGGACACTCAACATCCAGACTGAGGACACTCAACATCCAGACTGAGGACACTCAACATCCAAGACTGAGGACACTCAACATCCAGACTGAGGACACTCAACATCCAGACTGAGGACACTCAACATCCAGACTGAGGACACTCAACATCCAAGACTCAGGACACTCAACATCCAGACTGAGGACACTCAACATCCAGACTGAGGACACTCAACATCCAGACTGAGGACACCCAGTCTTGGTACACGCGTGTTC
>NC_138297.1:66085000-66145000 GCF_965601325.2 Salmo salar
AGTTAACCACCTAACCAAGGAACTCAATTTAACCTTGCGCAATACCCTAAACACAGTTGCACCCCTAAAAATTAAAAACATTTGTCATAAGAAACTAGCTCCCTGGTATACAGAAAATACACGAGCTCTGAAGCAAGCTTCCAGAAAATTGGAACGGAAATGGCGCCACACCAAACTGTAAGTCTTCCGACTAGATTGGAAAGACAGTACCGTGCAGTATCGAAGAGCCCTCACTGCTGCTCGATCATCCTATTTTTCCAACTTAATTGAGGAAAATAAGAACAATCCGAAATTTATTTTTGATACTGTCGCAAAGTTAACTAAAAAGCAGCATTCCCCAGGAGAGGATGGCTCTCACTTCAGCAGTGATGAATTCATGAACTTCTTTGAGGAAAAGATCATGATCATTAGAAAGCAAATTACGGACTCCTCTTTAAATCTGCGTATTCCTCCAAAGCTCCGTTGTCCTGAGTCTGCACAACCCTGCCAGGACCTAGGATCAAGGGAGACACTAAAGTGTTTTAGTACTATATCTCTTGACACAATGATGAAAATAATCATGGCCTCTAAACCTTCAAGCTGCATACTGGACCCTATTCCAACTAAACTACTGAAAGAGCTGCTTTCTGTGCTTGGCCCTCCTATGTTGAACATAATAAACGGCTCTCTATCCACCGGATGTGTACTAAACTCACTAAAAGTGGCAGTAATAAAGCCTCTCTTGAAAAAGCCAAATCTTGACACAGAAATTATAAAAAAACTATCGGCCTATATCGAATCTTCCATTCCTCAAAAAAAAAATGAAAAATCTGTTGCGCAGCAACTCACTGCCTTCCTGAAGACAAACAATGTACACGAAACGCTTCAGTCTGGTTTTAGACCCCATCATAGCACTGAGACTGCACTTGTGAAGGTGGTAAATGACCTTTTAATGACGTCAGACCGAGGTTCTGCGTCTGTCCTCGTGCTCCTAGATCTTAGTGCTGCTTTTGATACCATCGATCACCACATTCTTTTGGAGAGATTGGAAACCCAAATTGGTCTACATGGACAAGTTCTGGCCTGGTTTAGGTCTTATCTGTCGGAAAGATATCAGTTTGTCTCTGTGAATGGTTTGTCCTCTGACAAATCAACTGTAAATTTTGGTGTTCCTCAAGGTTCCGTTTTAGGACCACTATTGTTTTCACTATATATTTTACCTCTTGGAGATGTCATTCGAAAACATAATGTTAAATTTCACTGCTATGCGGATGACACACAGCTGTACATTTCAATGAAACATGGTGAAGCCCCAAAATTGCCCTCGCTAGAAGCCTGTGTCTCAGACATAAAGAAGTGGATGGCTGCAAACTTTCTACTCTTAAACTCGGACAAAACAGAGATGCTTGTTCTAGGTCCCAAGAAACAAAGAGATCTTCTGTTGAATCTGACAATTAATCTGGATGGTTGTACAGTCGTCTCAAATAAAACTGTGAAGGACCTCGGTGTTACTCTGGACCCTGATCTCTCTTTTGAAGAACATATCAAGACTGTTTCAAGGACAGCTTTTTTCCATCTACGAAACATTGCAAAAAACAGAAACTTTCTGTCCAAAAATGATGCAGAAAAATCAATCCATGCCTTTGTTACTTCTAGGTTGGACTACTGCAATGCTCTACTTTCCTGCTACCCGGATAAAGCACTAAATAAACTTCAGTTAGTGCTAAACACGGCTGCTAGAATCCTGACTAGAACCAAACATTTTTATCATATTACTCCAGTGCTAGCCTCCCTACACTGGCTTCCTGTTAAGGCAAGGGCTGATTTCAAGGTTTTACTGCTAACCTACAAAGCATTACATGGGCTTGCTCCTACCTATCTTTCCGATTTGGTCCTGCCGTACATACCTACACGTACGCTACGGTCACAAGACGCGGGCCTCCTAATTGTTCCTAGAATTTCTAAGCAAACAGCTGCAGGCAGGGCTTTCTCCTATAGAGCTCCATTTTTATGGAATAGTCTGCCTACCCATGTGAGAGACGCAGACTCAGTCTCAACCTTTAAGTCTTTACTGAAGACATATCTCTTCAGTAGGTCCTATGATTAAGTGTAGTCTGGCCCAGGGGTGTGAAGGTGAACGGAAAGGCTGGAGCAACGAACCGCCCTTGCTGTCTCTGCCTGGCCGGTTTCCCCTCTTTCCACTGGGATTTTCTCTAGAGACAGCAGGAGCGGTAGAGATACTCTCAAAGATCGGCTATGAAAAAGCCAACTGACACTTACTCTTGTGTTACTGACTTGTTGCACCCTCGACAACTACTATGATTATTATTATTTGACAATGCTGGTCATTTATGAACATTTGAACATAATCTCCACCCGGCACAGCCAGAAGAGGACTGGCCACCCCTCATAGCCTGGTTCCTCTCTAGGTTTCTTCCTAGGTTTTGGCCTTTCTAGGGAGTTTTTCCTAGCCACCGTGCTTCTACACCTGCATTGCTTGCTGTTTGGGGTTTTAGGCTGTGTTTCTGTACAGCACTTTGTGATATCAGCTGATGTAAGAAGGGCTATATAAATAAATGTGATTTGATTTGATTTTCCTAAGCAGCTAAAGACAGGGAGCTAACCCAACCCTGTCTGGATAATGTTGAGAGACCATGGCATTGTCCTAAGCAGCTAAAGACAGGGAGCTAACCCAACCCTGTCTGGATAATGTTGAGAGACCATGGCATTGTCCTAAACAGCTAAAGACAGGGAGCTAACCCAACCCTGTCTGGATAATGTTGAGAGACCATGGCATTGTCCTAAACAGCTAAAGACAGGGAGCTAACCCAACCCTGTCTGGGTAATGTTGAGAGACCATGGCATTGTCCTAAGCAGCTAAAGACAGGGAGCTAACCCAACCCTGTCTGGATAATGTTGAGAGACCACGGCATTGTCCTAAACAGCTAAAGACAGGGAGCTAACCCAACCCTGTCTGGATAATGTTGAGAGACCATGGCATTGTCCTAAGCAGCTAAATGAACCACCGCTAGCTGACCTTTGTTGTAAACGTTGGTGGGAACCTGTATGTCGCTCTGCAGAGTGTTGACCTGGAGCTTGTTGAAGTGTTCATTCTCTTCCAGAGGAAACTCTCCTCCCAGCTCGATAGGGTTTCCATCTTTATCCACTGAGTTGATCAGCATAGAGTTATAGTAGTCAAACTGATGAGGAGAGAGAAATCACAGAGTTACTGTAGTCAAACTGATGAGGAGAGAGAAATCACAGAGTTACTGTAGTCAAACTGATGAGGAGAGAGAAATCACAGAGTTATAGTAGTCAAACTGATGAGGAGAGAGAAATCACAGAGTTACTGTAGTCAAACTGATGAGGAGGGAGAAATCACAGAGTTACTGTAGTCAAACTACAACAGAGATCATAGGAAAAGGTAAGTTCAAACTACAACAGAGATCATAGGAAAAGATAAGGTCAAACTACAACAGAGATCATAGGAAATGATAAGGTCAAACTCCAACAGAGATCATAGGAAAAGATAAGGTCAAACTCCAACAGAGATCATAGGAAAAGATAAGGTCAAACTGCAACAGAGATCATAGGAAAAGATAAGGTCAAACTCCAACAGAGATCATAGGAAAAGATAAGGTCAAACTACAACAGAGATCATAGGAAATGATAAGGTCAAACTCCAACAGAGATCATAGGAAAAGATAAGGTCAAACTGCAACAGAGATCATAGGAAAAGATAAGGTCAAACTGCAACAGAGATCATAGGAAAAGATAAGGTCAAACTGCAACAGAGATCATAGGAAAAGATAAGGTCAAACTGCAACAGAGATCATAGGAAAAGATAAGGTCAAACTGCAACAGAGATCATAGGAAAAGATAAGGTCAAACTGCAACAGAGATCATAGGAAAAGATAAGGTCAAACTGCAACAGAGATCATAGGAAAAGATAAGGTCAAACTGCAAAAGAGAGTGCACATCACAAAGGTCAATAGCTGCTGTACATTTCAAACCTTGAATATTTTGTACAGCTGTAATGATCTTGTTTTGTGTTTTATATGTATAATAATAAAGTTATATTTGTTACGTGTACTTTGCGTTCGGAAAGTATTCAGTACCCTTGACTTTTTACGTTACAGCCTTATTCTAAAATGTATTAAATAAATCAAATACCTCATCAATCTACACACAATATCCAAAAATTACAAAGTGAAAACAGATTTTAAGACATTTTTGCAAATGTATTAAATAGTATAAAGAAAAAGTATTCAGACCCTTTGCTATGAGCTCAGGTGCATCCTGTTTCCATTGATCATACTTGAGATGTTTCAACAACTTGATTGGACTCCACCTGTTGCAAATTCAATTGACTGGATATGATTTGGAAAGGCACACACCTATAAGGTCCCACAGTTGACAGTGCATGTCAGAGCAAAAACCAAGCCATGAGGTTGAAGGAATTGTCTGTAGAGCTCCAGGACAGGATTGTGTCAAGGCACAGATCGGGGGAAGGGTACCAAAACATTTCTGCAGCATTGAATATCCCAAAAACACAGTGGTCTCCATCATTGTTAAATGGAAAAAGTTTGGAACCACCAAGACTCTTCCTAGAGCTGGCCACCCGTCCAAACTGAGAATTCAGGGGAGAAGGGCCTTGGTCAGGGAGGTGACCAAGAACCTGATGGTCACTCTGACAGAGCTCTAGAGTTCCTCTGTGGAGATGGGAGAACCTTCCAGAAGGGCAACCATCTCTGCAGCACTCCACCAATCAGGCCTTTATGGTAGTGGCCAGATGGAAGCCCCTCCTCAGTAAAAGGCACATGACAGCCCACTTGGAGTTTTCCAAAAGGCACCTAAAGGACTCTCAGACCATGCGAAACAAAATTCTCTGGTCCGATGAAACCAAGATTGAACATGGTGGTGGCAGCATCATGCTGTGGGGATGTTTTTCAGCGGCAGGGACTGGTCGACTAGTCAGGATTGAGGGAAAGATGAACAGAGCAAAGTACAGAAAGATCCTTGATGAAAACCTGCTCCAGAGAGCTCAGGACCTTTGACTGGGACGAAGGTTGACCTTCCTACAGGACAACAACTCCAAGCACACAGCGAAGACAATGCAGGAGAAGCTTCGGTACAATTCTCTGAATGTCCTTGAGTGTCCCAGCCAGAGTCCGGACTTGAATCCAATCGAACATCTTTGGAGAGACCTGAAAATAGCTGCGCAGCAACACTCCCCATCCAACCTGACAGAGCTTGAAAGGATCTGCAGAGAAGAATGGGAGAAACTCCCCAAATACAGGTGTGTCAAGCTTGTAGCGACATACCCAAGAAGACTCAAGGCTGTAATTGCTGTCAAAGCTGCTTCAACAAAGTACTGAGTAAAGGGGCTGAATACTTATGTAAATGTAATATTTCATATTTTTTTTTTTTATACATGTCTAATGTTTAAAAACCTGTTTTTGCTTTGTCATTATGGGGTATTGTGATGTCATTATGGGGTATTGTGATGTCTTTATGGGGTATTGTGATGTCTTTATGGGGTATTGTGATGTCCTTATGGGCTATTGTGTGTAAATTGATGAGGGGGAAAAAAAAGGTAATCCATTTTAGAATAAGGCTGTAATGTAACATTATGTGGAAAAAGTCAAGAGGTCTTAATACTCCCTGAATGCACTGTACACCAACTCAGTCTGTGACGATCGGTTACTTTTGAACAACAGCCCTTAAAAAGTGTATTCGTAAGGAGGAACACAGTGGTGTGATTACACTGTGACTGACCTCTAAGGTAGCGTTGAATTCATGGTATAGATCAGCGTCCTCCGCTGCCTCCGCCAGTCTCTTGACAGACTTCATCTTCCTACCCAGCATGCCCTCCATCTCCTCAGCAAACTTCTTCACCAGTTCCTCTCCGTCCACCTCCTCCATCTTCACCGTGGGCTCAATGTCTTTGTATTTCTGGAGAGGAAAGGGTTAAATACCGTTAATAAACATGTTTAAGTAACCAACGGTCCCTGATATCATGTCCTGTTAACTGCACAGGTGAACTGTCAGATTTTATTATCTTTCAGGAATCAGGTGTTTTCAAGTCTGTAATTGAATCCACTTCCACAAGGGAGCTGTCATAAGAGACACATGTAACGTATTGTATGACAACAATCAGAGAAGAGTTAGATCTTGGTATTGGATTGGCTAGAGAACAAAGAGCTTATCTCTAAATAGAACCTTGACAAACCGCTATCTGACTCTGTTGTCCCAGCTGGTGACTATTCAACAGCTGTTGGTGGATTAAAGTCGTCTGTTAATCATCTCCTGTTGTTTTTACCACAGTCAGTCTTTGACAATGGTGTTAACCCTCTGCCCTCATCACCTCTCACATACCAACACATTAACTTAAACACACAAATACACTCAGTGGACAGTTTATTAGGTACAAAACCCCCGTTCACGAAAATGGTTCGCTCCTACAAGCAGTGTTGCTGTGGCTTGCTATATAAAGCAGGCAAACAGGCATCAAGGCATTCAGTTACTACTCGATTAAACGTTAGAATGGGCAAAACGAGTGACCTAAGGGACTTTGAGCGTGGTATGATCGTCGGTGCCAGGCGTGCTGGTTCCAGTATCTCAGAAATGACCAGGCTGATCCAGGAGTGAATAGTATCCCAGGCTGGATCACTGGATCAGAGGGAATAGAACCCCAGGCTGGATCACTGGATCAGAGGGAATAGAACCCCAGGCTGGATCACTGGATCAGAGGCAATAGAACCCCAGGCTGGATCACTGGGAATAGTACCCCAGGCTGGATCACTGGATCAGACGACAGGATGGAATAGTACCCCAGGCTGGATCACTGGATCAGAGGGAATAGAACCCCAGGCTGGATCACTGGATCAGAGGGCAGGAGGGAATAGTACCCCAGGCTGGATCACTGGATCAGAGGACAGGATGGAATAGTACTCCAGGCTGGATCACTGGATCAGAGGGAATAGAACCCCAGGCTGGATCACTGGATCAGAGGGCAGGAGGGAATAGAACCCCAGGCTGGATCACTGGATCAGAGGGAATAGAGCCCCAGGCTGGATCACTGGATCAGAGGGAATAGTACCCCAGGCTGGATCACTGGATCAGAGGGAATAGAACCCCTGGCTGGATCACTGGATCAGAGGGAATAGAACCCCAGGCTGGATCACTGGATCAGAGGACAGGAGGGAATAGAACCCCAGGCTGGATCCCTGGATCAGAGGGAATAGAACCCCAGGCTGGATCCCTGGATCAGAGGGAATAGAACCCCAGGCTGGATCCCTGGATCAGAGGGAATAGAACCCCAGGCTGGATCCCTGGATCAGAGGGAATAGAACCCCAGGCTGGATCCCTGGATCAGAGTGAATAGTACCCCAGGCTGTATCACTGGATCAGAGGGAATAGAACCCCAGGCTGGATCACTGGATCAGAGGGAATAGAACCCCCGGCTGGATCCCTGGATCAGAGGCAATAGAACCCCAGGCTGGATCACTGGATCAGAGGGAATAGAACCCCAGGCTGGATCACTGGATCAGAGGGAATAGAACCCCAGGCTGGATCCCTGGATCAGAGTGAATAGTACCCCAGGCTGTATCACTGGATCAGAGGGAATAGAACCCCAGGCTGGATCACTGGATCAGAGGGAATAGAACCCCCGGCTGGATCCCTGGATCAGAGGCAATAGAACCCCAGGCTGGATCACTGGATCAGAGGGAATAGAACCCCAGGCTGGATCACTGGATCAGAGGGAATAGAACCCCAGGCTGGATCACTGGATCAGAGGGCAGGAGGGAGATGACAAGGGGACACTCCTAGAAAGCTTCAGGCATTCAGCAAATCAAATCCAATTGTATTTGTCACATGCGCCGAATACAACAGGTGTAGACCTTACAGTGAAATGCTTACTTACAAGCCCTTAACCAAAAATGCAGTTTTAAGAAAATACAAAAAAAGTAAGAGATAAGAATAACAAATAATTGAAGAGCAGCAGTACATAACAATAGTGGGGCTATATACAGGGGGTACTGGTACAGAGTCAATGTGTCAATGTGCAGGGTCATGGGTGTCGAGGTAATTATGTACATGTAGGTAGAGTTATTAAAGTGGCTATGCATAGAAAATAACAGAGAGTAGCAGCAGCGTGGGGGGGGGGGCAGGCAATGCAAAAGTCTGGGTAGCCACTTGATTAGCTGTTCAGGAGTCTTATGGCTTGGGGGTAGAAGCTGTTTAGAAGCCTCTTGGACCTAGACTTGGTGCACCGGTACCGTTTGCCGTGCGGTAGCAGAGAGAACAGTCTATGACAAGGGTGGCTGGAGTCTGACAATTTTTCGAGCCTTCCTCTCTGACACCACCTGGTATAGAGGTCCTGGATGGCAGGAAGCTTGGCCCCAGTGATGTACTGGGCCGTACGCGATGTGGACGCCAAGGAACTTGAAGCTCTCAACCTGCTCCACTACAGCCCCGTCGATGAGAATGGGGGGCGTGCTCGGTCTTCCTTTTCCTGTAGGCAACAATCATCTCCTTTGTCTTGATCACGTCGAGGGAGAGGTTGTTGTCCTTGCACCACACGGTCAGGTCGCTGACCTCCTCCCTATAGTCCGTCTCATCATTGTCGGTGATCAGGCCTACCACTGTTGTGTCATCAGCAAACTTAATGATGGTGTTGGAGTCGTGCCTGAATATACAGTCATGAGTGAACAGGGAGTACAGGAGGGGACTGAGGACGCACCCCTGAGGGGCCCCGTGTTGAGGATCAGTGTGGTTGATGTGTTGTTACCTACCCTTACCACCTGGGGGCGGCCCATCAGGAAGTCCAGGATCCAGTTGCAGAGGGAGGTGTTTAGTCCCAGGGTCCTTAGCTTAGTGATGAGCTTTGAGGGCACTATGGTGTTGAACGCTGAGCTGTAGTCAATGAACAGCATTCTCACATAGGTGTTCCTTTTGTCCAGGTGAGAAAGGGCAGTGTGGAGTGCAATAGAGATTGCATCATCCGTCGATCTGTTAGTGTGGTATGCAAATTGGAGTGGGTCTAGGGTTTCTGGGATAATGGTGTTGATGTGAGCCATGACCAGCCTTTCAAAGCATTTCATGGCTACAGACATGAGTGCTACGGGGCGGTAGTCATTTAGGCAGGTTACCTTAGTGTTCTTGGGCATAGGGACTATGGTGGTCTGCTTGAAACATGTTGATATTACAGACTCAGACAGGGAGAGGTTGAAAATGTCAGTGAAGATACCTGCCAGTTGGTCAGCGCATGCTCGGAGTACACGTCCTGGTAATCCGTCTGGCCCAGCAGCCTTGTGAATGTTGACCTGATTTAAGGTCTTACTCACATCGGCTGCGGAGATCGTGATCATACAGTCGTCCGGAACAGCTGATGCTCTCATGCACGTTTCTGTGTTACTTGCCTCGAAGCGAGCATAGAAGTTATTTTGCTTGTCTGGTAGGCTCGTGTCACTGGCGGCTCTGCTTCCCTTTGTAGTTTGTAATTGTTTGCAAGCCCTGCCACATCGGACGAGCGTCGGAGCCGGTGTAGTAAAATTCGATCTTAGTCCTGTATTGATGCTTTGACCGTTTGATGGTTCGTCGGAAGGCATAGTGGGATTTCTTAGAAGCTTCTGGGTTACAGTCCCGCTCCTTGAAAGCGGCACCTCTACCCTTTAGCTCAGTGCGAATGTTGCCTGTAATCCATGGATTCTGGTTGGGGTATGTACGTACAGTCACTGTGGGGACGACGTCCTCGATGCACTTATTGATAGAGCCGGTGACTGATGTGGTGTACTCCTTAATACCATGGGAAGAATAGTATAAAGCTAAGACAGGCCTTAAGGCTTCAGCAGGTGAGTGTGGAGGAAGTAGCGGAAATTGTACCGTCTATTGATTGTAGAAGAGTTCCATTCCAAAGTAACCAGGAAGGAAAAACACATAGAAACCTTCCAGACAACGATAAAACGTCCCAGTGTGTCCCATGTTATCTTAACCTGTCTTGTACAAACACCATAAACATAAATGCAGCCTCTTTATGGTCAAAAGAGGGCATCATAGAAGCAGTGGCTGAGTGAGCAGCACAGATTCCCCCCCCCCCCGGGCAACGGAAATGAAAAGCAAACGTTGCTTCCCAAGCAACCAACCACCCAACCAATCAATAAACACAACCCCAATCAGTAATCAATCAGCTAACTATCAGGTGAAGTCATGTGTGAAGATGCAGCCGTCTTTACCATGAATAATGAGTTTAGTATTGATCTGTTTATGATGATGATGATGATGTTTATGATGAAGATTAAGTGAATGTTTTAACTTGTAATTTTCACAGTGATCTTTTCCAAAGCTAATGAGAATAACATATACTGTATGTACGATGTGGTGTATGAGAAATCTACTCATTACCAAGCTCAAACAAGCTGCATATTATGGTATTATGGTGTATTATGGTGTATTATGGTATATTATGGTGTATTATGGTGTATTATGGTGTATTATGGTATTATGGTGTATTATGGTGTATTATGGTGTATTATGGTGTATTATGGTATTATGGTGTATTATGGTGTATTATGGTGTATTATGGTATATTATGGTGTATTATGGTGTATTATGGTATATTATGGTGTATTATGGTGTATTATGGTATATTATGGTGTATTATGGTATATTATGGTGTATTATGGTATATTATGGTGTATTATGGTGTTGCGCTCTTATGGGTTCTAAGAAATTAGCTATGCAGCTAAAATCTGGTATAATATGTTTTGTACATGAACCCTGTCAAATAAACAAATACAAACACACAGACTGTGGCAGGAAAGATAGAGCGGGGTGGAGGAGCCAGGAAAGGTAGAGCGGGGTGGAGGAGCCAGGAAAGGTAGAGCGGGGTGGAGGAGCCAGGAAAGGTAGAGCGGGGTGGAGGAGCCAGGAAAGGTAGAGCGGGGTGGAGGAGCCAGGAAAGGTAGAGCGGGGTGGAGGAGCCAGGAAAGGTAGAGCGGGGTGGAGGAGCCAGGAAAGAGGAAACCTAAGTCTATTAAAGCACGAGAGCCTTTCCCGTCTGTCACTAAAATACTCTTATGATTGTATGTGCTGTTCTCTGACTCTATGGATGGGAATTGTGTTCCTATCAAACTAAGCTGTCAGCCAGGTCGTCCAGGGTTAATCCAGGAGGTTGGTCCCACACGGCACCCTACTCCCTATGCAGTGCACTACTTTTGACCAGAACTCCATGGGCCCCGGTCAAAAGTAGTGCACTTCATTGGGAATAGGGTGCCATTTGGGACACAGAACCGGACTTTATTCTGTCCCCAAATGACAAATATAGACATAGAAACTGCAGATAGACAGAGCCGCAGGCATGCACACACACACACGCATACACACAGACAGACCTGGAAAGAAGGGAAGGAAGAAAAGGCAAAAAACAAACATCCTATATTTTATAAGCTCTGACAGAGCAGCCTACTGTCAACACAACCACAGTGACTTTATAAATGCTGACAGAGCAGCCTACTGTCAACACAACCACAGTGACTTTATAAACGCTGACTGAGGAGCCTACTGTCAACACAACCACAGTGACTTTATAAGTCACATTATATCCCCCAGTATAATGTTAATAAATCACATTATATCCCCCAGTATAATGTTAATAAGACACATTATATTCCCCAGTATAATGCTAATAAGACATTATATTCCCCAGTATAATGCTAATAAGACATTATATTCCCCAGTATAATGCAAATAAGACATTATATTCCCCAGTATAATGCTAATAAGACATTATATTCCCCAGTATAATGCTAATAAGACATTATATTCCCCAGTATAATGCTAATAAGACATTATATTCCCCAGTATAATGCTAATAAGACATTATATTCCCCAGTATAATGCTAATAAGACATTATATTCCCCAGTATAATGCTAATAAGACACATTATATTCCCCAGTATAATGCTAATAAGACATTATATTCCCCAGTATAATGCTAATAAGACACATTATATTCCCCAGTATAATGTTAATAAGACATTATATTCCCCAGTATAATGCTAATAAGACATTATATTCCCCAGTATAATGCTAATAAGACATTATATTCCCCAGTATAATGCAAATAAGACATTATATTCCCCAGTATAATGCTAATAAGACATTATATTCCCCAGTATAATGTTAATAAGACACATGATATTCCCCAGTATAATGCTAATAAGACACATGATATTCCCCAGTATAATGCTAATAAGACATTATATTCCCCAGTATAATGTTAATAAGACACATTATATTCCCCAGTATAATGCTAATAAGACATTATATTCCCCAGTATAATGCTAATAAGACATTATATTCCCCAGGTGTGTGTGTGAGAGTGAGTGAGTGAGTGAGTTAGGCCAGACAGATGTTGTCAGGTCCTGCTGGGTAGTCTTCAGGGTCGCTAGGGAACAGAGAGCATGTGCTAATTACTGAGAAGTGCTGGGACTCACACCTAGGATGGTAATTAGGCCAACACACACACACACACACACACACACACACACACACACACACACACACACACACACACACACACACACACACACACACACACACACACACACACACACACACACACACACACACACACACACACACACACACACACACACTGTTCCCCCCCACTCATCCATCTCTAAATCAGAGGTGGTTTCTGCTCGTTACCTTTTGAAGTAGAAGAGCCCCAGAGTATTTTGTTGAAAGAGAAATGATTTGTTTTCCATAGGAGACGGCCCATTGCTGAACCCTGAAAAACAGAAAGGAAATACAGGAAATTACTGTAAGCTTTGTAAAAACCCAAATACAATTGGCCCAATAGAAGAGCTCGGTTTACTGTCAATTTATTCTAGTAGTCCATGGCAACAGCACCTGCCTGGTTCTTCAGAATGAATTTATTCAAAACACAGCTAGTCTCCTCTCTAGGTTCCTTCCTAGGTTCCTGCATTTTAGGGAGTTTTTCCTAGCCTCTGTATGGCTCTTCGGGGTTTAGTCTGGGTCTCTGGAAACAAACTGCTGATGAAACAAAAGGGCTTAATAGAAGACATTTGATTGATGAATTGAGCTAATCTCTGATTCATGGCATTGGGTCCTAGACATGTCCTAATGAGTTCACAATACCACATGTTATATTAGTTACTTAACTGTACTGGAGCCTATTTTCAGAAGGTCAATGTTCTGGTATACTTAGAACAGATGGTTCTTGAAAATGAATTTATTTTCATTAGAGTTGTGGGGCCATAATGTACTTTATTTGTGTGTGGATGTGTGTGTGTGTGTGTGTGTGTGTGTGTGTGTGTGTGTGTGTGCGTGCGTGCGTGCGTGCGTGCGTGCGTGTTACTAAACCACCAGCGGGGACTGGGGTTAGAGAGGTGAGCTGGGGAACAGATGGGGGTTAGAGAGGTGAGCTGGGGGACAGATGGGGGTTAGAGAGGTGAGCTGGGGAACAGATGGGGGTTAGAGAGGTGAGCTGGGGAACAGATGGGGGTTAGAGAGGTGAGCTGGGGAACAGATGGGGGTTAGAGAGGTGAGCTGGGGAACAGATGGGGGTTAGAGAGGTGAGCTGGGGAACAGATGGGGGTTAGAGAGGTGAGCTGGGGAACAGATGGGGGTTAGAGAGGTGAGCTGGGGAACAGATGGGGGTTAGAGAGGTGAGCTGGGGAACAGATGGGGGTTAGAGAGGTGAGCTGGGGAACAGATGGGGGTTAGAGAGGTGAGCTGGGGAACAGATGGGGGTTAGAGAGGTGAGCTGGGGAACAGATGGGGGTTAGAGAGGTGAGCTGGGGAACAGATGGGGGTTAGAGAGGTGAGCTGGGGAACAGATGGGGGTTAGAGAGGTGAGCTGGGGAACAGATGGGGGTTAGAGAGGTGAGCTGGGGAACAGATGGGGGTTAGAGAGGTGAGCTGGGGAACAGATGGGGGTTAGAGAGGTGAGCTGGGGGAACAGATGGGGGTTAGAGAGGTGAGCTGGGGAACAGATGGGGGTTAGAGAGGTGAGCTGGGGAACAGATGGGGGTTAGAGAGGTGAGCTGGGGAACAGATGGGGGTTAGAGAGGTGAGCTGGGGAACAGATGGGGGTTAGAGAGGTGAGCTGGGGAACAGATGGGGGTTAGAGAGGTGAGCTGGGGAACAGATGGGGGTTAGAGAGGTGAGCTGGGGGACAGATGGGGGTTAGAGAGGTGAGCTGGGGAACAGATGGGGGTTAGAGAGGTGAGCTGGGGAACAGATGGGGGTTAGAGAGGTGAGCTGGGGGACAGATGGGGGTTAGAGAGGTGAGCTGGGGAACAGATGGGGGTTAGAGAGGTGAGCTGGGGAACAGATGGGGGTTAGAGAGGTGAGCTGGGGAACAGATGGGGGTTAGAGAGGTGAGCTGGGGAACAGATGGGGGTTAGAGAGGTGAGCTGGGGGAACAGATGGGGGTTAGAGAGGTGAGCTGGGGAACAGATGGGGGTTAGAGAGGTGAGCTGGGGGACAGATGGGGGTTAGAGAGGTGAGCTGGGGGACAGATGGGGGTTAGAGAGGTGAGCTGGGGGACAGATGGGGGTTAGAGAGGTGAGCTGGGGAACAGATGGGGGTTAGAGAGGTGAGCTGGGGAACAGATGGGGGTTAGAGAGGTGAGCTGGGGAACAGATGGGGGTAGAGAGGTGAGCTGGGGAACAGATGGGGGTTAGAGAGGTGAGCTGGGGAACAGATGGGGGTTAGAGAGGTGAGCTGGGGAACAGATGACTCAACACAGCCAGAGGAGCAGAGGAAGCAGCTAGCGTACAAGAGGTTATTATAATAACCTACAATATAGTGGGCTACAGTGTCGCTATCTATATCTTTGGTAAGAGCATCCAGGAAGCCCCACTGGAGGGCTATTATGCTACATGCTAACACAGGGGCGCTACTATGCTGCATGCTACAGAGCTAATATGCTATGCTAATGCTGGAGAGTTAATATGGTACATGCTAACAATGAAAAGATACTATGCTACATGCTAAAAGTCTATGATGCTAACGCTATAGAGCTAATATGCTAAATGCTTACACTGGGAAGCTAAGCGTATATGCACTGTCATTCAGCCTTTGCCTTAAACCCATACAGGCCAGGCCTCCGAGAACCCAATCCTTCCTGACCCCCTGGACAGTGGAGGACAGATAAAAGGACAATCACAGCTGCTGCTCAAGCACTTAGTACAGACACTGAGCCTTGTTTCAAGTCCTGGACAAATGGTTAGCTTAGCTAGTAGGTACACATTGTAAATGAAATGAGTCAGTATATAACCCTACAACCGTGGTATTTTAGGGATGATGGTATTGATGACAGGTTGACCATAATATGGGGGGAGATCATAATACACATTCATTTCAGAGGAGACAGATTTGTTTTACTGATAGTGTATAAGGAAACACATTTCCAGATAAATTCATGGTGACGTTGTAGGTCCAGTCACAGAAAGCTGGCTAACACACTTGGTGAGAGGATATGAGAATACAGTTCTGAGGGCCTCCCAACATGAACACAATCAGAGGAGCTCTCTAAGACAAGGGTTTCCCACCACTGATGTGACTCTGACTCAGTTCTTAGTTCTTTGTCTTAGTTCTGTCTCTCTCTCTATCTGTCTCTGTCTCTCTGTCTCAGTATCTGTCTCTTTCGCTGTCTCGCTGTCCCAGTATCTGTCTCTCTGTCTCAGTATCTCTGTCTCTCTAGCTCTCTCTCTCTGTCTCTCTGTCTCAGTATCTCTGTCTCTCTGTCTCTGTCTCTCTAGCTATTTCTCTCTGTCTCAGTATCTGTCTCTCTGTCTCAGTATCTGTCTCTTTCTCTGTCTCTCTGTCTCTGTCTCTCTAGCTCTCTCTCTGTCTCCTAGCTCTCTCTCTCTCTGTCTCTGTAGCTATTTCTCTCTGTCTCAGTATCTCTGTCTCTGTCTCTGTCTCTCTAGCTCTCTCTCTCTGTCTCTCTAGCTCTCTCTCTCTGTCTCAGTATCTGTCTCTCTAGCTATTTCTCTCTGTCTCAGTATCTGTCTCTCTGTCTCAGTATCTGTCTCTTTCTCTGTCTCTCTGTCTCTCTCTCTGTCTCTGTCTCTCTAGCTCTCTCTCTCTCTGTCTCCTAGCTATCTCTCTCTCTGTCTCTCTAGCTATCTCTCTCTCTAGCTATCTCTCTCTCTGTCTCTCTAGCTATCTCTCTCTGTATGTGTCTCTATCTATTGGAAGAGACTACTCTAGGTACATCTCTCTCTGTGTTGCAGGTATCCAGTTCAATGGTGAGTAGAGCCTTTACCTCAGCATCAGGACAGTGTGTCAATGAGGAGTCTCTTGGTCAGCACACAAACGCTACGTATAACATGAACTATAGATATACAGTACTATTCTACTGACAGTGTATAGGGGACAGTGATGGGTACAGTAACATGAACTATAGATATACAGTACTATTATACAGTACTATTCTACTGACAGTGTATAGGGGACAGTGATGGGTACAGTAACATGAACTATAGATATACAGTACTATTCTACTGACAGTGTATAGGGGACAGTGATGGGTACAGTAACATGAACTATAGATATACAGTACTATTCTACTGACAGTGTATAGGGGACAGTGATGGGTACAGTAACATGAACTATAGATATACAGTACTATTCTACTGACAGTGTATAGGGGACAGTGATGGGTACAGTAACATGAACTATAGATATACAGTACTATTCTACTGACAGTGTATAGGGGACAGTGATGGGTACAGTAACATGAACTATAGATATACAGTACTCTTCTACTAACAGTGCAAGAGGGGTGTGAGGTCCACATGTTTTGGGTGAGGCCATGATTAGGGTACTCACGTTTCTGGCGGTATCTTCATCTGAGCGTTGGCCGTGAAGCAGAGCCAGCTGGACCAGATAATCCACAGGGTGATGATCCATGTCATCCTGGCACCAACGCCAACGTTCCAACCGCCGGCGTTCCCACGACGCATCACTACGGCTGCTGACGACCCCACTGACGACCCCACTGACAGCATCTGTAGGGGTCGACCCACTGGGTTTTATCAGATGTACTGTATTCAGACAAACAACAACCCAACAGGAGTCTGTATGTTCCCTAGAGACTCAGGAAGTCAGGGAGAAGGAGGACCAGACAGTGTTGTCCAAGGACAGGGTTAAAGGAGGATCCCAGTTGGAACAGGAGTCTGTATGTTCCCTAGAGACTCAGGAAGTCAGGGAGAAGGAGGACCAGACAGTGTTGTCCAAGGACAGGGTTAAAGGAGGATCCCAGTTGGAACAGGAGTCTGTATGTTCCCTAGAGACTCAGGAAGTCAGGGAGAAGGAGGACCAGACAGTGTTGTCCAAGGACAGGGTTAAAGGAGGATCCCAGTTGGAACAGGAGTCTGTATGTTCCCTAGAGACTCAGGAAGTCAGGGAGAAGGAGGACCAGACAGTGTTGTCCAAGGACAGGGTTAAAGGAGGATCCCAGTTGGAACAGGAGTCTGTATGTTCCCTAGAGACTCAGGAAGTCAGGGAGAAGGAGGACCAGACAGTGTTGTCCAAGGACAGGGTTAAAGGAGGATCCCAGTTGGAACAGGAGTCTGTATGTTCCCTAGAGACTCAGGAAGTCAGGGAGAAGGAGGACCAGACAGTGTTGTCCAAGGACAGGGTTAAAGGAGGATCCCAGTTGGAACAGTTTGATCACGTTAGATTCAGCAGCTCCATGCTGCCCCAGTGATCCAGGGTTCTGGAAGGTTCTGACGAAGTCAAACACCACCCTGTACAAGCAACATGACTGCTTCTTTAGAAGAGGGTTAACATCCACACTACCAAGTGTACACTAGAGATAACACCCACACTACCAAGTGTACACTAGAGATAACATCCACACTACCAAGTGTACACTAGAGATAACACCCACACTACCAAGTGTACACTAGAGTTAACATCCACACTACCAAGTGTACACTAGAGATAACACCCACACTACCAAGTGTACACTAGAGATAACACCCACACTACCAAGTGTACACTAGAGATAACACCCACACTACCAAGTGTACACTAGAGATAACACCCACACTACCAAGTGTACACTAGAGATAACACCCACACTACCAAGTGTACACTAGAGTTAACATCCACACTACCAAGTGTACACTAGAGTTAACATCCACACTACCAAGTGTACACTAGAGATAACACCCACACTACCAAGTGTACACTAGAGTTAACATCCACACTACCAAGTGTACACTAGAGATAACACCCACACTACCAAGTGTACACTAGAGTTAACATCCACACTACCAAGTGTACACTAGAGATAACATCCACACTACCAAGTGTACACTAGAGATAACATCCACACTACCAAGTGTACACTAGAGATAACACCCATACTACCAAGTGTACACTAGAGATAACACCCACACTACCAAGTGTACACTAGAGATAACACGCACACTACCAAGTGTACACTAGAGATAACTCCCACACTACCAAGTGTACACTAGAGATAACACCCACACTACCAAGTGTACACTAGAGATAACACCCACACTACCAAGTGTACACTAGAGATAACACGCACACTACCAAGTGTACACTAGAGATAACATCCACACTACCAAGTGTACACTAGAGATAACACCCACACTACCAAGCTTATCTCGTTTGTGGTGCTGAGAGTTACTGCCCCAAAATCAACATTGTATACCACATCACTAGACCAGGCTCTTTCTCTCCAGCTTCTATTCATCCATTCATCAATCCACACCTCCGTCTGCTTCACTCCTCCATGCTGCTCCCTCCCTCGCTTCTCTACCTCTCCAATAAACACGTCCACAGGGAAAGAAGAGGAGAAACCAGAGGTGTTCAACTTCTTTCTTCAAATAAAAGAAAAACCCAAAGTCAAATCCAAGAAAAGTTCTGCCACCAAAGATCTTACTCCAGCGAACAAGAGACCATACTTCCTCCTCCAAAGAATAAACTTCCAAATGTCTCAGCTGTAACTACAGGAAACGCTGTCCCTAACAGCCTAACGTTGTAATCCTTCTCAGTAGGCTCTAAATGGGGTGTTAGAAAAGAGGCCCCTGGGTAGTCCGTGCTGAGGGACGAAGGGCGTAGGTTTAGGGCCGTGGCTCAAGGCTCAGGGAGAGAGAGAGAGAGGTTAGTAGCAGACAGGACCCTGCTGGCTGCTACAACCAGCCCTGCCACTGGAAGTTACTGTAGCAGCCAGCCAGCATATCTCTTCCCCACTTCCACTCCTTCCCCTCCAACAGTTTACATCATAATCTGCTTAGATTAAACTCTCTTCCTCCTCCCCCCCTCTACGGGTTTACAAAGGTTGTTGTAGTGGAGAGAGGGAGAGGTGGAGAGAGAGAGAGAGAGAGAGAGAGAGAGAGAGAGAGAGAGAGAGAGAGAGAGAGAGAGAGAGAGAGAGAGAGAGAGAGAGAGAGAGAGAGAGACATTTTTATTGTTTATTTCACTTTTGTTTATTATCTACTTCACTTGCTTTGGCAATGTTAACATATGTTTCCCATGCCAATAAAGCCCCTTGAATTGAATTTAAATTAATAGAGAGGGATAGTGGGTAGGCGTGGGGCAGGGGGGCCGAGGGTGGGGGCCGAGGGTGGGGGCCAAGGGGCCGGGGGGGTTGTTGTATCAAAGAGGATTATGGTGATTTCTGGAGACAGGCTTGTGTTGGACCAATCAGAGAAAGGGAAAGTAAAAGCTTCAGAAGCTTGGTTTTTAAACAGTGTGGAGAGACACCTAGTGGTGCCGTGACAACTCTGACTGACTCTGACAACAGCAGTCTGCACCACAGACTGTGCAACCGGACACGTAGGAGAGCAAAAATAAATCACATTGCATAGCGGTATATTCTCCCAAAAGGGTTTATTCTAAGGCTTAGTGTAGTTGGGATGTCCAATTCATAGAATTAGGAACGAGTAGTAATTATCAGGATCTCTATGGTTCTATTCTTCTATCCAGTACCTGGGACTTTCTGTCCAGTAAACTACTGGCCATTGTGCACATAGATGTCGTACCATAGCTGTGAGGCTAGGTTACAGATCATAGATGTCGTACCATAGATGTGAGGCTAGGTTACAGATCATAGATGTGAGGCTAGGTTACAGATCATAGATGTCGTACCAAAGATGTGAGGCTAGGTTACAGATCATAGATGTCGTACCATAGATGTGAGGCTAGGTTACAGATTATAGATGTCGTACCATAGATGTGAGGATAGGTTACAGATCATAGATGTCGTACCATAGATGTGAGGATAGGTTACAGATCATAGATGTCGTACCATAGATGTGAGGCTAGGTTACAGATTATAGATGTCGTACCATAGATGTGAGGCTAGGTTACAGATCATAGATGTCGTACCATAGATGTGAGGCTAGGTTACAGATCATAGATGTCGTACCATAGCTGTGAGGCTAGGTTACAGATCATAGATGTCGTACCATAGATGTGAGGCTAGGTTACAGATCATAGATGTCGTACCATAGATGTGAGGCTAGGTTACAGATCATAGATATCGTACCATAGATGTGAGGCTAGGTTACAGATCATAGATGTCATACCATAGATGTGAGGTTACAGATCATAGATGTCGTACCATAGATGTGAGACTAGGTTACAGATCATAGATGTGAGGCTAGGTTACAGATCATAGATGTCGTACCATAGATGTGAGGCTAGGTTACAGATCATAGATGTCGTACCATAGCTGTGAGGCTAGGTTACAGATCATAGATGTCGTACCATAGATGTGAGACTAGGTTACAGATCATAGATGTCGTACCATAGATGTGAGGCTAGGTTACAGATCATAGATGTCGTACCATAGATGTGAGGCTAGGTTACAGATCATAGATGTCGTACCATAGATGTGAGGCTAGGTTACAGATCATAGATGTCGTACCATAGATGTGAGGCTAGGTTACAGATCATAGATGTCGTACCATAGATGTGAGGTTACAGATCATAGATGTTGTACCATAGATGTGAGGCTAGGTTACAGATCATAGATGTCGTACCATAGATGTGAGGCTAGGTTACAGATTATAGATGTCGTACCATAGATGTGAGGATAGGTTACAGATCATAGATGTCGTACCATAGATGTGAGGATAGGTTACAGATCATAGATGTCGTACCATAGATGTGAGGCTAGGTTCCAGATTATAGATGTCGTACCATAGATGTGAGGCTAGGTTACAGATCATAGATGTCGTACCATAGATGTGAGGCTAGGTTACAGATCATAGATGTCGTACCATAGCTGTGAGGCTAGGTTACAGATCATAGATGTCGTAGCATAGATGTGAGGCTAGGTTACAGATCATAGATGTCGTACCATAGATGTGAGGCTAGGTTACAGATCATAGATATCGTACCATAGATGTGAGGCTAGGTTACAGATCATAGATGTCATACCATAGATGTGAGGTTACAGATCATAGATGTCGTACCATAGATGTGAGACTAGGTTACAGATCATAGATGTGAGGCTAGGTTACAGATCATAGATGTCGTACCATAGATGTGAGGCTAGGTTACAGATCATAGATGTCGTACCATAGCTGTGAGGCTAGGTTACAGATCATAGATGTCGTACCATAGATGTGAGACTAGGTTACAGATCATAGATGTCGTACCATAGATGTGAGGCTAGGTTACAGATCATAGATGTCGTACCATAGATGTGAGGCTAGGTTACAGATCATAGATGTCGTACCATAGATGTGAGGCTAGGTTACAGATCATAGATGTCGTACCATAGATGTGAGGCTAGGTTACAGATCATAGATGTCGTACCATAGATCTGAGGTTACAGATCATAGATGTTGTACCATAGATGTGAGGCTAGGTTACAGATCATAGATGTCGTACCATAGCTGTGAGGCTAGGTTACAGATCATAGATGTCGTACCATAGCTGTGAGGCTAGGTTACAGATCATAGATGTTGTACCATAGATGTGAGGCTAGGTTACAGATCATAGATGTCGTACCATAGATGTGAGGCTAGGTTACAGATCATAGATGTGAGGCTAGGTTACAGATCATAGATGTCGTACCATAGATGTGAGGCTAGGTTACAGATCATAGATGTCGTACCATAGATGTGAGGCTAGGTTACAGATCATAGATGTTGTACCATAGATGTGAGGCTAGGGTACAGATCATAGATGTCGTACCATAGATGTGAGGTTACAGATTATAGATGTCGTACCATAGATGTGAGGCTAGGTTACAGATCATAGATGTCGTACCATAGCTGTGAGACTAGGTTACAGATCATAGATGTCGTACCATAGATGTGAGAGTAGGTTACAGATCATAGATGTGTAATACATTCCAAGTATTACAGAAGCATGTATAATATCCCCACAAATATAGCTAAACACAGACAGATGACTGCTACAGTACCCTGGTACAGTACTATAATACTACTACTACACACTATTATGTATTATACTACTACACACAATGCATTACACACCACAATGTATTATACTACTACACACCACAGTGTATTACACACCACAATGTATTATACTACTGCACACCACAATGTATTATACTACTACACACCACAATGTATTATATTACTACACACCACAATGTATTATACTACTACACACCACAATGTATTATACTACTACACACCACAATGTATTACACACCACAATGTATTACACTACTGCACACCACAATGTATTATACTACTACACACCACAATGTATTACACACCACAATGTATTATACTACTGCACACCACAATGTATTACACTACTACACACCACAATGTATTACACACCACAATGTATTATACTACTGCACACCACAATGTATTATACTACTACACACCACAATGTATTATACTACTACACACCACAATGTATTACACACCACTGCACACCACAATGTATTACACTACTACACACCACAATGTATTACACACCACAATCTATTATACTACTGCACACCACAATCTATTATACTACTACACACCACAATATTTTATACTACTACACACCACAATGTATTATACTACTACACACCACAATGTATTACACACCACAATGTATTACACACCACAATGTAGTATACTACTACACACCACAATGTATTACACTACTACACACCACAATGTATTACACTACTACACACCACAATGTATTATACTACTACACACCACAATGTATTACACTACTACACACCACAATGTATTACACTACTACACACCACAATGTATTATACTACTACACACCACAATGTATTACACTACTACACACCACAATGTATTATACTACTACACACCACAATGTATTATACTACTACACACCACAATGTATTACACAACACAATCTATTATACTACTACACACCACAATGTATTATACTACTGCACACCACAATGTATTACACACCACAATGTATTATACTACTGCACACCACAATGTATTATACTACTACACACCACAATGTATTATACTACTACACACCACAATGTATTACACACCACTGCACACCACAATGTATTACACTACTACACACCACAATGTATTACACACCACAATCTATTATACTACTGCACACCGCAATCTATTATACTACTACACACCACAATGTATTATACTACTACACACCACAATGTATTACACACCACAATGTATTACACACCACAATGTAGTATACTACTACACACCACAATGTATTACACTACTACACACCACAATGTATTACACTACTACACACCACAATGTATTATACTACTACACACCACAATGTATTATACTACTACACACCACAATGTATTACACTACTACACACCACAATATATTATACTACTACACACCACAATGTATTATACTACTACACACCACAATGTATTACACAACACAATGTATTATACTACTACACACCACAATGTATTACACTACTACACACCACAATGTATTATACTACTACACACCACAATGTATTATACTACTACACACCACAATGTATTACACTACTACACACCACAATGTATTACACTACTACACACCACAATGTATTACACTACTACACACCACAATGTATTATACTACTACACACCACAATGTATTACACAACACAATCTATTATACTACTACACACCACAATGTATTATACTACTGCACACCACAATGTATTGTACTGATACTCACAACAATAACCATACAGTATGTTAAATCACATTGACACACTAACAGTTTATGAAACACAAGTGGTAGTGGACTAGGCTGGGGTCAGCTGCTGGGTAGGGCTGTGTGATCCCTGTTCTGTCCTTCCCTGCTGTGGTCTGTAGTGTGGAACAGCCATCGTTAGTCCTGCTAACCCCTCTCACACTCACGCAACACGACTCAGGACAGGCAGGACACCTGTTGTGTGTCTGTTAAGACGGAGACACCCACACACGTCCTGATAACCCGTCTCTCAGCCCTCTGATAACCCGTCTCTCAGCCCCCTGATAACCCGTCTCTCAGCCCTCTGATAACCCGTCTCTCAGCCCCCTGATAACCCGTCTCTCAGCCCTCTGATAACCCGTCTCTCAGCCCTCTGATAACCCGTCTCTCAGCCCTCTGATAACCCGTCTCTCAGCCCTCTGCCACACAACATTGTTCAGCACTAGCGACTAGGACAGAGAGATAGAATGGACTAAAATAATGGACATTGTTCCCATCTCAGCTGTTTCTATCTGGTTGGTTGTATGTTGTTTCCCGTTAGGTTAGTGGCACTCTCTTCCCAACTCATTTCAAGTCCTGGTAAGGAGTCTAACCAGGAAAGCAAGACAAAAAAAGAGTCACTCACCTGTCTGTCAATCCTCAGGTTAACTATGGAATCACAGTCCAGCGGCAAGTCTCTGAAAACTGTCCTGACTCCCTTGGAGTGATGATACTAGAACAGCAGTTGTAATGAGCTTTAAATGGCGTAAAGGTTGTGACTAGTTGATGCTGTCCTGTGTGTACATTCCACACTAGGATACAGTAAGCAATGTTATGTTGCTTCCTGCTTCGACTAACCTCACCAGACCCTCCCTACACACACCCCACCCTCCCAATCCTCAAGGGTGAGTCCCAATAACCTCTCCTCCCTCCTGAAGTCCGCAGTCGTTTCCTTCTCCCCCCCACATTTAACAGCGTTGGATTGGTGTAGACATGGGTTGGAGCAACTTTCAACATACCACTCATGTCTATTCAAATCCAGAGAGAAAGTGAGCAAGTGAACATTTTTGGGATGCACCCTTAGTGTGTGTACTAGTCCCTGACCCCCCCCCCCCCCCCCCCCGCTCCATCACCCATTGATTAGCCCGTAGTCCAGCAGTAGGTGTCAGCCCTTCATTTTGACCCTATCAGCTGAACCTATTGGAGTGGAACCCCCGTAGACCAGTCCCCAGGGAGAGGGGGGGGGGGGGGGGGGGGTGTAATTGTGAGGCTTGTGCAACAGAAACATTAGGGGAAGGATACTGAGAAAAATTAGGGAGGGAGTGAAGGAAAGAGAGAGAGGGGAAGGAAGGAGCAAAGGGAGAGAGAGTGTATAATGGACCGGGGTACTGAGAAAGACGAAGGACGAATAGAGGAGAGAGCCCCATCGGCCCTGGTCAAAAGTAGTGCACTATATAGGGAATATGGTGCCATTTGGTACACAGACAATCCCATCCTCTAGGCAGGCCTGTTTAGAGTTCCTTCATCAGTCTATCTGCACTAATGCTGTGATGACGACACCTCCTTTCATCACACATTTAAAGTGCCTCTATTATTAGCTGAGGAAATACCATGACAGATCAGACTTGGACAAGCCTTGCTTCTGAACATGTCTGTCTGTCCACCGACTGGCCTGGTTCAACTCATTTCAACCCCCTACTTTGGGGCAAGTACTAGTCCAGGGAAACTCAACTCTTACCATACGAGGTCCAGAGCCTGCTGGTTTTCTGTTCTACCTGATAATGCACACACCTGGTGTCCCAGGTTTAAATCAGTCCCTGATTAGAGGGGAACAATGGAAACATGGTGGTACTGACTTCCAGGTCCAGAGCTGAGTTTGAGGGCCCTAGTCAGACAGACAAGACACTAAAAAGGAAGAAAAGGGACAGAGAGAGAGATGTAACACTCTACATGCCAATACAGCCTTTATGAATGAAGACAGGGAGAGAGCTGGAGATAGAGAGACTGAGAACAACCTACATGTTGATTGACAGCTCATTATTGTTGGTCTCTAATGTCCCTCCGGGGCCACCATAGGGGAGGAGCTGCCATTCCGTTTTCTCCAGACTGATTCAATCTGTCAATCACCACTTGGGTTTTCTTCCTGATAAGCTTCCTGTCGGATTGGGAGTGACTGAATAGCGTTCTCCATTTTCCCCTCAGAGTGTCTTCCCATTTATTTAGATTTGGAGCTCTATCTCAATATCTTGGAAGTCTGTCCTCTCCTCCTCCTCTCCCAGTTATCTGCAACGCTTGGAAAATACTTGACAGGTGAAAACAGTATGGTGAAACTCATCATCAGGGGTGGATTTCACCTGGGAAGTTCTCAAATCAATACCATGAAGGAGAGATTTTTCAGACAATTCAGAGAGCCGTAGGATGATTCAGGAGAAATACTCAAGCTAACAGGTTTTTCTTTGGTAAAAGCAAAGAAAGAACACATCCCCTTGTCATTTTACATGACTAGCTCCTTACAGGAATGTATTCAGCGTACAATCATGTAACATGATGATAAATATCAAAGAATTATAAAAGATATTAAACTTGATCAATAATTAAAACATATTGTACCAGTGAAAAGTTTGGACACACCTACTCATTCAAGAATGCCAAGAGTGTGCAAAGCTGTGAGGGTTAGGGTGGCTACTACGAAGAATCTCAAATATAACATATTGTTGATTTGTTTAACACTTTTTGGTTACTACATGATTCCATATGTGTTATTTCATAGTTTTGATGTCTTCACTATAATTCTACAATGTAGAAAATAGTACAAATAAAGAAAAACCCTTGAATGAGTAGCTGTGTCCAAACTTTTGACTGGTACTGTATATACAATCAATACTTTTTGTAGCATAACTAAATGCCCAAATACACAATCAATATAATACCCTCCCTCTTACCACCCTGAATAGCAAGAGACCAGGGTAGAGGTCTAATTATTGGATTGTACTTTGTGTGCATGAGTGGGTTTGACAAATGGAAATGGATCGCTCTATTGGAAAACGACTGCAGAGTACAGTACAGTTTGGGAGCTCATTAGTCCTGGCCTATCAATATTGCTGGGGTGTGAGAAAGACACTTCATTTGAATAGATGTCTGGAAAACAGTGTTTTAAAATCAAATCAATATCTGCATGATCTCACTTGTGACATAGAAAGGAATGTACTTGAGAAGTGGATCCCCCCCCTCCCTCCACAAAGCACTTGAGAAGTGGATCCCCCCTCCCTCCCTCCACAAAGCACTTGAGAAGTGGATCCCCCCTCCCTCCCTCCACAAAGCACTTGAGAAGTGGATCCCCCCTCCCTCCCTCCACAAAGCACTTGAGAAGTGGATCCCCCCTCCCTCCCTCCACAAAGTACTTGAGAAGTGGATCCCCCCTCCCTCCACAAAGCACTTGAGAAGTGGATCCCCCCCTCCCTCCCTCCACAAAGCACTTGAGAAGTGGATCCCCCCCTCCCTCCCTCCCTCCACAAAGCACTTGAGAAGTGGATCCCCCCTCCCTCCCTCCACAAAGTACTTGAGAAGTGGATCCCCCCTCCCTCCCTCCACAAAGTACTTGAGAAGTGGATCTTCCCTCCCTCCCTCCACAAAGCACTTGAGAAGTGGATCCCCCCTCCCTCCCTCCCTCCCTCCACAAAGTACTTGAGAAGTGGATCCCCCCTCCCTCCCTCCACAAAGCACTTGAGAAGTGGATCCTCCCTCCCTCCACAAAGCACTTGAGAAGTGGATCCCCCCTCCCTCCCTCCCTCCCTCCACAAAGCACTTGAGAAGTGGATCCCCCTCCCTCCCTCCACAAAGTACTTGAGAAGTGGATCCCCCCTCCCTCCACAAAGCACTTGAGAAGTGGATCCCCCCTCCCCTCCACAAAGTACTTGAGAAGTGGATCTTCCCTCCCTCCACAAAGGACTTGAGAAGTGGATCTTCCCCCCCTCCACAAAGTACTTGAGAAGTGGATCTTCCCTCCCTCCACAAAGGACTTGAGAAGTGGATCCCCCCCTCCACAAAGTACTTGAGAAGTGGATCCCCCCCTCCACAAAGTACTTGAGAAGTGGATCTTCCCCCCTCCACAAAGTACTTGAGAAGTGGATCTTCCCCCCTCCACAAAGTACTTGAGAAGTGGATCTTCCCCCCTCCACAAAGTACTTGAGAAGTGGATCCCCCCTCCCTCCCTCCACAAAGCACTTGAGAAGTGGATCCCCCCTCCCTCCCTCCACAAAGCACTTGAGAAGTGGATCCCTCCCTCCTTCCACAAAGCACTTGAGACTTACTGTAAATGAGAGTGGAATACACATTTCCACACTATAACATTTCTAAGTCACTTTGTCCACATCCCAAGGACAGACTGACTGGGTAAAGTAAAACTCTGTAATAAGGCTAGAGTCCCAAATGGCACCCTACTCCCTATATGGTGCAGTAGGGCTCTGGTCAAAAGGTACTATATAGGGAACAGGGTGAATTTTTGGAGGCAGACATTTTCTCTTAAAATAGTGAAATAAGTAGAGTGAAGCTGCCCGTAGACGCTGATCTTGGGTCAGTTTAGCATTTCCCCCCACTAATGGTTAAGGTTAATATTGGGGAAGGGGAAGCTGATCCTAGGTCTGTGCCTAGTGGAAACTTCACCTCAGAGCCACATGTTTGAAGAAGACAATTTATTTCCAATTCAGTTGTGGTCCAGAGACTGTTCAATCATTACACAAGAAATAAGTCAGGAAGTGGGCTTTGCGGTCACAATGTTTGACTCTGGGGGGAAAAAAAGAAAAGAAAAAGTGGTTTTCAAAACCAAAAGAACAAAATGATGGGACTCCAGATTCCACAGGTTTTAAAATAATTGATACATGCCAGATAGTGTGAATTAAAACACTTCCTGAAACTGTCATTGCAACATTGTGTTTTTAAAATGTGTTTTTAAAATGTCCTCGTATGACAACGGCATAGAAAAATAGACAATATTCTATTATCTGTCTCTCTCGTAACATAAAATAGTTTCTTAAACCCTTTGCCTGATACATATAAACCGTCTATCAAACTAGTCTAGGATGTGTGAGCACAGAAGACATGTGGAAATAAAGCCAAACGCATTATGAAAATAAATGCTAGGTTCTACAGTATGTAATTCCTCCTTTGGGAAACGTTTACCTCAACAGAGATACAGAGGGTCACTTCTGTGAGGTAGTACAAGCTTAAGATTTTAAAATAGAAAATATTTCCACTTAATAAAGTGTTCAAATAAACTCATCCAACTTCAAGTTAATTAAACATTGTCAAATGCCTGGAAAACCATTTTAGTTAAGAGAGGAACCTTTTAAAAACAAGTACAGTCATTCCAAAACATATACAATTGTTTGATAGCTCTTACTACAATATCCCATTCAAACTTTCAATTATTTTATTCTTATGATAAAAACATCTTAAAAATGGCAAAAATGTAATTTCCTTGTAATCTGAATCCACAGGTTACATCGACAGTGCTCACATTAGGAAGACTCATTTAGCTAGATCAGCAAATGGTTTAGATGATAAAATGATTGTGCCGGTTTGGGACTCATTAAGCACCTAACGGAAGAAAACAGACCAACAGGGAGAAGGGCTCCCTGGACTCGTCCAATAGGAAATGCTGATTTTCACTTCCCGTTGCAAAGCGTTTTGAAACATTTTTCTATTGGGTGCCTCATTAAACAGGGCCCTGGCCTCAGAACTTGTTTGCGGTGGCTTCCGTGGAGAAGCGCTGGGCGTAGGACTCATAGATGGTATCCAGGAAGGAACTGTCGTTCTGAAAGAGAGAGAGAGAGAATTAGAGAGAATGAGAGAGAGAGAGAGAGAGAGAGAGAGAGAGAGAGAGAGAGAGAGAGAGAGAGAGAGAGAGAGAGAGAGAGAGAGAGAGAGAGAGAGAGAGAGAGAGAGTTGGAGAAGGATTGAGAGCTAGAGAGAGAAAGGGAGAGGAAGGGAGAGGGGTAGAGGAGAGGAAGGGAGAGGAGTAGAGGAGAGGAAGGGAGAAGAGTAGAGGAGAGGAAGGGAGAGGAGTAGAGGAGAGGAAGGGAGAGGAGTAGAGGAGAGAGATGGAGAGGAAGGGAGAGAAGTAGACAGAGATAAGCGAGCAACAGAGTCCTCTGATCAGGAGTGTGGAATATAAACAAAACATTAGTATTTGGACAGGTTGAGTGTGTGTCTGCACTCTGTGCTGGTCTGAAACAGCTCTCTTTAGCAGGACAGTGTCTGTCTGTCTGCGCTGGTCTGAAACAGCTCTCTTTAGCAGGACAGTGTCTGTCTGCGCTGGTCTGAAACAGCTCTCTTTAGCAGGATAGTGTCTGTCTGTCTGCGCTGGTCTGAAACAGCTCTCTTTAGCAGGACAGTGTCTGTCTGCACTGGTCTGAAACAGCTCTCTTTAGCAGGACAGTGTCTGTCTGTCTGCGCTGGTCTGAAACAGCTCTCTTTAGCAGGACCGTGTGTCTGTCTGCGCTGGTCTGAAACAGCTCTCTTTAGCAGGACAGTGTCTGTCTGTCTGCGCTGGTCTGAAACAGCTCTCTTTAGCAGGACAGTGTCTGTCTGTCTGCGCTGGTCTGAAACAGCTCTCTTTAGCAGGACAGTGTCTGTCTGTCTGCGCTGGTCTGAAACAGCTCTCTTTAGCAGGACAGTGTCTGTCTGTCTGCGCTGGTCTGAAACAGCTCTCTTTAGCAGGACAGTGTCTGTCTGTCTGCGCTGGTCTGAAACAGCTCTCTTTAGCAGGACAGTGTCTGTCTGTCTGCGCTGGTCTGAAACAGCTCTCTTTAGCAGGACAGTGTCTGTCTGTCTGCGCTGGTCTGAAACAGCTCTCTTTAGCAGGACAGTGTCTGTCTGTCTGCGCTGGTCTGAAACAGCTCTCTTTAGCAGGACAGTGTCTGTCTGTCTGCGCTGGTCTGAAACAGCTCTCTTTAGCAGGACAGTGTCTGTCTGCGCTGGTCTGAAACAGCTCTCTTTAGCAGGACAGTGTCTGTCTGCGCTGGTCTGAAACAGCTCTCTTTAGCAGGACAGTGTCTGTCTGTCTGCGCTGGTCTGAAACAGCTCTCTTTAGCAGGACAGTGTCTGTCTGTCTGCGCTGGTCTGAAACAGCTCTCTTTAGCAGGACAGTGTCTGTCTGTCTGCGCTGGTCTGAAACAGCTCTCTTTAGCAGGACAGTGTCTGTCTGTCTGCGCTGGTCTGAAACAGCTCTCTTTAGCAGGACAGTGTCTGTCTGTCTGCGCTGGTCTGAAACAGCTCTCTTTAGCAGGACAGTGTCTGTCTGTCTGCGCTGGTCTGAAACAGCTCTCTTTAGCAGGACAGTGTCTGTCTGTCTGCGCTGGTCTGAAACAGCTCTCTTTAGCAGGACAGTGTCTGTCTGCGCTGGTCTGAAACAGCTCTCTTTAGCAGGGCAGTGTCTGTCTGCGCTGGTCTGAAACAGCTCTCTTTAGCAGGACAGTGTTTGTCTGCGCTGGTCTGAAACAGCTCTCTTTAGCAGGACAGTGTCTGTCTGCGCTGGTCTGAAACAGCTCTCTTTAGCAGGACAGTGTTTCTCTGTCTGCGCTGGTCTGAAACAGCTCTCTTTAGCAGGACAGTGTTTCTCTGTCTGCACGTCGATGAATAACCTCAAGGTCCTTTGGCAAGACTGTCTGGCTGTACAAAGACTGAACATAAACAGCGTGTCTCTGACAGTGTCCTGAGCAGAAAGACAGAATATAAACATAAAGGCAGGAACCCAGGACAATCCACTTGGCTGTGTGACCAGCTGCTTCTTCAAGGACTGGAGAGTTTGACGCCTGCAGAATTGCTAGTCTTGTTATGTAAATATATTTAAGAAAAATAGAAATGCAACATGGAAAGTCTTGGTCCTGTGTTTCATGAGCTGAAATAAAAGATCCCAGAAATGTTCCAAACAGAACAAAAAGCTTATTTCTCAAAAATGTTGTGCACAAATTTCTTTACAAGTGCACCCAGCGCCAACAGGGCTTCTGAATCAGTGCACCCAGCGCCAACAGGGCTTCTGAATCAAGTGCAAGGGCTTCTGAATCAAGTGCACCCACCGCCAACAGGGCTTCTGAATCAAGTGCACCCACCGCCAACAGGGCAAGCCTTTATTGTTGGCTTTTCTCCAGAAACGTTAGGAATGACTCGACTAGTAATGCCTTGAAGACCAACCAGTTGATCTGGATGGACCGGTTGGTGACCACTGCCTTATATGAACTGTAACGACGTACAATCATTGAAATTGTTGCATGATGCCATTATATTTTTGTTCAGTGTAACTTTGTTTCTGTAAAAACAGACTGGCTCTTCCTCTCTCCTACCTGTATGAGGTGCAGCAGGGTGGCCTGGAGCTGGCTCTTAGAGAGGCCCCTGGGTTGGGGGTCGTCAGGGGCCTGTGGGGCCAGGAGGGCTGAGGAAGGATGAGGGCCAGGGGGGCAGTGGGTGTCCCCAGAGGCTTTGGCCTGGGGGCGCTTGGCCTGGGAGAAGACACTGGGGGACAGGAGCAGGGTAGGTGCCACCGTGGCTGGGATACGCTGGGGGGAGATCACCTGGAGATGGAGAGGAGATGGTTAGAGACACAAACCCAGACCCCTCCCTGTACAAAACCACTCCAGCACTTTTTTTTGAAGGTCCTTTGAGTGAGATAGGATATATTTCGTTTTTTTACCTGGAACTTCTGAGCAGTGGTGCCTGCAGAGTTCTTGTCAGCCAAACTGTCCAGAGACCTGGCTGTAGAATGAGCTGACTGCTGGCCGTGCTGCCCCATGGCTGGGGGGGCTGAGGGGGCTAGAGGGACAGGCTCGTGGAAGCGGGGAGCCAGGTTAGAGGAAGGCCTAGTGGGCTCCGGAACCAGACTCTGCTCCTGTTGAACCAGCTGCAGCCTCTGGAGCAGCTCATGGGGGGAGACGACACCAGTTAGCTGCCCCGGCTGGGGGTGACCTGGCTGGGGGTGGAGGTATAAGGGCTGGGGGTGCTGGAAGGGGTGGAAAGAGTGACAGGGCTGTGACTGAGGTTGAGGATGACCAGGCTGGGGTTGGTGGGGAGGTTGAGACTGGGAGGGGTGTGAGGGCAACATGGGGACCAGCATCTGGGGCGGCTTGGTGGGGCTGAAGTACAACGGCTGGGCCTGGTGAGGGGGGAGGTGGAGGTGATGGTGTTGAGAACCAGGGAAGCCCAAAGCATCCACCAGGAGAGGCTGAAGATGAGCAGACTGGAGACCAGGGATGAGAGGAGGAGGAGGAGGACGAGAACAACAGGGAGCGGAGGTCGTCATTGAAGAGGTGGTGGAAGTGGGCTGGTTCTGGAACAGTCTCTGGATGGGGTCTTGTCTGGCCTGGGTCCGATGGTGGTGATGGACAGAGGGGGCTCCGTTCTCATGCAGTCTGTTCTCGGGTGACTCGGAGACGGGTTGGAGCTGCTCCATAGGACCGTCTCGCTGGAGCTGGTTCTGAGGCTGGGAGGAGGAGGCGGCATCCTTCATGAGCTTCTGGAAGGCAGGGCAGTGCTGCGGGGGGCTGCTACCTGAGATCAGACCCCCTTCCTGGGCCTGGAGATGGAGCTGGGCCTGGACTGGGTCGTCGTAGGACAAAGAGCGGGCCACCGCCGGGCGGACGCCTCCAGGCTTCCCCAGGGGCTGGGACCCTGGACCTACTGACCCTGACCCAGCCATGGGAGAGACCAGCTCTGCTCTGGGCTGCTGGACACCAAACAGAGTTGCCAGAGAGAGAGGCCTGGGCTCTCCTTGACTATCCTAAGAGAGGAAAAGGGTGATGGAGAGATAGAGAGGGTGAGAGATCGGTGGTGTGAAACAGAAAGGAGAGAACATAAGGAAAACAAACAGTAGAAACTAACTGTGAAACCAGGTCAACACTGTGTTAGAAATCAGCAATCTGACCATTTAAAAACTAACTGTGAAACCAGGTCAACACTGTTAGAAATCAGCAATCTGACCATTTAAAAACTAACTGTGAAACCAGCTCAACACTGTTAGAAATCAGCAATCTGACCATTTAAAAACTACCCTTGAAACCAGCTCAACACTGTTAGAAATCAGAAATCTGACCATTTAAAAACTAACTGTGAAACCAGCTCAACACTGTTAGAAATCAGCAATCTGACCATTTAAAAAACCCACTAATTCACATGGTGGATAAACCACATTTAAAATCTACTTATTTCATGTGTGTTGAATAAGGTGAAAGGCTCTGTGTACCTGAACAGGCCTCTCCTGTAGCCCCTGATGGGGAAATCTCTCCATAGGTTTGACAGGGATAGGTTTGATCAGGCTGGGGTTGGCATTAAGAACACTAGACCCTCCTATCTCTTTAGGCTCTGGCTGACCACCCTGAGAGGAGACAGACAGACAGAGGGAGACAGACAGACAGAGACACAATAACAGGACATTGATGTCCGTTCATTTAACCCATTTTCATACATGGCGCATTCAGGAATACATTAGTATGCACACATTATGATACAGCAGCAGACATCTTACTTCCTCAGAAATACATGAATCACAGGCTGCAGCCTTGTTATATGCTTTAGTGCCCCCTAGTGGTAGTGGTGTGTTAGTACCTTGTCATAGTGGTAGCATGTGGTGTAGACCTTACCGTGAAACGCTAACTTACAAGCCCTTAACCAACAATGCAATTAAGAAAATTATTAAGAAAATATTAACTAAATAAACGTAAATAAAAAATGTTTAAAAGTAACAAAATAATGAGGCTATATAGAGGGGGTACCGGGAAGGGGGATACCTACAGTAGTCAGTTATACAACTGAAATGAGTCTTCCTCATTTAACCCTCTGAATCAGAGGTGGGGGGGGGGGGGCTGCCTTAACGGACACCAGGGAACAGTGGGTTAACTGCCTTGCACAGGGGCAGAACGACAGATAGTTAGTTACCTTGTCAGCTCGGTACCGAGTAAAATGTGCGGCGGTACAGGTTAGTCGAGGTAATTTGCACATGTAGGTAGGAGTAAAGTGACTATGCATAGATAATAAACAGCAAGTAGCAGCAGTGTAAAAACAAAAAAGGGAGGGGGGGGGGGGGGGGGGGGTGAATGCAAATAGTCCGGATGGCCATTTTATCAATTGTTCAGCAGTCTTATGGCTTGGAGGAAAAAGCTGTTAAGGAGCCTTTTGGACCTAGACTTGGCCTTCCGGTACCGCTTGCCGTGCGGTAGCAGAGAGAATAGTCCATGAATTGGGTGACTGGAGTCTGACAATTTTATGGGCCTTCCTCTGACACCGCCTAGTATATAGGTTCTGGATGGCAGGAAGCTTGGCTCCAGTGATGTACTGGGCCGTACCCATTACCCTCTAGTGCCTTACGGTCAGATGCCAAGCAGTTGCCATACCAGGCAGTGATGCAACCAGTCAGGATGCTCTCGATGGTGCAGCTGTAGAAGTTTGAGGATCTGGGGACCCATGCCAAATCTTATCAGTATCCTGAGGGGGAAAAGGTTTTGTCCTGCCCTCTTCATGACTGTCTTGGTGTGTTTGGACCATGATAGTTCGGTGGTGATGTGGACACCAAGGAACTTGAAACTCTCGACCCGCTCCACTACAGACCCGGCAATGTTAATGGGGGCGTGTTCGGACCGCCTTTTCCTGTAGTCCACAATCATCTCCTTTGTCTTGCTCACGCTGATGGAGAGGTTGTTGTCCTTACACCACACGGCCAGGTCTCTGACCTCCTATAGGCTGTCTCACCGTTGTGTCGTCAGCAAACTTGATGGTGTTGGAGTCGTGCTTGGCCACGCAGTCGTAGGTGAACAGGGAAGTAGACGAAGGGATTAAGCACGCACCCCTGAGGGGCCCCCGTGTTGAGGGTCAGCGTGGCGGATATGGACCTACCTTGTCATAGTGGTAAACACATACAGTGGGGACCTACCTTGTCATAGTGGTAAACACATACAGTGTGGACCTACCTTGTCATAGTGGTAAACACATACAGTGGGGACCTACCTTGTCATAGTGGTAAACACATACAGTGGGGACCTACCTTGTCATAGTGGTAAACACATACAGTGGGGACCTACCTTGTCATAGTGGTAAACACATACAGTGGGGACCTACCTTGTCATAGTGGTAAACACATACAGTGGGGACCTACCTTGTCATAGTGGTAAACACATACAGTGGGGACCTACCTTGTCATAGTGGTAAACACATACAGTGGGGACCTACCGTGTCATAGTGGTAAACACATACAGTGGGGACCTACCTTGTCATAGTGGTAAACACATACAGTGGGGACCTACCTTGTCATAGTGGTAAACACATACAGTGGGGACCTACCTTGTCATAGTGGTAAACACATACAGTGTGGACCTACCTTGTCATAGTGGTAAACACATACAGTGGGGACCTACCTTGTCATAGTGGTAAACACATACAGTGGGGACCTACCTTGTCATAGTGGTAAACACATACAGTGTGGACCTACCTTGTCATAGTGGTAAACACATACAGTGTGGACCTACCTTGTCATAGTGGTAAACACATACAGTGGGGACCTACCTTGTCATAGTGGTAAACACATACAGTGTGGACCTACCTTGTCATAGTGGTAAACACATACAGTGGGGACCTACCTTGTCATAGTGGTAAACACATACAGTGTGGACCTACCTTGTCATAGTGGTAAACACATACAGTGGGGACCTACCTTGTCATAGTGGTAAACACATACAGTGGGGACCTACCTTGTCATAGTGGTAAACACATACAGTGGGGATCTACCTTGTCATACTCATTGCGAGCTTTGGTCAGCATCTGCAGGATGTCCACTCCTTGTCCCTTCCCAGGGTCCCCTGCTGCCTCCAGGGCTCGAGGAGACACCAAGCCCCCCTGACCCGGTCCCTGTTGACCCCGCTGGGCTAGGGCCTGTTCCTGTTTCGTCAGACTGAGAGAGGAGAGGTTAGAGGTGTGTGTTGTTTGGTCTGTGCTGTTGTGAACTGGCAATGGTAGTGCACACACACACACACACACACACACACACACACACACACACACACACACACACACACACACACACACACCAGTGTTTTAGTGCAGCAGTGTAGACAGACACACACCAGTGTTTTAGTGCAGCAGTGTAGACAGACACACACCAGTGTTTTAGTGCAGCAGTGTAGACAGACACACACCAGTGTTTTAGTGCAGCAGTGTAGACAGACACACCAGTGTTTTAGTGCAGCAGTGTAGACAGACACACCAGTGTTTTAGTGCAGCAGTGTAGACAGACACACCAGTGTTTTAGTGCAGCAGTGTAGACAGACACACACCAGTGTTTTAGTGCAGCAGTGTAGACAGACACACACCAGTGTTTTAGTGCAGCAGTGTAGACAGACACACACCAGTGTTTTAGTGCAGCAGTGTAGACAGACACACACCAGTGTTTTAGTGCAGCAGTGTAGACAGACACACACCAGTGTTTTAGTGCAGCAGTGTAGACAGACACACCAGTGTTTTAGTGCAGCAGTGTAGACAGACACACCTGTGTTTTAGTGCAGCAGTGTAGACAGACACACCTGTGTTTTAGTGCAGCAGTGTAGACAGACACACACCAGTGTTTTAGTGCAGCAGTGTAGACAGACACTAGTGGCAAGTAGCTGTTGGTAGACAGTGAGTGATGATCGCTTGCAGGGACAGTGTCATGGGGACACAGAGAGAGAGGATGGGAGTCTGTGTGTGTGTGTGTGTGTGTGTGTGTGTGTGTGTGTGTTACTCACTACTTCATAAGCTCTGCGATGCGCTGGCAGTCCGCCTTATCATAGAACCAGATGCCATAGATAGCTACTAGAGACAGAGACAGAGAGAAAGAGAGAGAGAGACAGAGACAGAGAGAAAGACAGAGAGACAGAGGCAGAGAGACAGAGGCAGAGAGACAGAGGCAGAGAGAAAGACAGAGACAGAGAGACAGAGAGAGAGAGAGACACAGAGACCGAGGCAGAGAGACAGAGGCAGAGAGAGACAGAGAGACCGAGGTAGAGAGAGACAGAGGCAGAGAGAGACAGAGAGACCGAGGCAGAGAGACAGAGGCAGAGAGAGACAGAGAGAGACAGAGAGACCGAGGCAGAGAGACAGAGGCAGAGAGAGACAGAGAGAAAGACAGAGAGAGAGACAGAGACAGAGAGAAAGACAGAGAGACAGACAGAGAGACAGAGACACAGAGGCAGAGAGAGCAGAGCAGGGAGCACGACAGCGAGAGAGAGACAGACAGAGAGAGAGAGCAGAGCAGGGAGTGAGACAGCGAGAGAGAGACAGACAGAGAGAGCAGAGCAGGGAGCGAGACAGCGAGAGAGAGAGAGAGAGAGCAGAGCAGGGAGCGAGACAGCGAGAGAGAGAGAGAGACAGAGAGAGCAGAGCAGGGAGCGAGACAGCGAGAGAGAGAGAGAGAGAGAGAGAGAGAGAGACAGAGAGAGCAGAGCAGGGAGCGAGACAGCGAGAGAGAGAGAGAGACAGAGAGAGCAGAGCAGGGAGCGAGACAGCGAGAGAGAGAGAGAGAGAGAGACAGAGAGAGCAGAGCAGGGAGCGAGACAGCGAGACAGGTCACAGGTCAGTCAATGGCCATAATGGAGGGTCCAATCTAAATCCAGATAAAACAGAGTTCAGTGCAGCAGCGAGGTCAACATCAGTCCCCTCAGACACAGAGCCACGGCTAAATACACCAGCTAGAGCCACGGCTAAATACACCAGCTAGAGCCACGGCTAAATACACCAGCTAGAGCCACGGCTAAATACACCAGCTAGAGCCACGGCTAAATACACCAGCTAGAGCCACGGCTAAATACACCAGCTAGAGCCACGGCTAAATACACCAGCTAGAGCCACGGCTAAATACACCAGCTAGAGCCACGGGAGCCATTACACAGACATCACAAAACACTGGGAGAAAGGAACCAAAACGTTACAACACGTGTTTGTGTGATCCAAAGTCTAAAATAAACTGAACGATGAATGTTGGCGACTGCTGAGCTAGGGTCACTGCTGTGTGTGTGTGTGTGTGTGTGTGGTATGTGTGTGTGTGTGTGTGTGTGTTTTGGCAGGTTCTCTGATGCGTTCCTTCCTGGCAGGCAGTCAGAAGAGGAATAGGGGCTATGTCCCAATCATCTCTCTTTCCTCTCAGAGTGCACTTGTTCACTTCCATTAACTGATTTCTAAAATGAAATAACTGGTATAAGAAATATGGTGGAAACTCCCACTAGCCCATGTCTCCACCCATACAACACTTTTATATGAGGGAAGTAGTGAACGAGTGAACACTTGAGGGGAAATGTGATATGATGGGACACACCCCCCACGCTGGAGAAGGTGCTACGTATAAACCCCCCACGCTGGAGAAGGTGCTACGTATAAACCCCCCACGGTGGAGAAGGTGCTACGTATAAACCCCCCGCGGTGGAGAAGGTGCTACGTATAAACCCCCCACGGTGGAGAAGGTGCTACGTATAAACCCCCCACGCTGGAGAAGGTGCTACGTATAAACCCCCCACGCTGGAGAAGGTGCTACGTATAAACCCCCCACGCTGGAGAAGGTGCTACGTATAAACCCCCCACGCTGGAGAAGGTGCTACGTATAAACCCCCCACGGTGGAGAAGGTGCTACGTATAAACCCCCCACGCTGGAGAAGGTGCTACGTATAAACCCCCCACGGTGGAGAAGGTGCTACGTATAAACCCCCCACGGTGGAGAAGGTGCTACGTATAACCCCCCACGCTGGAGAAGGTGCTACGTATAAACCCCCCACGCTGGAGAAGGTGCTACGTATAAACCCCCCACGCTGGAGAAGGTGCTACGTATAAACCCCCCACGCTGGAGAAGGTGCTACGTATAAACCCCCCACGCTGGAGAAGGTGCTACGTATAAACCCCCCACGCTGGAGAAGGTGCTACGTATAAACCCCCCACGCTGGAGAAGGTGCTACGTATAAACCCCCCACGGTGGAGAAGGTGCTACGTATAAACCCCCCACGCTGGAGAAGGTGCTACGTATAAACCCCCCACGCTGGAGAAGGTGCTACGTATAAACCCCCCACGGTGGAGAAGGTGCTACGTATAAACCCCCCACGGTGGAGAAGGTGCTACGTATAAACCCCCCACGGTGGAGAAGGTGCTACGTATAAACCCCCCACGGTGGAGAAGGTGCTACGTATAAACCCCCCACGCTGGAGAAGGTGCTACGTATAAACCCCCCACGGTGGAGAAGGTGCTACGTATAAACCCCCCACGCTGGAGAAGGTGCTACGTATAAACCCCCCACGCTGGAGAAGGTGCTACGTATAAACCCCCCACGCTGGAGAAGGTGCTACGTATAAACCCCCCACGGTGGAGAAGGTGCTACGTATAAACCCCCCACGGTGGAGAAGGTGCTACGTATAAACCCCCCACGCTGGAGAAGGTGCTACGTATAAACCCCCCACGCTGGAGAAGGTGCTACGTATAAACCCCCCACGCTGGAGAAGGTGCTACGTATAAACCCTTTCTCCTACTGGGACAGCGCTCATCCAGGACGATTCCTCACATTCCTGGAACGGAAGACATACCGCTAGATTCCAGGAAGGGGCGGCTGGGCTGTGTTCAGCAGGGCACAGTGGGATTACCTACAGCCATTATATTAAAACCTACCATCTTTATCAGTTATGACTCATGCCAGACCACGTTAACTTCTTGGAAACTGTGATGACTCTTACCGAGTGGACTATCATGGATGAAATAAAAGATTAAATACATTTAAAAAAGTGCTGTGTTGATCTCCTCATGATGTTTAGTCATGATTCATGACATTGTTATGGATGAAGTGAAGGTTCTGGGTTCTGTCACCATGACCTCATTACCTTCTTAGTCTAATAACTAGTCAGTGTAGCCAACGTCAATATTACAGACAGATGTGTTATGAGAAAGCACAACATGTCTCTGTGGCAGTGACCCAGGGTTAGGGGCAGGCTGGGGCCGGACTCATTAGGTGCTGGGGTAGAGGGGTTATTGAGGCTCTGCAGCAGGGAGAGTTAGAAGGCAGGCCACTACTCTACTCAGCGTGACTGAGACAGGAGCCCTGTTGACAGGCAGACCAGGAACACTTCTCCTGTCACCTCCATCACAGTAAGAACTCACACAGCCTCAAATAGGCCACGTAGGAAGATAACGCTCTGGCCCGCCGGTCGGCCAAAAAAAGAGGACAGGGGGCGAGATAAGAAAGGAGGAGAGAGAAAGGAGAGAAGAGTGAAGTGGGGCGGACAGGGCGGAGACTGAGGGCCAGCCAGTAGACTAGAGCATGCTGGCTCCTGACTGACAGAGAGACAGACTACAGTGAGAGAGTAACTGAGTCAGTGAGGACAGCGGGTAAATCACTGGGAGGTCTGAGTAGCTGGATCTTAAGGTTGGAGCTGCTACTGAGTCTGCCTGCCTGCTGCCATCCTGTCTGCCCCCTGAGCGGTGTACCCTGCACTGCCCTGCTTGCCTGGGGCTGTGGAGAGCCAAGATAAAGGTCACCGCCTGGAAAAAGGACCAGACCAAATCTCCAAATCCTGGGAAAATTAAGAACCAGAGAGGAGAGAGATCGCTGGAGGAGCTGAGGAGAGACCACTTAGCTCAGTAGCTACAGGGGACTACTCTGGTTAGACTACTATACTACTCTCTCTGGGAAGGACAGACATTACCCAGCCTCACACCAGACAGTCTCTCTGAGAAGACAGTACTGTTAGAGGACAGACGGGGACAGGAGGAGAGACAGGGACAGGAGGAGGACAGACGGGGACAGGAGGAGGACAGACGGGGAGAGGAGGAGGACAGACGGGCACAGGAGGAGGACAGGAGGAGGACAGACGGGGACAGGAGGAGGACAGGAGGAGGACAGACGGGGACAGGAGGAGGACAGGAGGAGGACAGACGGGGACAGGAGGAGGACAGGAGGAGGACAGACGGGGACAGGAGGAGGACAGACGGAGACAGGAGGAGGAGGAGAGACAGGGACAGGAAGAGGAGAGACAGGGACAGGAAGAGGAGAGACAGGTCAGGGACCTCAGTATTGTAAACCAGAGAAAGGGTTATATTGGTTCATTATTTCATCATAGAACAAAAGAGCGTGTTAAAGGAAGAGGACAGACAGCAGACTGGTATCTCAGCAGTACCAGAGGACAGACAGCAGACTGGTATCTCAGCAGTACCAGAGGACAGACAGACAGGAGACTGGTATCTCAGCAGTACCAGAGGACAGACAGACAGGAGACTGGTATCTCAGCAGTACCAGAGGACAGACAGACAGGAGACTGGTATCTCAGCAGTACCAGAGGACAGACAGACAGGAGACTGGTATCTCAGCAGTACCAGAGGACAGACAGACAGGAGACTGGTATCTCAGCAGTACCAGAGGACAGACAGACAGCAGACTGGTATCTCAGCAGTACCAGAGGACAGACAGGAGACTGGTATCTCAGCAGTACCAGAGGACAGACAGCAGACTGGTATCTCAGCAGTACCAGAGGACAGACAGGAGACTGGTATCTCAGCAGTACCAGAGGACAGACAGGAGACTGGTATCTCAGCAGTACCAGAGGACAGACAGCAGACTGGTATCTCAGCAGTACCAGAGGACAGACAGGAGACTAGTATCTCAGCAGTACCAGAGGACAGACAGACAGGAGACTAGTATCTCAGCAGTACCAGAGGACAGACAGACAGGAGACTAGTATCTCAGCAGTACCAGAGGACAGACAGCAGACTGGTATCTCAGCAGTACCAGAGGACAGACAGGAGACTGGTATCTCAGCAGTACCAGAGGACAGACAGGAGACTGGTATCTCAGCAGTACCAGAGGACAGACAGCAGACTGGTATGTCAGCAGTACCAGAGGACAGACAGGAGACTGGTATCTCAGCAGTACCAGAGGACAGACAGACAGGAGACTAGTATCTCAGCAGTACCAGAGGACAGACAGACAGGAGACTAGTATCTCAGCAGTACCAGAGGACAGACAGGAGACTAGTATCTCAGCAGTACCAGAGGACAGACAGGAGACTAGTATCTCAGCAGTACCAGAGGACAGACAGACAGGAGACTAGTATCTCAGCAGTACCAGAGGACAGACAGGAGACTGGTATCTCTGCAGTACCAGAGGACAGACAGGAGACTGGTATCTCTGCAGCACCAGAGGAAACGTTGTCTAAACGTTGTCTGAACGTTGTCTGCTAGTAGCAGCTCCACAACACTACTACTAGACTATCGTCTTAGAGGGACTATGTTGGGGAGGTTGTTCCAGCGGAAAGCCAAACATGAGCGTCTTCACGAGGAGCCGGAGGTTGGGCCAGCCAAGGGCATGCTCATCACAGAGACAGAGATGGACTACACCTACGTACGACCAGGAGGTAAGGAAAGCCTCAAACACTTGTCATATGTCTGTGTCCCAAATGACACACTATTCCTTATATAGTGGCCTGGCCCTGGTCAAACGTAGTGCACTATAAAGGGAATAGGGTGCTATTTAGAACGCATAGGCTCTGGTCAAACGTAGTGCACTATAAAGGGAAACACTAGCCTATGTCAAACTACTATCCCCCATAGTAGAAAAGTTGACCTATTCTATTGTCAGCTAGTCGAAAAGAAAAATATTGCCTATTCTAAACAGACTATAGGACACTATTCTAAACAGACTATAGGACACTATTCTAAACAGACTATAGGACACTATGCTAAACAGACTATAGGACACTATGCTAAACAGACTATAGGACACTATTCTAAACAGACTATAGGACACTATTCTAAACAGACTATAGGACACTATTCTAAACAGACTATAGGACACTATTCTAAACAGACTATAGGACACTATTCTAAACAGACTATAGGACACTATTCTAAACAGACTATAGGACACTATTCTAAACAGACTATAGGACACTATTCTAAACAGACTATAGGACACCATGCTAAACAGACTATAGGACACCATGCTAAACAGACTATAGGACACTATGCTAAACAGACTATAGGACACTATGCTAAACAGACTATAGGACACTATGCTAAACAGACTATAGGACACTATGCTAAACAGACTATAGGACACTATGCTAAACAGACTATAGGACACTATGCTAAACAGACTATAGGACACTATGCTAAACAGACTATAGGACACTATGCTAAACAGACTATAGGACACTATGCTAAACAGACTATAGGACACTATTCTAAACAGACTATAGGACACTATGCTAAACAGACTATAGGACACTATGCTAAACAGACTATAGGACACTATGCTAAACAGACTATAGGACACTATGCTAAACAGACTATAGGACACTATTCTAAACAGACTATAGGACACTATTCTAAACAGACTATAGGACACTATTCTAAACAGACTATAGGACACTATTCTAAACAGACTATAGGACACTATTCTAAACAGACTATAGGACACTATTCTAAACAGACTATAGGACACTATTCTAAACAGACTATAGGACACTATTCTAAACAGACTATAGGACACTATTCTAAACAGACTATAGGACACTATTCTAAACAGACTATAGGACACTATTCTAAACAGACTATAGGACACTATTCTAAACAGACTATAGGACACTATGCTAAACAGACTATAGGACACTATGCTAAACAGACTATAGGACACTATGCTAAACAGACTACAGGACACTATTCTAAACAGACTACAGGACACTATTCTAAACAGACTACAGGACACTATTCTAAACAGACTACAGGACACTATTCTAAACAGACTACAGGACACTATTCTAAACAGACTATAGGACACTATTCTAAACAGACTATAGGACACTATGCTAAACAGACTATAGGACACTATGCTAAACAGACTATAGGACACTATGCTAAACAGACTATAGGACACTATTCTAAACAGACTATAGGACACTATTCTAAACAGACTATAGGACACTATTCTAAACAGACTATAGGACACTATTCTAAACAGACTATAGGACACTATGCTAAACAGACTATAGGACACTATTCTAAACAGACTATAGGACACTATGCTAAACAGACTATAGGACACTATGCTAAACAGACTATAGGACACTATGCTAAACAGACTATAGGACACTATTCTAAACAGACTATAGGACACTATTCTAAACAGACTATAGGACACTATTCTAAACAGACTATAGGACACTATTCTAAACAGACTATAGGACACTATTCTAAACAGACTATAGGACACTATTCTAAACAGACTATAGGACACTATGCTAAACAGACTATAGGACACTATTCTAAACAGACTATAGGACACTATGCTAAACAGACTATAGGACACTATTCTAAACAGACTATAGGACACTATTCTAAACAGACTATAGGACACTATGCTAAACAGACTATAGGACACTATTCTAAACAGACTATAGGACACTATTCTAAACAGACTATAGGACACTATGCTAAACAGACTATAGGACACTATTCTAAACAGACTATAGGACACTATGCTAAACAGACTATAGGACACTATTCTAAACAGACTATAGGACACTATTCTAAACAGACTATAGGACACTATGCTAAACAGACTATAGGACACTATGCTAAATATATATATATATATTCAATTTATTTCGTCCAAAAACCAGCTATTACCGGCTTGCTGTCAATGTCACAATGGCGTCACAGTTGAGACAACATTCTAAATTGGCCTGGCTGGCACTGCCACCAGCTAACGACCCCATAACCAAATATTTGTTTAGTGATAAGATTCTGTGACCTCTCGTGGAAGGTCATGTTGAGGGACGTGTGGTGTTCTAAACATCACATATAAATAACTCAGTTAGATATATTTTTTCCTCCCGGACAGTTTTGTTTGTGTGTAAATGTCTAATAATTCGAACGAGGACTCCAGCAATATCTTAAACAAAGCCTTCCTCCTGCCTGTCACTGAGAATGATGTGTACATCAGTGTGTGTGTGTGTGTGTGTAGCGTGTCCCACTTATAATGACAGGTTGGTTTGTATCTAACGTAGTAGGCTGGTTGGCTGGCTCTCTGCTGTTGGCAGGACACTTGCGGTAGAAAACCAGCACAGAGGCACTCAAACCCGGGACTACTGCCACAAAAATACCTCTGAACCATATATGGACCTGTGGGGCCACAGCCACTAGACTAGAGACGGCTCCAGGCTCCTCTCCTCAGGGTATGTGTGTGTCTGCAGCACTGAGTCTCTTTCTCAGCCTGCAACAGACCTGGGTTCAAATTCTATTCGAAGTTATTTCAACCACTTCATGTGGGCTTCATTGAGCTTGTCTGGCTTAGCAGACTAATTGAATAGTCCCCAAACTATAAATCCCATCCATCAGGCGCTCCAGCCGGGATAGGGGATACGCTCAAAGTTTGTGTTGAAAGATTTCAAATAGTGCTTGAACCCAGGTCTGATATGCACTCCGCAAATAGTTCTCATTTAAATGAAGTGCTCCATGATGGGCCAGGATTCCTGGACTACACCACATGGTAGAAAGTTAGCTGCATCTTCAATCTGTTTAAACTACGCTGAACACTCCAGTAGTATTGACCATGATTCACATCCAATCTCTTTTTACAAATGTAACATCTGCTCTAATCAAATGTAAATCTCCTGAGACGTGTAGCCTAGCAGGACTGAAATAAATATCATCTGGAATGCAAACATCAACATCTACAGGCCTACACCTCCGGCACATAGTTCCCGTGGTGATGTAAACACACCTCCGGCACATACACACCTCCGGCACATAGTTCCCGTGGTGATGTAAACACACCTCCTGCACATAGTTCCTGTGGTGATGTAAACACACCTCCTGCACATAGTTCCTGTGGTGATGTAAACACACCTCCGGCACATAGTTCCTGTGGTGATGTAAACACACCTCCTGCACATAGTTCCTGTGGTGATGTAAACACACCTCCTGCACATAGTCCAGGTACTATGTAGGTAGGCTGAATAGTGCAGGGGACTTACAGCGAGCCCAGGTTCTAAGTAGGGAGGGTTAATAGCCCAGGTACTATGTAGGTAGGCTGAATATTGCAGGGGTCTTACAGCGAGCCCAGGTTCTGAGTAGGGAGGGTTAATAGTCCTGGTACTATGTAGGTAGGCTGAATAGTGCAGGGGACTTACAGCGAGCCCAGGTTCTGAGTAGGGAGGGTTAATAGCCCTGGTACTATGTAGATAGGCTGAATATTGCAGGGGACTTACAGCGAGCCCAGGTTCTAAGTAGGGAGGGTTAATAGCCCTGGTACTATGTAGGTAGGCTGAATAGTGCAGGGGACTTACAGCGAGCCCAGGTTCTGAGTAGGGAGGGTTAATAGCCCAGGTACTATGTAGGTAGGCTGAATAGTGCAGGGGACTTACAGCGAGCCCAGGTTCTAAGTAGGGAGGGTTAATAGCCCTGGTACTATGTAGGTAGGCTGAATAGTGCAGGGGACTTACAGCGAGCCCAGGTTCTGAGTAGGGAGGGTTAATAGCCCTGGTACTATGTAGATAGGCTGAATAGTGCAGGGGACTTACAGCGAGCATTCCTGTAGAGTAGGAACGGATCCTGCAGTTGGAAGTCCAGGTCTTTAGTGATGGGTTCAGTCAGGTTCTCCATACTCAGCCTGTTCATTATGGTGAAGCCATGTCTGGGAGATGCTAGCCTGAGGACAAACAGGAGGGCATGAATAGAAAGAGTTAACCTGTACAGGATCGGTCCATAAACCGGGACGGTTGTTGCTCAATATGCGATAATTTGACCTGACTTTCCGGGACATAGACATGTCTTATATGGGCAGAAAGCTTAAATTCTTGTTAATCTTACTGCAGTGTCCAATTTACAGTAGCTATTACAGAAGAAAAATACCTGCTATTGTTAGAGCATAGTGCACAACAACAAAACACTTATCACAGCAACTGGTTTGATACATTCACCTATCAAGGTAAATAATGTACTAATATATTCAGTAATCTGCTCTGATTTGTCATCCTGAGGATCCCAGAGATAAAATGTAGTGTAGTTTGAAAAAATAAATGTGTATATTAAAATGTAGGAACTGGCTCTACAGTTTTATCCCACTGCTGTCTCTGGCTCCACACCTAGCCCGCCCGCCCAGCCACCTAGATGTGTCTTTTTAAATGTATTTTATTTTACCTTTATTTAACTAGGCAAGTCAGTTAAGAACAAATTCTTATTTTCAATGACGGCCTAGGAACAGTGGGTTAACTGCCTTGTTCAGGGGCAGAAGGACAGATTTTTACCTTGTCAGCTCGGGGAGTCAATCTTGCAACCTTTCGGTTACTAGTCCAACGCTCTAACCACTAGGCTGCCTGCCGCCCCATTAGCTTTCTGGAGGGAAGCTAATGATCCATCATGTATGACATTCCTGGGAGTGTGTAAACTTGTATTTTGTATTACCATAGCAGTTTTGTATGTTCTCTATAGTTATGTACTTACTTGAAAATGTATAAATTGACCAATTCGGCACATTTGGGCAAACTCCTGGCTGACTTGATGCAAAAATGTTGTGTAGTGAGGTAGTTCTTCACTGGATCAGTCTAAATTACACCTAGGCTCCTATGTTAATGTCTGGCCTTTCTCTCGCATTTCAAAGATGGAACAAAAACATTTAATAGAAAAACAAAAAAAAACACACGTTATCTTTCACCAGATCTAACGTGTTATATCCTCCTACATTCATTCACATTTCCACACTTCAAAGTGTTTCCTTTCAAATGGTATAAAGAATATTCATATCCTTGTTTCAGGTCCCTGAGCTACAGGCAGTTAGATTTGGGTGCTGAGCTACAGGCAGTTAGATTTGGGTGCTGAGCTACAGGCAGTTAGATTTGGGTGCTGAGCTACAGGCAGTTAGATTTGGTCCTATAAGGAAACAGAAAGGTGTTACATGTTTACGACCTATTTCCTGGGTGGGATAGGGTGTGTGGAAGTAGTCATGGCTCTTCAAGGCTACAGGCCATAATAGTCTACTCAGTGATAACCAATCTGTTCAGAGGGAGGGGGGCTGACGTAGCTAACCCACTAAGCCCATTATATTTAACCTGATGGAGGCAGGCTTCTCAGCTCACAGCTGAAGTACACACAGAGACCGGTCCCAAATGGCACCCTATTCCCTATATAGTGCACTACACTTTTGACTATGGGCCCTGGTCAAACGTGACGCACCATAAAGGGAATAGGGTGCCACTTGGGATGCACCCCCACCAAGATTCAAAGCTCACGGGGAAGTACATAGAAAAAGTAATTAGCTAGCATCGTAAAAAAGACCCATCATACCTTGTGTAGACAAACAGGGTCCCCTCCACGTCAGTCTTCTCCTGCAAAACAACATACAGTAACTGATTAGGGTTGAGTTCATTAAAAGAGACATTGATTTGCTTGAACAGAGTCTTCATCGATCTCTCCTTAACATTCACAGCAAAATGTTACGTAGGCTGTGGGATATGAGAGTTATGAAGAAAACTTCTACCGGTGCGATGGTTTCTGAGTCACTGGTTATTTGGACCAATCATGATTTTGGGGTGCACCTACACCTGCATATTTCATGTATTTATTTTTGAAAGGGGGGGGGGGGTTCACCACCGTCACCCCCACCCTCAGAACCAGGTGGGAAATTCCACGATAACAGAATGATTCCGAGAGACAGATTTTTCACTTTAAAATGTCTGCCAAACAAAACAACAATGACTTCAAAGTTAAACCACACAACTCTAGACACAAGCACAAAAAAAGACATTTACTTAGAGGAACAGATGCAAAGTTGGGTAACAGAATGACTGTACAAATAGCACAAACCATCATTCTGTTAATGTCACCAAACTCTGTACCTCGCATCAAGTAAATGTGTTTTTGTCAAATATTCTTTAAAATCATGCTTATGCATAGAGTTGTATGGTTTAACGTTGCAATCATTCGTTTGTTTGGCGCACTATTTTTAAGTGATAAAAATCAGAGTATCAGCATCATTGTGTTACCTTGGAATTGATCAAATCCAGAAGCAAGCATTCACACCAGATCTGGTTCTGGGTGGCTGATATTCATTCACCTAGTTAGCTACTATGTCAACATTCAGTCTGAAAACTGTCAGCTGTTTACAAACCCAGCAGCAATGTGATGAATACTCTTGTCCACCACATCTAACAATAATAACTAGCTGGAGGGCAATGGGTACTGTGTGCCCCGGTATGTGTGCTTCCAGCTGTTGACGATGAGTATGACGCGTCTCCATAGGAACCTCTGACTACATTTTGGATCAAGCATAAATTGGCTTTAACATGCACAATAACGTGCCAAATCTATGATTTAGCTCTTTATTGTAGGGTAAGCATTAGAATAAGTTGCCTCAATATTTGCAACCATGGGTGGTAATATCTCTCTAGCAGCTGATCCATGGTCAGTATTGTGAAATAATTATAATGTGAAGGAAATGATTGAATGGAGAAAGCGGAGCTCCCTTTCCATCCTATCAGTATAGACACATGCTCAAACATGCACTTAAAGACTGTTTATGTTTGATCCGGGTAATGTGGTCAGAGGCTTCCAATGGAGGGTGTGATGCAATCGTGGAGCCTCCAGACAAACCAAGCTCCATACCACATGCTGTGTGCCTCAAATGTAGTAACAACGTGGAGGGCTGCATACATCTCAACATTGACATGATTGGTTGATGTTGGTGGGTGCGGGAGGTCCTGTATAAAACACAAACTCACTTGACAACAGCTCTGCTAAGCGCAACATTTATGTTTGCTTTGACTTCTGCAGAGGCCGCATAACAGTAACTGCTGTATGGCCACTGCAGACTGACCATGCAGAGTCTTTCAGCGACCTCCTCTGCATGGTGTTTCAGGAAAGATGCATCTTGAAAACACTTAATTCAATCGCTATCGGCCGTAAGAGAAGTACATTAAGATAGCTGCACTGCGAAACTATAATTTGTGAGTCACAAACCGATTTTGACAAAACGCTTACTGAGCTGTCTAATGTGAGATTGAATCGGAGCTTCGTGGGCGATATACCGCCTTCAAAACAACTGGGAACTCGGAAAAGAAAACTTTCGGACTGGGAAAAATCGATTTGAACGGTCATCCAACTCCGGAACTCCGGCCTAAAAATCACTGACGTCATGATTTGACCTTGTATTTTCCAGAGTTCCCAGTTTGAAACGCGGCATTAGGCGACAACTCGAATGCAGATAGTGGGGCTGGCATTATTGCCAAGTTAACGTGCCAGTCGGAATTAGATCATGTCCGACTCGTTAATAGGTTAGTTATACACGTACCGCGTCCAACCAGTTAGCAAGTCGGACATTTGAGTTTCCTCGTTCCGACTAGGACGTGAAAGCGATATAGGGTGATGTTAGCTAGTTAGCTGTCTAGCTTCTTGGAATACTAGCTATGGCTAGCCACATCTCCCAAAACCACGTGAATTCAACCTGGCAAACTAGTTCATAACGTGGCATCCATATCAGTCCGCTAAGATGTTACTTAACGTTAGATAACATGCAACTTTGTTGAAAAGAGAAGGGAGCGCGAACAGAGCAGCGGTAGCAGCCCTTAACTCACCCATTCATTTGATCGGTTGTTGAAAGTATACAACGCCACTTGACTCGCCACATCTACAATGTTGTTGATGTAGGGATCTTGTCTTTGCAGGGCTGCGAGACTAATGTCCAAACCTTTAGCAGTGAGACAGGTGTTTCCACCCGATGAGCTTGCCGTCATTGTTCTCCTTGAGCTAGCTAGTGATGCTAACTTGCACGTTATAGCGGGTGAAGGAATTTGTGACGGTTCCAGAGTAAAACGCAGACTATTGAAACTATCCCTGTCACAATACACTGTTATCAATTAAAATATTTTAAATAAATCATTTAAGAGAACATATAAGTGAATTGTAACTGTTCGGTACACCATCAACAGCTCACTTGACAGCAGCCATGTTTCGTCGAACAGATTGTAAACAGTTAGGCATGATGAGTTGAGCGTGGAGGGCTATAAGGAACGTTAATCAATCTCGAAAAATAGATTGGCCGCTTCATCAGGCCGAAGCAGATGGTGATGAAGGATGTTTATTGGCCAGGCATGTTACACCAAAATTACTTTTGAATTTGACAATGACTTCTTGTTAGAATCCATCGTTGAATCCATTGAATTCCATTTTGTCCTGAAATGTTATTGAAGGCTTACTTCAACGTCACTTTTATATCGGTCTGATAATTCAAATTCGTCATTTTGTTAATTAATTAGTCCAGTTAATACGTTGTTAAGCAGATACTTACAATTTTTGCGCATATCATAGGCCTGAAAATGTCTGCTGCCCAAGTTGATGGGAAAAAACTATGCAGTCTGCAATGGTGGCTCTAGAGGGCGCTACTTCCTTTGTAAAACGTCGATCTTTTTTACATTTATTTTCCTCAACGCTGCCTTTTGCTTGGGCACTGAGCTAGGCTATATTTAGTGTGTAATATCAATGACAAGCGATTCAGCACTTAGTTCTATATGTTTCTATGGCTAGATTGTGATTATGGCAGTGCCAGGGTTATTGATAGTCTATAGTGACCAAAGGTTTCACCTGCTATAGGCGTGCGCAGTGAGCAGCATGTGAACAGCCATAGCACCATAAACAGTAGCCTACCAGGCAGCCCGCTACATATCTTCATTACTCTGAAATATGTTTTACCTAGTAGGCTATACATCTAGTATTTGTCCAAAATTCATACGCACAATGACTGTTTTTGGACACCTTTGGTGCTAGAAAGCTATATGGTCTAATCAAACTCATCCCCCAAACAGAATGTAGGTGACCTGAGAACTTATATTTCCTTCATCTCATCTAACAATGCTTCAGACACAGTCAGAGATCCATTATGAGTGAGTATGGTCTGGTGTCTGTGACTGATGGTTGGTGGGAGACGAGGAGAGGAGGGATGGGATGAGGAGGTGGTTCTCAGGACCAGTAGGGCCCAGTGTCTGTGACTGATGGTTGGTGGGAGACTAGAGGATAGGAGGGATGGGATGGGGAGGTGGTTCTCAGGACCAGTAGGGCCCGGTGTCTGTGACTGATGGTTGGTGGGAGACGAGGAGAGGAGGGATGGGATGGGGAGGTGGTTCTCAGGACCAGTAGGGCCCAGTGTCTGTGACTGATGGTTGGTGGGAGACTAGAGGATAGGAGGGATGGGATGGGGAGGTGGTTCTCAGGACCAGTAGGGCCCTGTGACTGATGGTTGGTGGGAGACGAAGGGAGAGGAGGGATGGGATGGGGAGGTGGTTCTCAGGACCAGTAGGGCCCGGTGTCTGTGACTGATGGTTGGTGGGAGACTAGAGGAGAGGAGGGATGGGATGGGGAGGTGGTTCTCAGGACCAGTAGGGCCCTGTGACTGATGGTTGGTGGGAGACTAGAGGAGAGGAGGGATGGGATGGGGAGGTGGTTCTCAGGACCAGTATGGCCCGGTGTCTGTGACTGATGGTTGGTGGGAGACGAAGGGAGAGGAGGGATGGGGAAGTGGTTCTCATAACCAGTAGGGCCCTGTGTCACAGAAGGGACAATAACTAATATGGCAAACACAGCACAGCAGCATCCAGTCTGCCTCCCAAATGACAAACTACATAGGGAATAGAGGTCTATTTTGGACAAAGCCAGAGTCCTCCATCCCCATCCTCAGTTCCCACGACCTGCACTAAAATGCCAGTCCCTCTATCTGGCTCGTTTTAAACACAACGCCAAGTTGACCTAGGACATTTATAGACTGAGGTCGATTATGTAATAGTTTCTCTGAACGGAACAATCTTTTGAGGACTCAAGGATTTTTCATTGCAGTGTTCTGCTGTGGTCATTATCGGGGTAGGGCCCTGAAAGTCGTTCTTGACGTGAATGAGATGGGGTTGCATATACTGTAGGCTATAGCCTGTCTTATTTTCTATTTCAATATCGACATAACCTATTTGTTTCTGGACTATAGGGATTCACTTGAAATAGTGGTTGTATCTGTGTAACACGTTCGTGCCGAATCAAATGAAGCTTGTTTTGCGGTTCCATCTGGGTGTAAACATTACGCATATTTTTGGCCACGTTTGACGCGCGTAAAATCGAGGTCTTTGGAACTCAAACTGTAGCCGACTATGGTGTAAACTTAATTATCTTCCATCGGCTTCCCATAAATGTGTCTATTAAGCCACCAAGGCATTTAAAAACTGCATGTTTACAAACTGGTTAGCCTGCTATTGTCAGGGATACAGGTATCACGCTTGGGATTGAATCCATCCAGATATAATTCAAGTCAGGTTTAACAGATTTCCTCCTTCCTTCCTACATCCTCCAGAAATCAAAGCACAAGCCCTATCTGACTTTACTGTGATTATTTAGCTCCCTCTCCAGAGATAGTACGTCTGGAAAATCATGGACGGTTTACTCTATTTTCTAACGTTGTAACAAGCGAACATCTGGAACCAGTCAGATCGTCTACAGGGGAGGGGGCTTGGTCGTCACCCCCCTCTCTCTTGTGCGCTCTCCCTCTCTTTCCTCTCACCAGACAATATCACTGCAGAAAGGTACAAGCGGCCGCTCTCCACAGGGCTATTGAACAACTCCCGTTTCGTACGATTTTGTGCCTGGAATCGATGACAGAAAGTATCTGTGAATGAGGCACGCCACGTGTATTTGCCTGTTTTTTGGACAGCATTTGGTGGAATCGATTCTATTGGAAGATTTAACCCTGTGTGAGCAGCAGTTCTGGAATATATATTTTTTGTTGTTCCGCTGAGAGCTTGAATCTTTGCTTCTATTCCTTTTACGGCATCAGTGGCAGCGCGCGGGGCTTGGTGTCATTGGTCCGGCTTTTTGATGTACCTTATTTAAAACATTTGCAGGCAAATTGATAGGATTTTGATTAATAGGTAGGCTAGCAGCAAATGGTGCTAGTGCCATGTTTCTTAGGTAGGGCCCGGATGTTCCGAGGATGCACTGGTTCGTCTTCTTAGGTGGTTCAAGCGAATATCTATTTATGTGTTTCACCTCCAGAATGGGGATCAGGTAATATTTACTGAAACGCAACAACAACCGGAATATCGAAAGCTGTCCGGCCGTTATTCTTTTTTTTTATTTCCTCTTTGGTTTCTTTTTTTTCTCTACTCCTCCTTTTTACAACCTTTTTCTCCATTCATCTACGGATAAAGCTGGACCACATTTATGGTAAATGAAAGCAAAAACATGTACATACCAGAGGACACCCTTGAGAACCATCAAGGTAATGTCTTTTTTTGATATTCAGTTGTTTTCAAGCTGTGTGAGTGTCTGTGTTGATGTGGGAGATGCATGCTATTTCTTCTGGTATGGTTTGGAGACGGAATGTGTTGTTACCTTCTCTTTTAAACAGATCAACATATAACACAAACCATACCGGGTTATTGGAAGTGTCAGTGAGTTTTCACTGTCCGAGTTGTATCTGCATACATTCAGGCAGCCGTAGTTAGGCTAGCCTAGCAGCAACAGATCATCATTATAATTAGCTGACAGGTAACCAACGGACTAACACATGATCGCACCCCTATTGGATAAATATGGTTTCACACATGCATTTTGCCCTAATGCCAATGTTGTAATCGTTTACAAACTTGTGGATCGATTCATTTTTAATGCTTGGAGCATTGAAATCAAGCCCGTTTACAGAATGCAATGGAGGAAACGCACGGCCTGAGTGCATGCACAAAATCATAGCCCACTGATGCGCATCGATATTTTCGATCACCTATCGATTCATTTATCATGGATCGATACTCGCGTGTGAAACGTATAGGGATAAAGTAGGTTACATGTCATTTGCATTCATGGACACGACATGGCACATTAACAGGTTAGTTTAGGGATTTCTAATCTAATTAAAGTCACAGGCTATGCGCAGGGCCTCAATTGTCATCAGACTAGAATCTATATTTTGGGATTTTGCGTTTAAAATCTCAAACAAGATACGGATAACGTGGGACATAATTACGTTGAACGTGCATCAAGCAATATTCTGATCAATGGTCGGTGTGTCTGTCTGTTGCATGCATGTTGCGCAGTAGGCTATTTGCCTCTTCCCACGTTGAGCTGAGCATTACTAACTCACAACAGTAGGCTAAATCACTACAGTGTCCTTAGGCTATATGACGAAATAGCCTACAATGCAGTGATTTACTAGATCATTGTGTTAACTTGTGATTACCAACTACGGAGTAGGCTATAGCTGCCTTGTCCTTTATCGTTGCCACCGACACGGTGGCGTCAGCAGAGAGAGGAGAGGCGGGGGCCCATAGCAACAGAGAGAGAGAGCTCGAGCTGCGAGCAGCAGACGGTGGTCGCGTACATGGAACCTGCCTAAGCTTGTGCCTCAGCCTCTGTGGCGCAGCAGTAGATCGGTTTGGTCTCAGAGTATAACTATGACATAGCCTACATATCATCTTGGTGTCACCCCCCTGACACTCGCTGTTAATATGTGTTGTCTCTCATAGGAGGCGTGTTGGTCATAGCAGTCTACATTGCGTAACGCAGCATCACACACCCTCTGATAACAGTTCAGCACGGATGGCTGGTTGTTGTTGACCTATACTATAATATTAACTTCAGCAAACTCGTAACGGAATGTAGTACAGCTTTCCTCCTTGAATAGTAGCCTATAGGCTCTTTCATTCGCCATTAATTGTTCATGTGGTGCTCCCGGCTTTGCGCAGCCTCGGGTGGCCTTTTCAGCACCATGGACAGGTTATCTTTGATAGGCCACCCTGCCATGACCTCCGTGTCTGGGTGCCACACTGAACATGCCTGGGAAACCAATGGTATTTCTTCTCAAATAGCATGTTGTTGAAATAACCAACCTATTATTGTTATTATCATCATATCCTGGCTTATTTGGATTTTCCGTCAGATGTGATCCACATCTATTCTCATGGGGTTTTTTACTCAACGAGCTCGAGCTTCCTTTTTTCCAGTGGAAATGTGGAGAAGGCTCCTCGCTGCTATATTCTGATTTGGTCCCAAATGACACCATATTTTCTAGCGCACTATACATGGGATATGGTGCCGTCTGTCTTCTAACAGCTCTCAAGGGATTTCAGGTCACGGTGTGAACAACTGTTTGAAAGTTTTTTCTCGCTGTTTTGCTGTTCTCGATTTAGATTTTAAGTAGCCTAGATTTTACGTCCTCAGCTTTTATTCTCCCATACATTTAGCCCATCATCCGTGTTACATAGTCCGGTTACGGTCTAGTTGTATTATTTTACCGTCATACATCAGGTTTTCAAAAAGTCTCTTTTAGACTAGGCTACTCTCGTTCCCGCGGTCTGATCTAGACCTGCCTGTTGCTCCACTACCTAGTGTGAGCGGCTCCTGCCCTCCTGCTAACCCCAGTGGCGTGGTTAGCCTCAGGGCCTTAATTCCGTTCAGTGTCCTTTCGTTTATTATTGATTACGGATTAGACTACATTCACAATACCATTTCATTCGGTCAGCCGAGTAATCATGAATGGACCACGCTTTGTAGGCCTATTGACGTTCTATTCAGTGCGACCTCAGTGCCATGTCTTTGCCGATAAGCTGTAGCTAGCCTATAGCACAGCAGATCAAGAGATGACCCATTACAGGTAGATAGAACCGTTGTCAGAGCTGTGAACCAGGCTGTTGTAAAAATATATATTAGGCCAAACTCAGGAAGACTTCGAGTTCTGTTGGTGTCAGACAGATTACATCACAGGCCTTTACATATTTTCTCATTTTATTTATGCCTGAAATAGACTAGTGTTTGATGCGGTGAGGAAGATGTAGGCCAGTAGTGGAATGTACCAGTCAATCCTAATATAAACCTTATGTACCTTGTGCATTAGAAGCTGAAGCTGGTTTGTTGTTATAGGAAGTACTGTGTCCACCTTTCTGTCCTCAGTGCTGATGTTGAACCACTTAAGCCTACCACCTCTGTGTACGGGGTGTGTGTGTACGGGGTGTGTGTGTACGGGGTGTGTGTGTACGGGGTGTGTGTACGGGGTGTGTGTGTACGGGGTGTGTGTGTACGGGGTGTGTGTACGGGGTGTGGGTGTGTGTACGGGGTGTGTGTGTACGGGGTGTGTGTACGGGGTGTGTGTGTGTACGGGGTGTGTGTGTACGGGGTGTGTGTACGGGGTGTGTGTGTACGGGGTGTGTGTGTACGGGGTGTGTGTGTATGGTGTGTGTGTACGGTGTGTGTGTGTGTACGGGGTGTGTGTGTACGGAGTGTGTGTACGGTATGTGTGTACGGTATGTGTGTGTACGGTGTGTGTGTATGGTGTGTGTGTACGGTGTGTGTGTGTGTGTACACGGTGTGTGTGTGTGTGTACGGTGTGTGTGTTCAAAATCAAATCGATGTGTGTGTTCGTGAAACTTTTGGCTTCACCACTTTAGAAGCAGCACACTATAGTCCTACAGTAGTGAGAGCTGTCTGTCATTACAGTACACTATAGTCCTACAGTAGTGAGAGCTGTCTGTCATTACAGTACACTATGTTCCTACAGTAGTGAGAGCTGTCTGTCATTACAGTACACTAGGGTCCTACAGTAGTGAGAGCTGTCTGTCATTACAGTACACTATGGTCCTACAGTAGTGAGAGCTGTCTGTCATTACAGTACACTATAGTCCTACAGTAGTGAGAGCCGTCTGTCATTACAGTACACTATGGTCCTACAGTAGTGAGAGCCGTCTGTCATTACAGTACACTATGGTCCTACAGTAGTGAGAGCTGTCTGTCATTACAGTACACTATAGTCCTACAGTAGTGAGAGCTGTCTGTCATTACAGTACACTATGGTCCTACAGTAGTGAGAGCTGTCTGTCATTACAGTACACTATGGTCCTACAGTAGTGAGAGCTGTCTGTCATTACAGTACACTATAGTCCTACAGTAGTGAGAGCCGTCTGTCATTACAGTACACTATGGTCCTACAGTAGTGAGAGCTGTCTGTCATTACAGTACACTATGGTCCTACAGTAGTGAGAGCTGTCTGTCATTACAGTACACTATGGTCCTACAGTAGTGAGAGCCGTCTGTCATTACAGTACACTATGTTCCTACAGTAGTGAGAGCTGTCTGTCATTACAGTACACTATGTTCCTACAGTAGTGAGAGCTGTCTGTCATTACAGTACACTATGGTCCTACAGTAGTGAGAGCTGTCTGTCATTATAGTACACTATAGTCCTACAGTAGTGAGAGCTGTCTGTCATTACAGTACACTATGTTCCTACAGTAGTGAGAGCTGTCTGTCATTACAGTACACTAGGGTCCCAGTCAGCCTATGTAATCAGAGACCCACCATTTTCCCCACTAGCTACCTGCCAGACTCTCTCACACACACATGTTCTTCTATTCTCGTGGGCCCTCAAATCAATTTCCATTCAAATTCCTATTTTCCCAAACCCATAACCCTAACCTTAACCCTAACCTTAACCCGTAACCCAAACACTACACCTTGACCTAACTCCTTACCCTAACGCTAAACCTAACCACTAACCCCTTACCATAACCCTAATTATATAACCCTAATTAAAACCCTAAACCTAACCACTAACCCCTTACCATAACCCTAATTATAACCTTAAACCTAACCCCTAGCCTTTGTCCTCATGGGGATGTGGAAAATGACCCCACGAGGGAGGATTTTCCGTGATTTACTATCCTTGTGGGGACCTTTGGGGATTTTTAGGTCCCCACAATGGTTGAAAAACTACACACACACACACGCACGCACGCACGCACGCACACAC
>NC_138297.1:66155000-66332500 GCF_965601325.2 Salmo salar
GAGGATGAGCCCTGAGAGAGGATGAGCCCTGAGAGAGAGAGGATGAGCCCTGAGAGAGAGATGAGCCTGAGAGAGAGAATGAGCCCTGAGAGAGAGAATGAGCCCGAGAGAGAGGATGAGCCCTGAGAGAGAGATGAGCCCTGAGAGAGAGGATGAGCCCTGAGAGAGAGAATGAGCCCTGAGAGAGGATGAGCCCTGAGAGAGAATGAGCCCTGAGAGAGAATGAGCCTGAGAGAGATGAGCCCTGAGAGAGATGACCCTGAGAGAGAGAGAATGAGCCCTGAGAGAGAGAATGAGCCCTGAGAGAGAGAGAATGAGCCCTGAGAGAGAGAGATGAGCCCTGAGAGAGAGAGGATGAACCTGAGAGAGGAATGAGCCCTGAGAGAGAGAGGATGAGCCTTGAGAGAGAGAATGAGCCCTGAGAGAGAGCATGAGCCCTGAGAGAGAGGATGAGCCCTGAGAGAGGATGAGCCTGAGAGAGAGGATGAGCCTGAGAGAGAGAGAGAGAGAGAGAAAGAGGGAAGAGCCTGAGAGAAGATGAGCCCTGAGAGAGAGAGAGAAGACGGAAGGAGCCCTGAGAGAGAGAGAGAGAGAGAGAGAAAGAGGGAAGGAGCCCTGAGAGAGAGAGGATGAGCCCTGAGAGAGGATGAGCCTGAGAGAGAGAGAGAGAGAAAGAGGGAAGGAGCCCTGAGAGAAGATGAGCCCTGAGAGAGAGAGAGAGAGAGAGAGAGAAAGACGGAAGGAGCCCTGAGAGAGAGAGAGAGAGAAAGAGAGAGAAAGACAGAAGGAGCCCTGAGAGAGAGAGAGAGAGAGAGAGAAAGAGGGAAGGAGCCCTGAGAGAGAGAGGATGAGGTGGTGAAGAGAAAGAAGATCAGATCATTATTAGACAACATTCGTTTTTCCCTTTAAGCTCTTCTCTGATTTTCTTAGACTCTGTCCTTCCTCTTCTCTTTGTTTTCATATCCTCTCCTCTCCTCATCAACCTGGTCAAAGTGAGGTAAAGTTAGGTTAAATGGAGTTCATCTTTTTGTTGTTGTTTTCCCCAAAAAGCAAGATGGCCTCTTAGTCTTTCACCTCATTCCTCAATCCACCTTATGTGAAACAGACCAGGCTGCCAAATCAAGGGGTCTTTTCCTCCTTTACCCAGTGAACTGAGGACTTAACAGGGACACTGAAATAGGTTCTGGTCATCGCTGTGGGCTGCTGGTACCGTTTATATTTAGTTTAACTCTTTATCTTAAAGCTGCTATTCTACAGGTGCTGGTAGTGCTGCTTGAGGAGCAGAAACTAGGCTACCTCACGTCCTCTGGGTGATCTAGCTAGCTGCTGTGAACGGCTAGGTAATGGCTTGTGTGAAAAGGTGAGAGGATGACATTATCTGAAATGTACAAAGTGACTGAGTGGTGTGTGTGGAATCCACATCGGCTGCAAGGACAAGGACTCAGGCAGGAATGCCATTGACGGCAGTAGGTGTAACACTTGTATAATCCTGATCTGGAGAGAAAATATATTTTCAGATAGCTTTTTCATTGTGAAAGGGTAATAATGTGTGAAAGGATTTTTTGAAAGAGAATAACTTGCTGTGAGGTTAAAGCTGGTTCTACAGGACGGGAGAGGAAGTGTGTGTGTGTATATGTGTGTCTCTAAAGTCATCATGTGTCTATGTAGGCCAGGCTTGGTGTGTGTGTTAGCTCTGAGCTGAGCTGAGTGGAGAGTGGAGAGGAGAGGAGAAGAGAGCTGAGCTCGGAGAGGAGAGCTGAGCTCAGAGAGGAGAGCTCCAAGAGGAGAGGAGAGCTGAGCTCGGAGAGGAGAGCTCCAAGAGGAGAGGAGAGCTGAGTTCGGAGAGCTGAGTTCGGAGAGGAGAGCTCCGAGAGGAGAGGAGAGCTGAGCTCGGAGAGGAGAGCTCCAAGAGGAGAGGAGAGCTGAGTTCGGAGAGGAGAGCTCCAAGAGGAGAGGAGAGCTGAGTTCGGAGAGCTGAGTTCGGAGAGGAGAGCTCCGAGAGGAGAGGAGAGCTGAGCTCGGAGAGGAGAGCTCCAAGAGGAGAGGAGAGCTGAGTTCGGAGAGCTGAGTTCGGAGAGGAGAGCTCCGAGAGGAGAGGAGAGCTGAGCTCGGAGAGGAGAGCTCCAAGAGGAGAGGAGAGCTGAGCGCGGAGAGGAGAGCTCAGAGAGGAGAGGAGAGCTGAGCGCGGAGAGGAGAGCTCAGAGAGGAGAGGAGAGCTGAGCTCGGAGAGGAGAGCTCCAAGAGGAGAGGAGAGGAGAGGAGAGGAGAGGAGAGGAGAGGAGAGGAGAGGAGAGCCGAGAGCCGAGAGCCGAGAGCCGAGAGCTGAGCTAAGAGTGGAGAGCTCCAAGAGCAGAGGAGAGCTGAGCTCGGAGAGGAGAGCTCCAAGACGAGAGGAGAAGAGAGCTGAGCTCAGAGACGAGAGCTCAGAGAGGAGAGGGGAAGAGAGCTGAGCTTGGAGAGGAGAGCTCCGAGAGAAGAGGAGAAGAGAGGAGAGCTCCACGACGAGAGGAGAGGAGAGCTGAGCTCAGAGAGGAGAGCTGACCTCAGAGAGGAGAGCTCCAAGACGAGAGGAGAAGAGAGCTGAGCTTGGAGAGGAGAGCTCCGAGAGAAGAGGAGAAGAGAGGAGAGCTCAGAGAGGACCACCTCCCAGCAGACCAGTCTCAGTTAGATCGCCTATCTACAACTGGCATATTAAAGGCGATGGATGACATGTAGGCCCGTAGAAATATAATCACTAGAATGGACATTCCCATTCAAGTGAAGGTTCATAGTACAGGGAATGAATTGAATGGCATGTAGGCCTTGTTATTAGAGGAACAACCTGGAATCTGGGAATCGGGGATGTACAGGCCTAACTCACTGAATGGTAAACGGACTTGCAACAAACTAGCTATTGAAATGCAGTTGGAAGGCAACAGGGATATCCTGATGTGCGGGTTGACTCATCACCCGCTGTACCCCGGGGTGGAGCGTGTTTGGGGTCATGAAATAACTAGTGTGGATGTAGGGTGGAAGGGTGTCTGGCGTGTTGAATAAAGACAAAACAAATCTATAAATGTAAAATTCTTGTGCAGTTTATATCTGTAGGCTAAATTGCGATTTTTCTTCCATCATTTTTTGTCTAAGTGGCGTTAGTGGATCAGCCTGAGCTTTAGATTCTAACTGCACGGCAACAAACAGTCTACAAGCCAATCGCTAAATGCTTTAGGGAACGGGCATAAAAAGTTAAAGTCGATCCACGGAGGCAAAAAGGACAATGTCTGAGTTTAATTCAATAAGAGAAAGGTTGTGAAATGGAGAGTTTGAAAATAAAGAGAAGGGAAAAGTCATGTTTGGGAAAGATTATGTGTGATTGTGAGGCACTAATGAAATTCTACAGTCACAAGACAGGGACTTGAAATAGGCTTATGGCTCGTCAAGGGAACTGCAGCCTGCTGTTCAGATGGGTTGAATAGAAACAGACATCTGGACACTGACTGTAGGTCTATAACCTCTCACACAGCCTTAACATGAACTCCTGTAGAATTCAATATTTCTTACAGTAAAATGATACGCCACTTGTAGACACAAGGTTTACATGGGAACAGGAGTTGAAAAATATGTTTTCCTTCTTTCAGCATTTTAAGAGAATGCAATGCTCAGTTATCACCTCTACAGACAGAATCTATCTCTATCAGCATCGTAAAAGCTGATAGTATTTCAACCAGATAAAATATCCATCCAAGCTGAACTGAAATCTGATCAGAAACATGTTGGGTCGTTTTCACAGCTTTCTATTTCCTTACAACCGGTCAAACTGATTTCATTTGGACAATTTTGCACAGAAAATCTTTTCCCGTTTTGTATTAGTTATTGCATTTTCTCCCCGGTCCCTAAACGTATTTGCTTCACTAAAGAAGCAGAGATGACAGAGAGAGAACTTTATCATGTCAACTAGATAGATTGAAGAATTCATTTGATCAACTTTTGACATGATTCTAGTGATCAAGGGTTTATTTAGTCCTCTATTGTTGTAACTGTAATGAAAGAATAGAAGTTGCATGTATCTAATTACAGACAAGTTGACTAACAAATAACCTACCAAATGTCAAAAATGATAAGCAGAAACATATCTAAATCAGACAACAAAAATCCTGCACCCCCAGTCAAAACATCACTGCACCGTCTCTGACTGTAGCCTGCACCCTCAGTCAAAACATCATTCCACCGCCTCTGACTGTAGCCTGCACCCCCCAGTCAAATCATCACTCCACCGTCTCTGACTGTAGCCTGCACCCCCCAGTCAAAACATAATTCCACCGTCTCTGACTGTAGCCTGCACCCCCAGTCAAAACATCACTGCACCGTCTCTGACTGTAGCCTGCACCCCCCAGTCAAAACATCATTCCATCGTCTCTGACTGTAGCCTGCACCCCCCAGTCAAAACATCATTCCACCGTCTCTGACTGTAGCCTGCACCCTCAGTCAAAACATCATTCCATCGTCTCTGACTGTAGCCTGCACCCCCCAGTCAAAACATCATTCCACCGTCTCTGACTGTAGCCTGCACCCTCAGTCAAAACATCATTCCATCGTCTCTGACTGTAGCCTGCACCCCCAGTCAAAACATCACTGCACCGTCTCTGACTGTAGCCTGCAGCCCCAGTCAAAACATCATTCCGCCGTCTCTGACTGTAGCCTGCACCCCCAGTCAAAACATCATTCCACCGTCTCTGACTGTAGCCTGCACCCCCCAGTCAAAACATCACTGCACTGTCTCTGACTGTAGCCTGCACCCCCCAGTCAAAACATCATTCCACCGTCTCTGACTGTAGCCTGCAGCACATGTTCTATGTTAGCGGGTCAGGGGCGCGAGCGGCCCTCAGATTGTCACTTCATCACATATAGTCAGGCGGTTGTGGATGGGTTAGGAGCGGGTTTGTGTGAACCAACAGCTGACCGTCACATCAGTGTTCTCTTCTGTTACCAGTGGTCTTTTCAGAAGGTATGCAGAGAGGTTTCTGGGTGCTGCCTGTACACCAGGAGTAGGGAAACCTGATTTAAAAAGACAAGCTAAATAAGTCTGGTTTTATGTTGAGTATATCAGCAGGGTTCTGATTGGGTGGAGTGGGTCCTTCCAAACTCTGTGTGAAGCTACAGAGGGTGACCCTTAGAGAAGAATACAGAGGAGATGGTATCATCAGCTAGCCTGACCTTTCCCAAGCCGTTCTGCTGTTCTGTCTGATTGGTATTGGACATGAGGAAGCTCCTCTGTCTTTCCCCCAACTCAATCACTGCCTCTATTTCTCTAGTCGCTCTCTCTCAAGGTGCTCCTCTCTCTCTCTGTCTGTGTTTGGCAAGGGCTGTCCTGCCTGGCTCACCCTAATTTACAGCTCACCTCTCACCCTTGATCTCTCTCTCTCTCTCTCTCTCTCTCTCTCTCTCTCTCGTCTCTCTTGGTCTCTCTTGGACTCTCTCTCTCTGTCTCTCTCTCTCTGTCTCTCTGTCTCTCTGTCTCTCTGTCTCTCTCTCTCTCTCTCTCTGTCTCTCTCTCTCTGTCTCTCTGTCTCTCTGTCTCTCTGTCTCTCTGTCTCTCTCTCTCTCTCTCTCTCTCTCTCTCTCTCTCTCTCTCTGTCTCTCTCTCTCTGTCTCTCTCGGTCTCTCTGTCTCTCTCAGTCTCTCTCTCTCTCGGTCTCTCTCTCTCTGTCTCTCTCGGTCTCTATCTCTCTCTCTCTCTCTGTCTCTCTCTCTCTGTCTCTCTCGGTCTCTCTGTCTCTCTCAGTCTCTCTCTCGGTCTCTCTCTCTCTCTCTCTCTCTCTGTCTCTCTCTCACCATGTTTAATTCATCAAGCGGTCGGCTGTCAGCCAGCCAGTAGACTGATCAAAGCATTATTGGCCAGCAGTGCCGTGTTGCCAGCCAGACCCCTTCAGCCCACAGACACACTCACGTCACCCGTTCACAACCCTTACTCACACCGCTGCCCGGTGCCCAAGTGCACTTACATAACCCTGGGGCTCTGTCCCAAATGGCACTCTAGTCCCTACATAGTGCACTACTTTTGACCAGGGTCCATAATCCTTGGGTATCACTATGTTTGTCCAGATCATATTTGTGGACGTTGGTTCCCTCAGTATGGGGGACCTGACTTGTCTAAAGGACATGCTAGGTGTTCAGTCCTGTTTGTGTTGTTCCTCTGACTGACTGAGTTGTTGCAGCATGGAAACTACCCAGCCAATCACACACATACACACATTCTAGGTCTCTGCCCGACCACCTCTGTGGCACCAGTCAGCCATCCTGTTAACATGGGAGGAATTAACAGCTTTCACAATTTCCATAATTAATTAGCCGTGAACTGTCTTGGATTTTAATTTAGCATTGGTAATGCATTAGTAATTTATTGTTTGTCCTTTTCGGGATTTAATCAGGGGTAATTGATGCCCTTTGTGGTGAGGAGCGGGGTGGAGAGGAGAGGGGCGGCGAGGGGTGCGGAGATGGGCGGTTAGGTTAGCGAGATGGGTGTGGACCAAGGGGTATAAGAAGGGATGTCCAGGCTAACCCTCAGCAGCTCCTCTGGAGATTCATTAGTAGAATCAGGTTAGAGCCAATGCATGCATACCCATAACTCTCCAGGAGGAAAATCAGGTTAGAACCATAACTATCCAGGAGGAAAATCAGGTTAGACCCATAACTTTCCAGGAGGAGAATCAGGTTAGACCCATAACTATCCAGGAGGAAAATCAGGTTAGAACCATAACTATCCAGGAGGAGAATCAGGTTAGACCCATAACTCTCCAGGAGGAAAATCAGGTTAGAACCATAACTATCCAGGAGGAAAATCAGGTTAGACCAATTCCTATCCAGAAGGAGAATCAGGTTAGACCCATAATTCTACAGGAGGAGAATCAGGTTAGACCCATAACTATCCAGGAGGAGAATCAGGTTAGAACCATAACTCTACAGGAGGAGAATCAGGTTAGACCCCGAACTCTCCAGGAGGAGAATCAGGTTAGACCCAGAACTCTCCAGGAGGAGAATCAGGTTAGACCCAGAACTATCCAGGAGGAGAATCAGGTTAGATCCATAACTCTCCAGGAGGAAAATCAGGTTAGACCCATAACTATCCAGCAGGAAAATCAGGTTAGACCCATAACTCTTCAGGAGGAAAATCAGGTTAGACCCATAACTCTACAGGAGGATGTCAGGTTAGACCCAGAACTCTCCAGGAGGAGAATGAGGTTAGACCTAGAACTCTCCAGGAGGAGAATCAGGTTAGATCCATAACTATCCAGGAGGAAAATCAGGTTAGATCCATAACTATCCAGGAGGAGGTTCAGGTTAGACCCATAACTATCCAGGAGGAAAATCAGGTTAGACCCCTAACTCTCCAGGAGGAGGGTGAGCCAAACCCTTTATAGTGCACTATTTTTCACCAGAGCCCTGTAGTACTATAGTGTACTTAATGGAATAGTGTGTCATCGCAGCCTTGGTAGGTTGTGTGTCAGTGGGACGAGGATGGAGGCTGGTAACAGAGCTGAGTCTTACAGAGCGGTGATTAACACAGCCCTCTGAAGGCCAGGTCTCTACTGCTGCATCGTGCATGAACATGACGCTCTGCTCCGTACATACCTAACCACAACGTTCACTATCAATACTGGACTTCTGATTGAACCTCAACCGTTTGAATCTACACACACACACACACACACACACACACACACACACACACACACACACACACACACACACACACACACACACACACACACACACACACACACACACACACACACACACACACACACACACACACACATATACATATACACACAGACACACACACCACAGGCCTGTCTCCATCTCTGGATCGATATAGTTTTGTGGTCAATCCTGTGTTCTTTGTCTTCAGTTCTTGTCTGGTCTGGTCTAGTCTCCCTGCATGTAAAGCAGGTGTGTGTGTGTGTGTGTGTCTGTGAAGTGAGACAAAGTGAGACAGTGACATTGTCTGTCTGTCTGTTGTCATGTCAATGGTCGGCAATATATCATCCACAGATCCAGAGAAAGATGAGAGAGGTGAGGAATAAAGAGATGGAGAGAGAGAGAGATGGAGGAAGAGAGACAGAGAGAGAGAGAGAGAGAGAGACAGACACAGACAGACAGACAGACAGACAGACAGACAGACAGACAGACAGACAGACAGACAGACAGACAGACAGACAGACAGACAGACAGACAGACAGACAGACAGACAGACAGACAGACAGACAGACAGACAGAGATGGAGGCAGACGGACAGACAGACCGAGAAAGAGAGAGATGGAGGAAGAGAGACAGACAGAGAGAGAGAGATGAAGATAGACAGACAGACAGAGGGAGAGATTTGGAGGAAGACAGACAGACAGAGAGAGAGAGAGCGAGAGATATGGAGGAAGAGAGACAGACAGAGAAAGAGAGAGATGGAGGAAGACAGACAGACAGACAGACAGAGGGAGAGATATGGGGGAAGAAAGAGACAGACAGACAGAGAAAGAGAGATGGAGGAAGACAGACAGAGAGCGAGAGAGATATGGAGGAAGACAGACAGAGAGCGAGAGAGATGGAGGAAGAGAGAGACAGAGAGAGAGAGATGGAGGGAGAGAGAGCGAGAGACAGACAGAGATGGAGAGAGAGAGAGATATGGGGGAAGAGAGAGAAAGACACCAGGCATGAGAGATATTTCTGGGATAAAAGGAAGACAGGGAAGGAAGGGCAGTTGGCTTGGCTGGTGGTTTGCGGTGGGTTGAATGGCTGAAAATGTCACCCATTCCCTTTTCCCAATGTTTTGGCAGATTCTTGTCTTGGCTTGTTAGCAATGTACGGGGCGCAGGGCTCTCAATCTCTCTCAATTCAATTTAAGAGCTTCATTGTTATGGGAAACATATGTTTACATTGCCAAAACAAGTGAAATAGATAATAAACAAAAGTGAAATGAACAATATAAAATGAACAGTAAACATTACACTCCAAAATAATAAAGACATTTCAAATGTCATATTATGTCCAAATTGTTAAAGTACAAAAGGAAAAATAAATTAACATAAATATGGGTTGTATTTACAATGGTGTTTGTTCTTCACTGGTTGACCTTTTCTTGTGGAAACAGGTCACAAATCTTGCTGCTGTGATGTCATACTGTGGTATTTCACCCAGTAGATATGGGAGTTGTCCCAGGACAGTTAACCAGTAATAGTGATGGTGTAGTGTTTATGTCTGTCCCAGGACAGTTAGCCAGTAATAGTGATGGTGTAGTGTTTATGTCTGTCCCAGGACAGTTAACCAGTAATAGTGATGGTGTAGTGTTTATGTCTGTCCCAGGACAGTTAACCAGTAATAGTGATGGTGTAGTGTTTATGTCTGTCCCAGGACAGTTAACCAGTAATAGTGATGGTGTAGTGTTTATGTCTGTCCCAGGACAGTTAACCAGTAATAGTGATGGTGTAGTGTTTATGTCTGTCCCAGGACAGTTAACCAGTAATAGTGATGGTGTAGTGTTTATGTCCGTCCCAGGACAGTTAACCAGTAATAGTGATGGTGTAGTGTTTATGTCTGTCCCAGGACAGTTAACCAGTAATAGTGATGGTGTAGTGTTTATGTCTGTCCCAGGACAGTTAACCAGTAATAGTGATGGTGTAGTGTTTATGTCTGTCCCAGGACAGTTAACCAGTAATAGTGATGGTGTAGTGTTTATGTCTGTCCCAGGACAGTTAACCAGTAATAGTGATGGTGTAGTGTTTATGTCTGTCCCAGGACAGTTAACCAGTAATAGTGATGGTGTAGTGTTTATGTCTGTCCCAGGACAGTTAACCAGTAATAGTGATGGTGTAGTGTTTATGTCTGTCCCAGGACAGTTAACCAGTAATAGTGATGGTGTAGTGTTTATGTCTGTCCCAGGACAGTTAGCCAGTAATAGTGATGGTGTTTCATCTATGACTCCTCAATGGAACCACAACAAAGACGAACAGTTTGTACCAGATGTCCTGATAAGCAGTCTTCATGTCCTCTCTTCCTAAAGGAGAGAGAGAGAGCTTATGTTCTCCATCCTTCTTCCCTCTTTGTCCATCCCTTCCCTCTTTCTCCATCCCTTCCCCTCTTTCTCCATCCCTTCCCTCTTTCTCCATCCCTCCATTCCAGCTCTCTCTTCTAGTTCTGCTAATAACAATGTTTATTGCTCCAGGCGATTTTCCTCAATCAATATTAGATGGTGATTACTGAGTCTCTGTTGTTGATGTTGACACTGAGTCACGTTTCACCTCTGAATAACCTCCGTGCTGTATGCTTTTATTTAGGAGTTGTGTGTGTGTGTGTGTGTGTGTGTGTGTGTGTGTGTGTGTGTGTGTGTGTGTGTGTGTGTGTGTGTGTGTGTGTGTGTGTGTGTGTGTGTGTGTGTGTGTGTGTGTGTGTGTGTGTGTGTGTGTGTGTGTGTGTGTGTGTGTGTGTGTGTGGTGTGTGTGTGTGTGTGTGTGAGTACGTGTGTGTGTGAGAACGTGTGTGTGAGAACGTGTGTGTGAGTACGTGTGTGTACCAAACTGCATTGTTGGTTAAGGGCTTGTAAGTAAGCGTTTCACTGTGTGTGTGTGAGTGTGTGTCGCTGTGATGAGGGCCATGCGTGTGATTCAGGCTACGTATGATTCATCTTCTCCATTATTACAAGCCAAGACAAGTCGATGCTTACATGTAGCATGTAGCTATAACACATTGTTATTGCTGTGTTAGCTTAGCATCAGCTGGTATTGATCACACTCCTTGGTGTTGAACTCAGTTTAGGCCCATAATGAGTGATGTAATGGGTAGCATGTTGCCTTTGAGGTGATGCCAAAGGCACATTTCCAATCTGGATGGATAAGGAAGCTCTATACCATTCCACTCCGCTCCGCTCTGCTCTGATCTACTCTACTCGAGTCTGATCTACTCTATTCTACACTATTCAACTCTACTCTACTCTACCGTACTGTACTGTACTCTACTGTACTCTACTGTACTCTACTCTACTCTACTCTACCCTACTCTACTCTACTCTACTCTACCCTACTCTACCGTACTGTACTGTACTCTACTCTACTCTACTGTACTCTACTCTACTCTACTCTACTCTACTCTACTGAACTCGACTCTACTCTACTCTACTCTACTCTACCCTACTCTACTGTACTCTACTCTACCCTAATCTACTGTACTCTACTCTACTCTACTCTACTGAACTCTACTCTACTCTACTCTACTCTACTCTACACTACTGAGCTCTACTCTACTCTACTCTACCCTACTCTACTCTACCGTACTCTACTGTACTCTACTCTACTGTACTCTACTCTACTGAACTCGACTCTACTCTACTCTACTCTACTCTACTCTACTCGACTGTACTCTACTGTACCCTGCTCTACTGTACTCTACTGTACTCTACTGTACTCTACTGTTCTCTACTCTACTGTACTGTACTGTACTGTGTTGTACTCTACTCTACTCTACTGTACTCTACTCTACTCTACTCTACTGTACCCTGCTCTACTGTATTCTACTGTATTCTACTGTACTGTACTGTACTCTACTGTACTGTACTCTACTCTACTGTGCTCTACTGTACTCTACTCTACTGTACTCTACTCTACCCTACTCTACTGTACTCTACTCTACTGTACTGTACTCTACTGTACTCTACCCTACTCTACTCTACCCTAATCTACTGTACTGTACTCTACTCTACTCTAACCTACTCTACTGTACTCTACTCTACTGTACTCTACTCTACTGTGCTCTACTGTACTCTACTCTACTCTACCCTACTCTACTTTACTCTACTGTGCCCTACTCTACCCTACTCTACTGTACTGTACTGTACTGTACTGTACTGTACTGTGCTCTACTCTACTGTGCTCTACTGTACTCTACTCTACTCTACTCTACCCTACTCTACTGTACTGTACTCTACTCTACTGTACTGTACTCTACTGTACTCTACCCTACTCTACTCTACCCTAATCTACTGTACTCTACTCTACTCTAACCTACTCTACTGTACTCTACTCTACTGTACTCTACTCTACTGTGCTCTACTGTACTCTAGTCTACTCTACCCTACTCTACTTTACTCTACCCTACTCTACTGTACTGTACTGTACTCTACTGTGCTCTACTCTACTGTACTCTACTCTACTCTACCGTACTCTACCCTACTCTACTGTACTCTAATCTACTCTACTCTACTCTACCCTACTCTACTCTACTGTACTCTACTCTACTCTAACCTACTCTACTGTACTCTACTCTACTCTACTGTGCTCTACTGTACTCTACTCTACCCTACTCTACTTTACTCTACCCTACTCTACTGTACTGTACTGTACTCTACTGTGCTCTACTCTACTCTACCGTACTCTACTGTACTATACTCTACTGTACTCTATTCTACCCTACTCTACTGTACTCTACTCTACTGTACTCTACTCTACCGTACTCTACTGTACTGTACTCTACTCTGCTGTACTCTACTCTACTCTACTCTACTGTACTCTACTCTACCCTACTCTACTGTACTACTCTACCCTACTCTACTGTACTACTCTACTCTACTCTACTCTACTCCACTCTACTCTACCCCACTGTACTCTACTCTACTGTACTCTACTCTACTCTACTCTTCTCTACTCCATAAACCCACCACAGGTGCAGGAGTAACAGTGTGCGTGTCTCCATATCTCTGCCTGCGTTAGAAAATCAGTTATCTTAACAATAATTGTGGGAAAACTATTATCACCAGCCAGCTATGACATAGATGTGTTCTCAGTCCCAATCCTACTTTGGTAATACCAGAAAACATCCGGTTTCTATGGCTTCGTCCCAAATCACACCATATTCCCTATATAGTGCACTACTTTTGACCAGAGCCCTTTGGGCCTTGTAAGGGATATGGTGTTATTTGGAACATACCCTAAATTATGAACAAGCACATGACCTCACTCACTGCCACCCAGGCCAGCTCTGTCTCTGCCAGTGCTTCAGACCCTAACTGATTGGAGTGAAGGATATTTTGCATTCCAACTAAAATGAATTATTTTATGTTCTGTTTGCACGCGATTGGACCTGGACTGTGGCAGCAGCTGGTGGGGAACAGAATAAAGAGTCATGGGTTCACTTGAGAGTTAAGGTCAGGCAAGAGGTAGATGGAAGGAAAAGGCTCATTTGAGTGCAGCTCCGTGACTCTGGTCAGGGTGTCTGTGGACCGTAGCTGTAGTTATGGAGGTTTGGTTCCTACTGTTAAGCTGCTCTCTATCAAGGTCCTGTATTGTGTTCACCTACGCTGGGGTTTGTTAAAGCCTGGCTTTCTGACTGGAGATTGTTCCTGTTCTGGTTACCATAGAGACTGGTTAGAGCCTGGCTTTCTGACTGTAGCTAGTTCCTGTTCTGGTTACCGTAGAGACTGGTTAGAGCCTGGCTTTCTGACTGGAGCTAGTTCCTGTTCTGGTTACCATGGAGACTGGTTAGAGCCTGGCTTTTTGACTGGAGCTAGTTCCTGTTCTGGTTACCATAGAGCCTGGCTTTCTGACTGGAGCTAGTTCCTGTTCTGGTTACCATAGAGACTGGTTAGAGCCTGGCTTTTTGACTGGAGCTAGTTCCTGTTCTGGTTACCATGGAGACTGGTTAGAGCCTGGCTTTTTGACTGGAGCTAGTTCCTGTTCTGGTTACCATAGAGCCTGGCTTTCTGACTGGAGCTAGTTCCTGTTCTGGTTACCATAGAGACTGGTTAGAGCCTGGCTTTTTGACTGGAGCTAGTTCCTGTTCTGGTTACCATGGAGACTGGTTAGAGCCTGGCTTTTTGACTGGAGCTAGTTCCTGTTCTGGTTACCATAGAGCCTGGCTTTCTGACTGGAGCTAGTTCCTGTTCTGGTTACCATAGAGACTGGTTAGAGCCTGGCTTTCTGACTGGAGCTAGTTCCTGTTCTGGTTACCATAGAGACTGGTTAGAGCCTGGCTTTCTGACTGGAGCTAGTTCCTGTTCTGGTTAGAGCCTGGCTTTCTGACTGGAGCTAGTTCCTCTTCTGGTTACCGTAGAGACTGGTTAGAGCCTGGCTTTCTGACTGGAGCTAGTTCCTGTTCTGGTTACCGTAGAGACTGGTTAGAGCCTGGCTTTCTGACTGGAGCTAGTTCCTGTTCTGGTTACCATAGAGACTGGTTAGAGCCTGGCTTTCTGACTGGAGCTAGTTCCTGTTCTGGTTACCGTAGAGACTGGTTAGAGCCTGGCTTTCTGACTGGAGCTAGTTCCTGTTCTGGTTACCGTAGAGACTGGTTAGAGCCTGGCTTTCTGACTGGAGCTAGTTCCTGATCTGGTTACCGTAGAGACTGGATAGAGCCTGGCTTTCTGACTGAAGCTAGTTCCTGTTCTGGTTACCGTAGAGACTGGTTAGAGCCTGGCTTTCTGACTGGAGCAAGTTCCTGTTCTGGTTACCGTAGAGACTGGTTAGAGACTGGCTTTCTGACTAGAGCTAGTTCCTGTTCTGGTTACCGTAGAGACTGGTTAGAGCCTGGCTTTCTGACTGGAGAATGTTCCTGTTCTGGTTACCGTAGAGACTGGTTAGAGCCTGGCTTTCTGACTGGAGCTAGTTCCTGTTCTGGTTACCGTAGAGACTGGATAGAGCCTGGCTTTCTGACTGGAGCTAGTTCCTGTTCTGGTTACCGTAGAGACTGGTTAGAGCCTGGCTTTCTGACTGGAGCTAGTTCCTGTTCTGGTTACCGTAGAGACTGGATAGAGCCTGGCTTTCTGACTGGAGCTAGTTCCTGTTCTGGTTACCGTAGAGACTGGTTAGAGCCTGGCTTTCTTACTGGAGATTGTTCCTGTTCTGGTTACCGTAGAGACTGGTTAGAGCCTGGCTTTCTGACTGGAGATTGTTCCTGTTCTGGTTACTGTAGAGACTGGTTAGAGCCTGGCTTTCTGACTGGAGCTAGTTCCTGTTCTGGTTATCGTAGAGACTGGTTAGAGTATGACTTTCTGACTGGAGCTAGTTCCTGTTCTGGTTACCATAGAGACTGGTTAGAGCCTGGCTTTCTGACTGGAGCTAGTTCCTGTTCTGGTTACCGTAGAGACTGGTTAGAGCCTGGCTTTTTGACTGGAGCTAGTTCCTGTTCTGGTTACCATAGAGACTGGTTAGAGCCTGGCTTTTTGACTGGAGCTAGTTCCTGTTCTGGTTACCATGGAGACTGGTTAGAGCCTGGCTTTTTGACTGGAGCTAGTTCCTGTTCTGGTTACCATAGAGCCTGGCTTTCTGACTGGAGCTAGTTCCTGTTCTGGTTACCATAGAGACTGGTTAGAGCCTGGCTTTCTGACTGGAGCTAGTTCCTGTTCTGGTTAGAGCCTGGCTTTCTGACTGGAGCTAGTTCCTCTTCTGGTTACCGTAGAGACTGGTTAGAGCCTGGCTTTCTGACTGGAGCTAGTTCCTGTTCTGGTTACCGTAGAGACTGGTTAGAGCCTGGCTTTCTGACTGGAGCTAGTTCCTGTTCTGGTTACCATAGAGACTGGTTAGAGCCTGGCTTTCTGACTGGAGCTAGTTCCTGTTCTGGTTACCGTAGAGACTGGTTAGAGCCTGGCTTTCTGACTGGGGCTAGTTCCTGTTCTGGTTACCGTAGAGACTGGTTAGAGCCTGGCTTTCTGACTGGAGCTAGTTCCTGATCTGGTTACCGTAGAGACTGGATAGAGCCTGGCTTTCTGACTGAAGCTAGTTCCTGTTCTGGTTACCGTAGAGACTGGTTAGAGCCTGGCTTTCTGACTGGAGCAAGTTCCTGTTCTGGTTACCGTAGAGACTGGTTAGAGACTGGCTTTCTGACTAGAGCTAGTTCCTGTTCTGGTTACCGTAGAGACTGGTTAGAGCCTGGCTTTCTGACTGGAGAATGTTCCTGTTCTGGTTACCGTAGAGACTGGTTAGAGCCTGGCTTTCTGACTGGAGCTAGTTCCTGTTCTGGTTACCGTAGAGACTGGATAGAGCCTGGCTTTCTGACTGGAGCTAGTTCCTGTTCTGGTTACCGTAGAGACTGGTTAGAGCCTGGCTTTCTGACTGGAGCTAGTTCCTGTTCTGGTTACCGTAGAGACTGGATAGAGCCTGGCTTTCTGACTGGAGCTAGTTCCTGTTCTGGTTACCGTAGAGACTGGTTAGAGCCTGGCTTTCTTACTGGAGATTGTTCCTGTTCTGGTTACCGTAGAGACTGGTTAGAGCCTGGCTTTCTGACTGGAGATTGTTCCTGTTCTGGTTACTGTAGAGACTGGTTAGAGCCTGGCTTTCTGACTGGAGCTAGTTCCTGTTCTGGTTATCGTAGAGACTGGTTAGAGTATGACTTTCTGACTGGAGCTAGTTCCTGTTCTGGTTACCATAGAGACTGGTTAGAGCCTGGCTTTCTGACTGGAGCTAGTTCCTGTTCTGGTTACCGTAGAGACTGGTTAGAGACTGGCTTTCTGACTGGAGCTAGTTCCTGGTCTGGTTACCATAGAGACTGGTTAGAGCCTGGCTCTCTGACTGGAGCTAGTTCCTGTTCTGGTTACCATAGAGACTGGTTAGAGCCTGGCTTTCTGACTGGAGATTGTCCCTGTTCTGGTTACCATAGACACTGGTTAGAGCCTGGCTTTCTGACTGGAGCTAGTTCCTGTTCTGGTTACCGTAGAGACTGGTTAGAGCCTGGCTTTCTGACTGGAGCTAGTTCCTGTTCTGGTTACCATAGAGACTGGTTAGAGCCTGGCTTTCTTACTGGAGATTGTTCCTGTTCTGGTTACCGTAGAGACTGGTTAGAGCCTGGCTCTCTGACTGGAGCTAGTTCCTGTTCTGGTTACCATAGAGACTGGTTAGAGCCTGGCTTTCTGACTGGAGCAAGTTCCTGTTCTGGTTACCGTAGAGACTGGTTAGAGACTGGCTTTCTGACTAGAGCTAGTTCCTGTTCTGGTTACCGTAGAGACTGGTTAGAGCCTGGCTTTCTGACTGGAGAATGTTCCTGTTCTGGTTACCGTAGAGACTGGTTAGAGCCTGGCTTTCTGACTGGAGCTAGTTCCTGTTCTGGTTACCGTAGAGACTGGATAGAGCCTGGCTTTCTGACTGGAGCTAGTTCCTGTTCTGGTTACCGTAGAGACTGGTTAGAGCCTGGCTTTCTGACTGGAGCTAGTTCCTGTTCTGGTTACCGTAGAGACTGGATAGAGCCTGGCTTTCTGACTGGAGCTAGTTCCTGTTCTGGTTACCGTAGAGACTGGTTAGAGCCTGGCTTTCTTACTGGAGATTGTTCCTGTTCTGGTTACCGTAGAGACTGGTTAGAGCCTGGCTTTCTGACTGGAGATTGTTCCTGTTCTGGTTACTGTAGAGACTGGTTAGAGCCTGGCTTTCTGACTGGAGCTAGTTCCTGTTCTGGTTATCGTAGAGACTGGTTAGAGTATGACTTTCTGACTGGAGCTAGTTCCTGTTCTGGTTACCATAGAGACTGGTTAGAGCCTGGCTTTCTGACTGGAGCTAGTTCCTGTTCTGGTTACCGTAGAGACTGGTTAGAGACTGGCTTTCTGACTGGAGCTAGTTCCTGGTCTGGTTACCATAGAGACTGGTTAGAGCCTGGCTCTCTGACTGGAGCTAGTTCCTGTTCTGGTTACCATAGAGACTGGTTAGAGCCTGGCTTTCTGACTGGAGATTGTCCCTGTTCTGGTTACCATAGACACTGGTTAGAGCCTGGCTTTCTGACTGGAGCTAGTTCCTGTTCTGGTTACCGTAGAGACTGGTTAGAGCCTGGCTTTCTGACTGGAGCTAGTTCCTGTTCTGGTTACCATAGAGACTGGTTAGAGCCTGGCTTTCTTACTGGAGATTGTTCCTGTTCTGGTTACTGTAGAGACTGGTTAGAGCCTGGCTCTCTGACTGGAGCTAGTTCCTGTTCTGGTTACCATAGAGACTGGTTAGAGCCTGGCTTTCTGACTGGAGATTGTCCCTGTTCTGGTTACCGTAGAGACTGGTTAGAGCCTGGCTTTCTGACTGGAGCTAGTTCCTGCTCTGGTTACCGTAGAGACTGGTTAGAGCCTGCCTTTGGACTGGAGCTAGTTCCTGTTCTGGTTACCATAGAGACTGGTTAGAGCCTGGCTTTCTTACTGGAGATTGTTCCTGTTCTGGCTACCATAGAGACTGGTTAGAGCCTGGCTTTCTGACTGGAGCTAGTTCCTGTTCTGGTTACCGTAGAGACTGGTTAGAGCCTGGCTTTCTGACTGGAGCTAGTTCCTGTTCTGGTTACCGTAGAGACTGGTTAGAGCCTTGCTTTCTGACTGGAGCTAGTTCCTGTTCTGGCTACCATAGAGACTGGTTAGAGCCTTGCTTTCTGACTGGAGCTAGTTCCTGTTCTGGTTACCGTAGAGACTGGTTAGAGCCTGGCTTTCTGACTGGAGCTAGTTCCTGTTCTGGTTACCATAGAGACTGGTTAGAGCCTGGCTTTCTGACTGGAGCTAGTTCCTGTTCTGGTTACCGTAGAGACTGGTTAGAGACTGGCTTTCTGACTGGAGCTAGTTCCTGGTCTGGTTACCATAGAGACTGGTTAGAGCCTGGCTCTCTGACTGGAGCTAGTTCCTGTTCTGGTTACCATAGAGACTGGTTAGAGCCTGGCTTTCTGACTGGAGATTGTCCCTGTTCTGGTTACCATAGACACTGGTTAGAGCCTGGCTTTCTGACTGGAGCTAGTTCCTGTTCTGGTTACCGTAGAGACTGGTTAGAGCCTGGCTTTCTGACTGGAGCTAGTTCCTGTTCTGGTTACCATAGAGACTGGTTAGAGCCTTGCTTTCTTACTGGAGATTGTTCCTGTTCTGGTTACCGTAGAGACTGGTTAGAGCCTGGCTCTCTGACTGGAGCTAGTTCCTGTTCTGGTTACCATAGAGACTGGTTAGAGCCTGGCTTTCTGACTGGAGATTGTCCCTGTTCTGGTTACCGTAGAGACTGGTTAGAGCCTGGCTTTCTGACTGGAGCTAGTTCCTGCTCTGGTTACCGTAGAGACTGGTTAGAGCCTGCCTTTGGACTGGAGCTAGTTCCTGTTCTGGTTACCATAGAGACTGGTTAGAGCCTGGCTTTCTTACTGGAGATTGTTCCTGTTCTGGCTACCATAGAGACTGGTTAGAGCCTGGCTTTCTGACTGGAGCTAGTTCCTGTTCTGGTTACCGTAGAGACTGGTTAGAGCCTGCCTTTGGACTGGAGCTAGTTCCTGTTCTGGTTACCATAGAGACTGGTTAGAGCCTTGCTTTCTGACTGGAGATTGTTCCTGTTCTGGCTACCATAGAGACTGGTTAGAGCCTGGCTTTCTGACTGGAGCTAGTTCCTGTTCTGGTTACCGTAGAGACTGATTAGAGCCTGGCTTTCTGACTGGAGCTAGTTCCTCTTCTGGTTACCGTAGAGACTGGTTAGTGCCTGGCTTTCTGACTGGACCTAGTTCCTGTTCTGGTTACCATAGAGACTGGTTAGAGCCTGCCTTTGGACTGGAGCTAGTTCCTGTTCTGGTTACCGTAGAGACTGGTTAGAGCCTGGCTTTCTGACTGGAGCTAGTTCCTGTTCTGGTTACCATAGAGACTGGTTAGAGCCTGGCGTTCTGACTGGAGCTAGTTCCTGTTCTGGTTACCGTAGAGACTGGTTAGAGCCTGGCTTTCTGACTGGAGCTAGTTCCTGTTCTGGTTACCATAGAGACTGGTTAGAGCCTGGCTTTCTGACTGGAGCTAGTTCCTGTTCTGGTTACCATAGAGACTGGTTAGAGCCTGGCTCTCTGACTGGAGCTAGTTCCTGTTCTGGTTACCATAGAGACTGGTTAGAGCCTGGCTTTCTGACTGGAGCTAGTCCCTGTTCTGGTTTACTATAGTGTTGCTCCTTTTCCTCTGTTCCTGGCTGTGCTAGCTGGTCATCTGTATTGTGTAGTATCTGTGTGCTATGGCTGTAAAGCTAGTCCCTGACTGTACTGTGTACTGTAGCTGCAGTTGTTCCTATATCTCTGTTCCTGTCCTGGTCGTCATCAGTGTTAATGATCCAGGGCTATGTGATCATCAGTGTTAATGATCCAGGGCTGTGTGATCATCAGTGTTAATGATCCAGGGCTGAGTGGTAATCAGTGTTAATGACCCAGCTGAGTAGTCATCAGTGTTAATGACCCAGGGCTGAGTGGTCAACAGTGTTAATGACCCAGGGCTGAGTTGTCATAAGTGTTAATGACCCAGGGCTGAGTGGTCATAAGTGTTAATGACCCAGGGCTGATTGACCATCAGTGTTAATGACCCAGGGCTGAGTGGTCATAAGTGTTAATGACCCAGGGCTGAGTGACCATCAGTGTTAATGACCCAGGGCTGAGTGGTCATCAGTGTTAATGACCCAGGGCTGAGGAACAAACCATGGGCCCACCCCCTCCCCTCTCCCTGTGACAGCGGAACAAGCAGCAGCCGTGCTATATTAATCAGGATGTCAAGAGAGTAAATAAGAGTTCAATTTGATGGGAATAAAGAAGGGGGGGAAAGAACGAGAGAGAGAGAGAGAGAGAGAAAGAGAGGGAGGGAGATGAGATGAGATATTGTTTTCTCTTGGTGGTGAGGAGCATCGTTCAGGCAGGTCAGGAGGAGAACGAGAGAGAGAGAGAGAGAGGGAGGGAGATGAGATATTGTTTTCTCTTGGTGGTGAGGAGCATCGTTCAGGCAGGTCAGGAGCCACTCGAGGAGTGGCGGAATCTGCTGATGTAATAACCATGTTCCGTGGAGGAGAAGAAAAATGCTGAGAGAGGGAACAAGAGAGGGAGAGAAGGAGAAGAAAATGCTGAGAGAGGGAACAAGAGAGGGAGAGAAGGAGAAGAAAATGCTGAGAGAGGGAACAAGAGAGGGAGAGAAGGAGAAGAAAATGCTTTGATAGTGCCACGTCCTGACCAGTATAAAGGTTATTTGTTATTGTAGTTTGGTCAGGACGTGGCAGAGGGTATTTGTTTTATGTGGTTCGGGGTTGTGTTTTATGTAGTAGGGCGTTTGATTTATTATTTCCGGGGTTTTGGTCTATGTTCTATGTTTTGGTATTTCTATGTTCTTTCGGGTTTGTTGTATTTCTATGTTTAGGTTAATGGGGGGTTGGACTCTCAATTGGAGGCAGGTGCTTTCTCGTTGCCTCTGATTGAGAGTCCTATATATGGGTATGTGTTTGGGTTAGTGTTCGTGGGAGATTGTCTCTTGTTTTGTGTGTGAGCTTTAAAAGACTGTTTAGTTGTTCGTGAGTTCTTCGTCGTTTGTTATTTTGGTGTTCACTTTATATTATAAATAAATATCAAGATGAGCATCCACATTCCTGCTGCGTTTTGGTCCTCCTTTCCCGACGACAACCGTGACAGATAGAATATTTACTGTGCCTATATTGTCCAGTTTTCAGTCTTTATATCCCCAGTTGATCTATATTATACGAGGACAGGTCTTTGTGTGAAGGAAGATACTGACTGTAGGGTCCTCCTGAGTGAGTCTCAGTGGCTGCACCCTGTTCCCTATATAGTGCACTACTCTAGAGCCCTATTGTCACGTCCTGACCAGTAAAGGGGTTACAGTGGGGCAAAAAAGTATTTAGTCAGCCAACAATTGTGCAAGTTCTCCCACTTAAAAAGATGAGAGAGGCCTGTAATTTTCATCATAGGTACACGTCAACTATGACAGACAAAATGAGAAAAGAAATCGAGAAAATCACATTGTAGGATTTTTAATGAATTTATTTGCGAATTATGGTGGAAAATAAGTATTTGGTCACCTACAAACAAGCAAGATTTCTGGCTCTCACAGACCTGTAACTTCTTCTTTAAGAGGCTCCTCTGTCCTCTACTCGTTACCTGTATTAATGGCACCTGTTTGAACTTGTTATCAGTATAAAAGACACCTGTCCACAACCTCAAACAGTCACACTCCAAACTCCACTATGGCCAAGACCAAAGAGCTGTCAAAGGACACCAGAAACTAATTGTAGACCTGCACCAGGCTGGGAAGACTGAATCTGCAATAGGTAAGCAGCTTGGTTTGAAGAAATCAACTGTGGGAGCAATTATTAGGAAATGGAAGACATACAAGACCACTGATAATCTCCCTCGATCTGGGGCTCCATGCAAGATCTCACCCCGTGGGGTGAAAATGATCACAAGAACGGTGAGCAAAAATCCCAGAACCACACGGGGGGACCTAGTGAATGACCTGCAGAGAGCTGGGACCAAAGTAAGAAAGCCTACCATCAGCAAGGGCATGGAAGATGAAACGTGGCTGGGTCTTTCAGCATGACAATGATCCCAAACACACCGCCTGGGCAACGAAGGAGTGGCTTCGTAAGAAGCATTTCAAGGTCCTGGAGTGGCCTAGCTAGTCTCCAGATCTCAACCCCATAGAAAATCTTTGGAGGGAGTTGAAAGTCCGTGTTGCCCAGCGACAGCCCCAAAACATCACTGCTCTAGAGGAGATCTGCATGGAGGAATGGGCCAAAATACCAGCAACAGTGTGTGAAAACCTTGTGAAGACTTACAGAAAACGTTTGACCTGTGTCATTGCCAACAAAGGGTATATAACAAAGTATTGAGATAAACTTTTGTTATTTACCAAATACTTATTTTCCACCATAATTTGCAAATAAATTCATTAAAAATCCTACAATGTGATTTTCAGGATTTTTTTTCTCATTTTGTCTGTCATAGTTGAAGTGTACCTATGATGAAAATTACAGGCCTCTCTCATCTTTTTAAGTGGGAGAACTTGCACAATTGGTAGCTGACTAAATATTTTTTTGCCCCACTGTATTTGTTATTATAGTTTGGTCAGGACGTGGCAGGGGGTATTTGATTTATGTGTTTCGGGGTTTGTTAGTATATGTTTTTATGTAAGAGGGGTGTTTGGTTAGAGTATTCCGGGGTTTTTGGGTTATGTTCTTTATTTCGTATTTCTATGCTCTGTCTATGTTGTGTATTTCTTTGTTGGCCTGGTATGGCTCTCAATCAGGAACAGCTGTACATCATTGTTGCTGATTGAGAGTCATACTTAGGTAGCCTGTTTTCACTTGTCCCTTTGTGGGAAGTTGTTTTTGCATACTGTGCTTTTTGTTTTTGTTAAGTGTTCAATAAAGTTAAGATGAGCACTCAACCCGCTGTGCCTTGGTCTACTCCATACGACGACCGTTACACCTATTCCCTATATAGTGCACTACTTTAGAGCCCTATTCCCTATATAGTGCACTACTCTAGAGCCCTATTCCCTATATAGTGCACTACTCTAGAGCCCTATTCCCTATATAGTGCACTACTTTAGAGCCCTATTCCCTATATAGTGCACTACTTTAGAGCCCTATTCCCTATATAGTGCACTACTCTAGAGCCCTATTCCCTATATAGTGCAGTACTTTAGAGCCCTATTCCCTATATAGTGCATTACTTTAGAGCCCTATTCCCTATATAGTTCACTACTTTAGACCAGGGCCCATATGAGGCAACATGTTATAGGGGAATAAGGTGCCATTTGGAAGTCAAACTGAGTCTTTATGGTGCTTTCTTCATCTACAGTGCTCTGTAGCCCAGATGTGTCCTATCTAAACAGTTTACACTGGTGGACACCCACTGACAACACTCTGTACACCTGGGTTGCATCCTGAATCGCACCCTATTCCCTATGTAGTGCACTACTTTTGACCAGGGCCCATTGGGCTCAGGTTTATGGTAGTGCACTTTATAGGGAGTATGTTGCCATTTTGGGACGCACAGCCTCTCTCCACAGCTACATCAGACCAGTGTAATTCTAGTCTCTCTGTGCTGTCTGGCATGGCCTTGTGACTAACATACAGTCACACAGCCCCATGGTTAACTCTTCCAGAGGAGACTGGCAGTAGCTCATATGATACTTGTTGGACAAGTTTGGGATGTTCATATGACCTACTACTAGTCTCCTCTGGAAGAGTTAACCATGGGGCTGTGTGACTGTGTGTTAGTTACAAGGCTGTAGATATATGTAGCTGTAGAGAGGCGGCTGCGTCCCAAAATGGCAACATAAAGTGTGCAATATTATAATGTATTTTTCCAGAGCCCCTAAATGTGTTGTATGCGTGGAGAGGGTAGATCCTTGCGTGTGTTGAGTGGGTGGTATGTGTTGACCCCTATGCCCATTTGGGAGAGCTGATTTGGGGTTGATTCTCTGTCATGCAACCCCTGGAGCCTGGCCACCCTGGCCATATGACAGCCATTATTTCCCTGGTCCCCTGGTTCCCTAGTCAATGTGTGTGGGGCTGGGGAGAAGATGGAGAGATAAAGCCAGGCCTGGGTTCAAATACTATTCTATATATATGTTTGCTCCAGTGTGCTTGGAGTGACAGGTGGGTGGGGTTTTGTACTTTTGGGACTTCTCTATTGGTTCCATGGCACCAGGCAAGCTCAATCAAGCCCAGATAAAGTATTTTAAATGATACTTTTTTTCTCCATACTATTTGAACCCAGGACTGGATCATTCCTTGAGTTGAAACCTTGGTAATTGCAGTCAGGTTCTGCCAACAACACAACATCAACCACCGTCACATGACCAGAGGCTTTGCTCCAGCTGCTGTGCTTCTGTCCCCGTGTCACGTTCTTCCAGGAAGGTTGTTTACTCACTAACACGATATCGTGTTTGTCACATAAAACCAGATACGCATTAATTCTAGTCTCTCTGACCTTACATTTGAGTCATTTAGCAGACACTCTTATCCCAAACGACTTACAGTTGTTGCGTTCAACTTAAGGTAGCTAGGTGGGACAACCACATGTCATAGTAAAACATTGCTGAATAAAGCAGCTCTGTGAAAGGTTGCTGTCCAACAAAGTGATCAGTGGTGCATACGTTATCCTATGATCTGCTCTAGGCTGTTGATGTGGATCACACGGTGTAGCACTTCTGTCTTCTCACATCGCTGGAGGTTTGGTTATTGGGGTTATTCCCTGACAAGACAGCCCACGGTCTGCTGTGGGTTAATAGTTACTTAGTGACATCCTACAAGTGATAATCTGTCATATCCTTTTGGCTGTTTGAGTTGTACCTTTTATCCTGAAACAGGACATGACACGGTATAAACAACAGTTGCTCTGTTCTCTGTGTGTTTTGATGCCACTAGGCAGCCATGTTGGGTCTGTGTTCTACAACTGCAGCTGAGGCCAAAGAAAAGCTGCTTATCACCAATCAGTGTTGGTCTTCTTGAGGTGTCCCATCTATCACTGTGGCGAGGGGAAGTAGGAGAGAGAGAGAAAGGGAGAAAAACACCACAGCCTGAAAGGACTGATGGATTAAAGTACTAATTGGGGAAAAACCTTAAAGTCGCTCAGATTGAAAACCACACAGAATGAACACAGGGATAATCTCCTTCTGGTTTCAGACGGAGAGTCCAGGCAAACTGAAAGCTCAATACTTTGGCTACATTCCAAATGGCACAATATTCCCTATGTGGTGCACTACTTTGGACCAGAGCCGTATGGGTCTTGGTCAAAAGTGGGGCACTTTAAAGGGAATAAGGTGCCATGTGGAACACAGTCCACGTTGTTACAACTACAACAGTCATGCGATTTAAGTGCCTAATTCCTTTACAAAGAGCTGTTAGGGCCCTTACTTACTTATCCTGAGTGTTGTAGGCAGACGGGACAAAGGGATTCCTTCTGACATTTCTTTATTTTTGATTTTTGTTTTATTATTTGTGTACTTTTTTGTCATTTGACTGCATTGTAAGGAGCTAGTGACATAAGCATTTCACTGCACCTGCTATAACGTCTGCTAAACTGTGCATGTGACCAATAAAGTTTTATTTTATTTGGGAAATAATTGTGTAGGTAGCCAACATCTTCATTCGATTCTTGGACTTGGAACTACAATGTAATGAATCAATTAATTATTTGAAATTATTTTGAGCCCCAGATCGCATCCTAAATCACACCCTATTCCCTATATAGTGCACTTTTTTTGACCAGAGCCCCTTGTGCCCTGGTCAAAAGTAGTGCACTATAAAGGGAGTAGGTTGCCATTTGGGACACAAGCAAGGAGAAGAAGAATGTCATTTGCAGCAGGGTAATAGGATGTAGGTAATGGGACTGTGTCTCCCCTGTATGCAGTGTAAAATGGGCCTGGCTGCTTTCAAGGTGCCCTTCATGTTCACAGAGGCAGAGTTGACCTGAGACGATGGAGGATAGGCTAAGTGTATCCCTAATGGCTCCTTATTCCCTATTTAGTGAACTAGTTTTGACCAGGACCCATAGGGCTTAGGTGAAAAGTAGTGCACTATTTAGGGAATAGGTGCCATTTTGTACGTGGGTTATGTCTGCTTAGAAACTGTCTGGATAATGTATCATAAAGTTGTCTTTAGGTGGGAGTAATGGTTGCAGGAATGTTAGGTTTGGTTGGCAACTCAGAATTAGTTGTCCCGACAAAGGTTGCTCTTCCATCTCAGTTCAGTAATAAATGTTGTGTTTCTGTTACTTAAATGTTCTACCTTCCCATCACTCTCATCCTCTCTCTGTCTCTGTCTCTGTCTCTCTATATATCTATCTCTCTTTGTCTCTCTCTCTCTCTCTCTCTCTCTCTCATCCTTTCTCTATCTCTCATCCTCTCTCTCTATCTCTGTCTCTGTATCTCTCTCTCTCTGTCTCTCTCTCTCTCTGTCTCTGTATCTCTCTCTCTCTGTCTCTCTCTCTGTCTCTCTTTCTGTCTCTCTTTCTGTCTCTCTCTCTATCTCATCCTCTCTCTCTATCTCTGTCTCTGTCTCTGTATCTCTCTCTCTCTGTCTCTCTTTCTGTCTCTCTCTCTGTCTCTCTCTCTGTCTCTCTCTCTGTCTCTCTCTCTGTCTCTCTCTCTGTCTCTCATCCTCTCTCTCTATCTCTGTCTCTGTCTCTGTATCTCTCTCTCCCTGTCTCTCTTTCTGTCTCTCTCTCTGTGTCTCTCTCTGTCTCTCTCTCTGTCTCTCTCTCTGTCTCTCTCTCTGTCTCTCTTTCTGTCTCTCTTTCTGTCTCTCTCTCTGTCTCTCATCCTCTCTCTCTATCTCTGTCTCTGTCTCTGTATCTCTCTCTGTCTCTCTTTCTGTCTCTCTTTCTGTCTCTCTCTCTATCTCATCCTCTCTCTATCTCTGTCTCTGTCTCTGTATCTCTCTCTGTCTCTCTTTCTGTCTCTCTCTCTATCTCATCCTCTCTCTCTATCTCTGTCTCTGTCTCTGTATCTCTCTCTCCCTGTCTCTCTTTCTGTCTCTCTCTCTCTGTCTCTCTCTGTCGCTCTCTCTGTCTCTCTCTCTGTCTCTCCTCTCTGTCTCTCTCTCTCTGTCTCTCTCTGTCTCTCTCTGTCTCTCTCTCTGTCTCTCTCTCTCTGTCTCTCTCTCTCTGTCTCTCTCTCTGTCTCTCTCTCTGTCTCTCTTTCTGTCTCTCTCTCTGTCTCTCTGGCTTTTTGTCTCTCTTCTCTCTCTCTCACGTCCTATTACATCCATCCCTCTCCTTCTCACTCTAATTCTCATTTTCTCTCTAGTGACAGAATATTTTTGGTCTCTGCATAATTTCCCCCTGAACCGTCAATGAGGCAGGCAAGCAGACAGGCAGGAAGTGGAACACATCTAAATGGAACAGAGGAGGAAGAAGACAGACCCATGAATGCATTGACACCGAATAGAAAATAAACCAGCTTTAAGTCCCAAATGGAACCCTAATCCTTATATAGTGCACTACTTTGGACTTCGCTCTGGTCAAAAGTAGTGTACTATATAGAGAATAGGTGCCATTTGGGATGCAAACCTTGTCTGCCAGTTATAGCTGGGCTATTGAGATGCAGAAAAACAAACAAAGCTTAGGCTTGTCAGAGTCATTGTTTAAAACCCCTCAGAGAAGAAAGCCTTCTCTCTCTCTCTCTCTCTCTCTCTCAGAGATGGCAATGATGTTTAGTGCTGAGCACCTTAAAATGGATGCCAAACCAAAAAAACATTGATTGCAAAGTTTAATCTAACATCTAACTCTATATACAAAGACTACTTACTGCTTACTACTTACTACTTGCCTATTTACTTGAACAACAGTGAGGATGTAAAGTTTCATAACAGAATTACAGTAAAATCTTTTATGTGACTTAAGTTTTCCAAAAAACGCTTAAATGTCTATTCTGAATTAAGATTCAAAGGTGTCTGCCGAAAGAATCAGCCATGACACCTCAAGTTAGAAAAATATCCATCTAGTTTGGTTGTTGAAGAGGATTAACACATAGTAACACGATGACGGCAACAGAAAGACATCATTTGTCCCTGATCTGTACTATACAGACATTCAGAATTATGGATATGTGATGTATTCATTGTGATTCTTCCCCCCGCCCAAAACAAGACCAAATTTGGTTGGTAAGAATCAAACCAAATCTGAACCAGTCATCAACATCTATGTTTCACAAGTTCACAAGACAGCACAGTAAAGTCCAGTAGAGTCCAGTAGAGCCCAGTAGAGTCCAGTAGAGCCCAGTAGAGTCCAATAGAGCCCAGTAGAGTCCAGTAGAGTCCAGTAGAGTCCAGTAGAGTCCAATAGAGCCCAGTAGAGCCCAGTAGAGCCCAGTAGAGTCCAATAGAGTCCAATAGAGCCCAGTAGAGTCCAGTAGAGTCCAATAGAGTCCAATAGAGCCCAGTAGAGCCCAGTAGAGCCCAGTAGAGTCCAGTAGAGTCCAGTAGAGTCCAATAGAGCCCAGTAGAGCCCAGTAGAGCCCAGTAGAGTCCAGTAGAGTCCAGAAAAGGCATCTAAACCAAGGAATTGTGGCAGTAGTGGAGGAATTCAGAATCGGATAAAAAAAACAGTCCTTCAGAACATCTTTTCCATCATCTATTATGCATGGCCATGTACAAAGCATAAGGAATAGGACTGATGAGCTTGTACCCAATACCTCTCAGAGTACCGACAATCCTGCTTGATCTGTCTATCTGAGACCTGGCTTACAGAACAGGATCCCGACTCCGTTGTGGAGCTGCATGGCTACACCATCTTTAAAATGGACCGAAACATCAACTCTGGTAAGAGAAAAGGTGGTGGAATTCTGCCAATGTTACAACTAAGCACCAGGTCTGTACTAAAGACGTTGAGCTCCTTGCTCTTAACCTACAGCCATACTACCTGTCACGGGAAATAAATCAGGTCCAGCTATTTACTGTTTACATAGCCCACGCCGCTGACACCCAAACAGCTGCCGTCTTGATTCATGACCTCGTATCCCAGGCTGAGACATAGTCACCTGAAGCAGTAAAACTGATCCTGGGAGACTTTAACATGTGTAATCTATCTGAACATTTACCATCATATCAGCAATATGTTACATGTCCCCCTGAAATGAAGCCTGTCTGGACCTCTGTTATGGAAACATCCCAGGTGAAGCCTGTCTGGACCTCTGTTATGGTAACATCCCAGGTGAAGCCTGTCTGGACCTCTGTTATGGTAACATCCCAGGTGAAGCCTGTCTGGGCCTCTGTTATGGTAACATCCCAGGTGAAGCCTGTCTGGGCCTCTGTTATGGTAACATCCCAGGTGAAGCCTGTCTGGACCTCTGTTATGGTAACATCCCAGGTGAAGCCTGTCTGGGCCTCTGTTATGGTAACATCCCAGGTGAAGCCTGTCTGGACCTCTGTTATGGTAACATCCCAGGTGAAGCCTGTCTGGACCTCTGTTATGGTAACATCCCAGGTGAAGCCTGTCTGGACCTCTGTTATGGTAACATCCCAGGTGAAGCCTGTCTGGGCCTCTGTTATGGTAACATCCCAGGTGAAGCCTGTCTGGGCCTCTGTTATGGTAACATCCCAGGTGAAGCCTGTCTGGACCTCTGTTATGGTAACATCCCAGGTGAAGCCTGTCTGGGCCTCTGTTATGGTAACATCCCAGGTGAAGCCTGTCTGGACCTCTGTTATGGTAACATCCCAGGTGAAGCCTGTCTGGACCTCTGTTATGGTAACATCCCAGGTGAAGCCTGTCTGGACCTCTGTTATGGTAACATCCCAGGTGAAGCCTGTCTGGGCCTCTGTTATGGTAACATCCCAGGTGAAGCCTGTCTGGACCTCTGTTATGGTAACATCCCAGGTGAAGCCTGTCTGGACCTCTGTTATGGAAACATCCCAGGTGAAGCCTGTCTGGGCCTCTGTTATGGTAACATCCCAGGTGAAGCCTGTCTGGACCTCTGTTATGGAAACATCCCAGGTGAAGCCTGTCTGGGCCTCTGTTATGGTAACATCCCAGGTGAAGCCTGTCTGGACCTCTGTTATGGTAACATCCCAGGTGAAGCCTGTCTGGGCCTCTGTTATGGTAACATCCCAGGTGAAGCCTGTCTGGACCTCTGTTATGGTAACATCCCAGGTGAAGCCTGTCTGGACCTCTGTTATGGTAACATCCCAGGTGAAGCCTGTCTGGACCTCTGTTATGGTAACATCCCAGGTGAAGCCTGTCTGGACCTCTGTTATGGTAACATCCCAGGTGAAGCCTGTCTGGGCCTCTGTTATGGTAACATCCCAGGTGAAGCCTGTCTGGACCTCTGTTATGGTAACATCCCAGGTGAAGCCTGTCTGGACCTCTGTTATGGAAACATCCCAGGTGAAGCCTGTCTGGGCCTCTGTTATGGTAACATCCCAGGTGAAGCCTGTCTGGACCTCTGTTATGGAAACATCCCAGGTGAAGCCTGTCTGGGCCTCTGTTATGGTAACATCCCAGGTGAAGCCTGTCTGGACCTCTGTTATGGTAACATCCCAGGTGAAGCCTGTCTGGGCCTCTGTTATGGTAACATCCCAGGTGAAGCCTGTCTGGACCTCTGTTATGGTAACATCCCAGGTGAAGCCTGTCTGGACCTCTGTTATGATAACATCCCAGGTGAAGCCTGTCTGGACCTCTGTTATGGTAACATCCCAGGTGAAGCCTGTCTGGACCTCTGTTATGGTAACATCCCAGGTGAAGCCTGTCGGACCTCTGTTATGGTAACATCCCAGGTGAAGCCTGTCTGGACCTCTGTTATGGTAACATCCCAGGTGAAGCCTGTCTGGACCTCTGTTATGGTAACATCCCAGGTGAAGCCTGTCTGGGCCTCTGTTATGGTAACATCCCAGGTGAAGCCTGTCTGGACCTCTGTTATGGAAACATCCCAGGTGAAGCCTGTCTGGACCTCTGTTATGGAAACATCTCAGGTGCATATTTTTCCAAGGCACCACCCAATCTTAGGGGTTGGGATCATGACATGGTTCAGCTCATCCCAGTCAACAAAGTGTGTCTGCAGGGAGAGAAGGCTGAAGGCTGAAGGCTGACAAGGTGGAGATTAAAAGCTGGACTCCTGAAGCGACTGAAGGCCTCCAGGACTGTTTTGAGTCAACAGACTGGGCGGGCCTGACGGACAGCGCCGATGACCTGGAAGAGGCAGCGGATACCGTCTCTGAGTACATCCGTTTCTGTGAGGATCTCGTTATTCCCAAAAAGAAAGTCAACATCTTCTCCAATAATAAACCGTGGGTAACTCGGGAATTAAAAGAGCTCCCCAACCAACAAAAAAATAGTGTTTAAATCAGGTTGCAGTAAAGAGGAAAGGAAGCTTTAAATTATTTCACCTTTATTTAACCAGGTAGGCCAGTTGAGAACAAGTTCTCATTTACAACTGAGACCTGGCCAAGATAAAGCAAAGCAGTGTGACAAAAACAACACAGAGTTACACATGGGATAAACAAACGTACAGTCAATAACACAATAGAAAAATCTATATACAGTGTATTCAGAGGCAACTCAAAAGCAAGATCAAGGAGTGTAAGCCAGCATACAAAGACACATTAGAAAAGCTTTTCAAGGACAAGGACAGTAGGAAAGTCTGGCAAGGGCTACAAACCATTACAGGCTACAAACCATCACAAGATACAATCCACCACAGGCTACAAACCATCACAAGATACAATCCACCACAGGCTACAAACCATCACAAGATACAAACCATCACAGGCTACAAACCATCACAGGCTACAAACCATCACAGGCTACAAACCACCACAGGCTACAAACCATCACAGGCTACAAACCACCACAGGCTACAAACCATCACAGGCTACAAACCATCACAAGATACAAACCACCACAGGCTACAAACCATCACAAGATACAAACCATCACAGGCTACAAACCATCACAAGATACAAACCATCACAAGATACAAACCATCACAGGCTACAAACCATCACAAGATACAAACCACCACAGGCTACAAACCATCACAAGATACAAACCATCACAGGCTACAAACCACCACAGGCTACAAACCATCACAAGATACAAACCATCACAAGATACAAACCACCACAGGCTACAAACCATCACAAGATACAAACCATCACAGGCTACAAACCATCACAGGCTACAAACCACCACAGGATACAAACCATCACAGGCTACAAACCATCACAAGATACAAACCATCACAGGCTACAAACCATCACAGGCTACAAACCACCACAGGATACAAACCATCACAGGCTACAAACCATCACAGGCTACAAACCATGACAGGCTACAAACCATCACAGGCTACAAACCATCACAAGATACAAACCATCACAAGATACAAACCATCACAGGCTACAAACCATCACAGGCTACAAACCATCACAGGCTACAAACCATCACAAGATACAAACCATCACAGGCTACAAACCATCACAGGATACAAACCACCACAGGATACAAACCATCACAGGCTACAAACCATCACAAGATACAAACCATCACAGGCTACAAACCATCACAGGCTACAAACCATCACAGGCTACAAACCATCACAGGCTACAAACCACCACAGGATACAAACCATCACAGGCTACAAACCATCACAGGCTACAAACCATGACAGGCTACAAACCATCACAGGCTACAAACCATCACAGGCTACAAACCATGCACAGGGCTACAAACCATCACAGGCTACAAACCATGACAGGCAACAAACCATCACAGGCTACAAACCATCACAGGCTACAAACCATCACAGGCTACAAACCATGACAGGCTACAAACCATCACAGGCTACAAACCACCACAGGATACAAACCATCACAGGCTACAAACCATCACAGGCTACAAACCATCACAGGCTACAAACCATCACAAGATACAAACCATCACAGGCTACAAACCATCACAAGCTACAAACCATGACAGGCTACAAACCATCACAGGCTACAAACCATCACAAGATACAAACCATCACAGGCTACAAACCATCACAGGCTACAAACCATCACAGGCTACAAACCATGACAGGCTACAAACCATCACAGGCTACAAACCATCACAGGCTACAAACCATCACAGGCTACAAACCATGACAGGCTACAAACCATCACAGGCTACAAACCATCACAAGATACAAACCATCACAGGCTACAAACCATCACAAGATACAAACCATCACAGGCTACAAACCATCACAGGCTACAAACCATCACAGGCTACAAACCATCACAGGCTACAAACCATGACAGGCTACAAACCATCACAGGCTACAAACCATCACAAGATACAAACCAAAGAGAAGTTGTATGACTGTTAAATGACCTTGCTTTTGCAAATGGTTTGAACAGTTTCTATTGTAGGTTTGACATGTGTGATTTTACATCACAGCAGAAAGTGGCCTTGGACAGTATAGACAGCATGCCAGCTGTTGATATACAGATCTCTGTGAATGACGTCAAGCAATACTTTCAATGTGTCAACCCAGGAAAATCCTATGGTTCAGACTGCGTCAGCAGCAAGGCACTTCAGGCATGTGCAGACCAGCTGGCATTACCGTACCAGAAGCCCTGACATCTGTAGTCCACCCTGCAGGGGGGTATGCTGCTCTGTAGCCCTGACATCTGTAGTCCACCCTGCAGGGGGGTATGCTGCCCTGTAGCCCTGACATATGTATTCCGCCCTGCAGGGTAGCATGCTGCCCTGTAGCCCTGACATCTGTAGTCCACCCTGCAGGGTAGTATGCTGCCCTGTAGCCCTGACATCTGTATTCCGCCCTGCAGGGTAGTATGCTGCCCTGTAGCCCTGACATATGTATTCCGCCCTGCAGGGTGGTATGCTGCCCTGTAGCCCTGACATCTGTAGTCCACCTTGCAGGGGGGTATGCTGCTCTGTAGCCCTGACATCTGTAGTCCACCCTGCAGGGTGGTATGCTGCTCTGTAGCCCTGACATCTGTAGTCCACCGTGCAGGGTGGTATGCTGCTCTGTAGCCCTGACATCTGTTGTCTACCCTGCAGGGTGGTATGCTGCCCTGTAGCCCTGACATATGTATTCCGCCCTGCAGGGTGGTATGCTGCTCTGTAGCCCAGACATCTGTAGTCCACCCTGCAGGGTAGTATGCTGCTCTGTAGTCCTGACATCTGTAGTCCACCCTGCAGGGTGGTATGCTGCCCTGTAGCCCTGACATCTGTAGTCCACCCTGCAGGGTGGTATGCTGCTCTGTAGCCCAGACATCTGTAGTCCACCCTGCAGGGTGGTATGCTGCTCTGTAGCCCAGACATCTGTAGTCCACCCTGCAGGGTGGTATGCTGCCCTGTAGCCCTGACATCTGTAGTCCACCCTGCAGGGTGGTATGCTGCTCTGTAGCCCAGACATATGTATTCCGCCCTGCAGGGTGGTATGCTGCCCTGTAGCCCTGACATCTGTATTCCACCCTGCAGGGTGGTATGCTGCTCTGTAGCCCTGACATCTGTAGTCCACCCTGCAGGGTAGTATGCTGCCCTGTAGCCCTGACATCTGTAGTCCACCCTGCAGGGTGGTATGCTGCTCTGTAGCCCAGACATCTGTAGTCCACCCTGCAGGGTGGTATGCTGCTCTGTAGCCCAGACATCTGTAGTCCACCCTGCAGGGTGGTATGCTGCCCTGTAGCCCTGACATCTGTAGTCCACCCTGCAGGGTGGTATGCTGCTCTGTAGCCCAGACATATGTATTCCGCCCTGCAGGGTGGTATGCTGCCCTGTAGCCCTGACATCTGTATTCCACCCTGCAGGGTGGTATGCTGCTCTGTAGCCCTGACATCTGTAGTCCACCCTGCAGGGTGGTATGCTGCCCTGTAGCCCTGACATCTGTAGTCCACCCTGCAGGGTGGTATGCTGCTCTGTAGCCCAGACATCTGTAGTCCACCCTGCAGGGTGGTATGCTGCCCTGTAGCCCTGACATCTGTATTCCACCCTGCAGGGTGGTATGCTGCTCTGTAGCCCTGACATCTGTAGTCCACCCTGCAGGGTGGTATGCTGCTCTGTAGCCCTGACATCTGTAGTCCACCCTGCAGGGTGGTATGCTGCTCTGTAGCCCTGACATCTGTAGTCCACCCTGCAGGGTGGTATGCTGCTCTGTAGCCCTGACATCTGTAGTCCACCCTGCAGGGTGGTATGCTGCTCTGTAGCCCTGACATCTGTAGTCCACCCTGCAGGGTGGTATGCTGCTCTGTAGCCCTGACATCTGTAGTCCACCCTGCAGGGTGGTATGCTGCTCTGTAGCCCTGACATCTGTAGTCCACCCTGCAGGGTGGTATGCTGCTCTGTAGCCCAGACATCTGTAGTCCACCCTGCAGGGTAGTATGCTGCTCTGTAGTTCTGACATCTGTAGTCCACCCTGCAGGGTGGTATGCTGCTCTGTAGCCCTGACATATGTATTCCAGACATCTGTATTCCATCTGTATGATTTCTAAAACCTTTTAAGACTTGTTTCTGGTTGATGTTTTCTAAGGCCCCCTTTCCCTCTGTTTGACCAGAAATCAAAGCCTTTAATTATGCCTCATTTTTAAGATGGAAAATGGTTGAAAAATATTTATACGTATGCCTTAATTTCAACAACAATATAGACTCTTGGCTTTCATTTGACACCCAATTTGACATGCTCTTATGAACTTCACATGTTAGTGCTCCTTTTACATGGAAATGACCAGCTGTCTCTTTCGTTTCCCTCCCCACTTTCTCTCTCTCTCTATTTCTCCTCTCCCTCTCAATCTCGGTCTGTGTCTCTCTCCCCCTCTCCATAACCCTCTCTCTTCCTCCCCATCTGTATCTTCCTCCCCCCATCTCTCTCTATCTTCCTCTTCCTCTCTCTCTCTCTATTTCTCCTCTCCCTCTCAATCTCATTCTCTCTCTCCTCCTCCTCTCTCTACCTCTCTCTTCCTCCCCCATCTCTTTCTTCCTCTCTCTCTCTCCTCCTCTCTCTACTCCTCTCTCTTCCTCCCCCATCTCTACCCCCCCCTCTCTCCCTCTCTCTCTCTCTCTCTCTCTCTCTCTCTCTCTCTCTCTCTCTCTCTCTCTCTCTCTCCGGTCATACTTAGATAATCAGATATGGATTGACTTGTTGTACATGTATTTGGTTGGTTTACTGTGTTGGTGTAAATGGCATATTGGTGTTTTATATGTGAATAGAGGTTTATCTGTTCTCAGGTGTTGTGGTGGTTTGTGAGCTGAGCATGTATTTGGTTGTTGTGTTGGTGTTTATATGCGGTAGATTAGACTTTTCTTTCTAGAAGGTTTTACTGTAAAGAGGTATTAGTATTCCAATGCTTTTCCATTCAGTACATTAACAGGCGTTGTATAATGCCTTTTCATATGACCTCACTAACTTCTGTCCCAAGGTGTGTACTCACACCTTACTGGTTAACACAGTCCAGAAAACATCCCTTTCTCATGAAATATACAAGGCCTTGCTATCTATCCTATTTCATTTCATGCAAATGGATAGTAATGTAAACAAACATGTGTTTGTCCTGGGTTGTTGTTGAACTGGTGCGACTGGGGTTAAAACCAGTTAGCCTTTTAATCTAGAACATGCAAGAGAGTGTTCGTTGACTTTATACTTCAGCCTTTTAATCTAGAACATGCAAGAGAGTGTTCATTGACTTTATACTTCAGCCTTTTAATCTAGAACATGCAAGAGAGTGTTCGTTGACTTTATACTTCAGCCTTTTAATCTAGAACATGCAAGAGAGTGTTCGTTGACTTTATACTTCAAAGGCGTTGAATTATGCATAACCTCATGTTGAGTCCAACCCATTAAGAAAGAACCTATTATGCGTCTGAAATGGCTCCCTATTCCCCATATAGTGCACTACGTTTGACCAGAGTCCTATGGGCCCCAATGCATTATATAGAGAATAGGGTTCCATTTGGGACTCATCATACCCCATTAAAATAGAAGACATATTCATTAGCCTAGCTAGTATGCCATACGTTAGCTGTTTGACAGGTAGGCTATTCAGGGTAAAAGTTGCTCTTTGCCACAGATCTAGGATCAGGTTATAATCCTCCAATCCAAATATTGATTATTTGGAAGGGGAAATGCTTATCTGACTGTAGATCAGTGACTATCTGACAGTTTGTTTGATGTTAGCGCCTCATACTCGTGGAGTTTTAACTTGCCTCTGGTGATTGGACAGTGGCCCCTACTGGTAGGAGGTTGAACAGACCGTGTCGCCCAACGGGCGCAGCAGGTGGACCATAAAACATCAGCCACCATTTTCTGTTCATTTCCTGTCTATTCTACATGTTTAATTGGACCATAGAACATCTGCCACCATTTTCTGTTCATTTCCTGTCTATTCTACATGTTTAATTGGACCATAAAACATCAGCCACCATTTTCTGTTCATTTCCTGTCTATTCTACATGTTTAATTGGACCATAGAACATCTGCCACCTTTTTCTGTTCACTTCCTGTCTATTCTACATGTTGAATCGCCACCGTTCATCTTCACGCAGCAGGTGATCTATTGCACATGGTTGACATTCGTTGTCCTTTAGGGTATAGGCTACATTAAACCTAGTGCCAGACAGACTAGCCTATAGGGCTTAATAAACAGTCACTCTGTTTCATTGTCGTCCTCCCCCCCCCCCCCGATTCAACACTGTAGCTTACTGTCTAATAAATTGGCTTAGCGCAGCTTTCCTAAACTGCGGTGTTGCATGTATATTGCTGCCTGGGGAGAGACCATTAAAAATGTAAATTAATTTATATGACGTGAAATAAAAACCTTGCTGGTGACAGTGAGACCTCTTAAGTGCCACAAAGTTAAACATTGGAATGGGCGTGTCTCAAATGGCCCCTATTCCGTTTTTAGTGCACTGCTTTTGACCAGGGACCATTTGAGCTCATTAAGTGGGGATGTACTATATGGGAACAGTGAGGAATTTCTCTGTGTATTGTGTGTGCGTGTGTGTGTGTGTGTGTGTGTGTGTGTGTGTGTGTGTGTGTGTGTATGTGCGTGTGTGCTTTCATACGTGTGTGTGTGTGTGTTCATGTCTGTCTGTCAGTGTCTGTATAAGCACTCTGAATATAATATTCTTTATACAGGTGAAAGTCAGTTTGGCTCAACTAAGTGAAAAACTTGGAGAAAATAGATTATTAGGTATTATCCCAAATGGCCCCCTATTCTCCATACATCTATAGTACACTACTACAGTAGTGCACTATTTAGGGAATAGGGTGCCATTTTGAATGCAGTTTTAAGCCACCACAGAGAACCATGCCGTTTTTATCTACCACAGAGAACCATGCAGTTTAAATCTACCACAGAGAACCATGCAGTTTTAATCTACCACAGAGAACCATGCAGTTTTAATCTACCACAGAGAACCATGCAGTTTTAATCCACCACAGAGAACCATGCAGTTTTAATCTACCACAGAGAACCATGCAGTTTTAATCCACCACAGAGAACCATGCAGTTTTAATCTACCACAGAGAACCATGCAGTTTTAATCTACCACAGAGAACCATGCAGTTTTAATCTACCACAGAGAACCATGCAGTTTTAATCCACCACAGAGAACCATGCAGTTTTAATCTACCACAGAGAACCATGCAGTTTTAATCCACCACAGAGAACCATGAAGTTTTAATCTACCACAGAGAACCATGCAGTTTTAATCCACCACAGAGAACCATGCAGTTTTAATCTACCACAGAGAACCATGCAGTTTTCATCTACCACAGAGAACCATGCAGTTTTAATCTAACACAGAGAACCATGCAGTTTTAATCTACCACAGAGAACCATGCAGTTTTAATCTACCACAGAGAACCATGCAGTTTTAATCTACCACAGAGAACCATGCAGTTTTAATCTACCACAGAGAACCATGCAGTTTTAATCCACCACAGAGAACCATGCAGTTTTAATCCACCACAGAGAACCATGCAGTTTTAATCCACCACAGAGAACCATGCAGTTTTAATCTACCACAGAGAACCATGCAGTTTTAATCTACCACAGAGAACCATGCAGTTTTAATCTACCACAGAGAACCATGCAGTTTTAATCTAACACAAGAGAACCATGCAGTTTTAATCCAACACAGAGAACCATGCAATGAGGCAGAACTGCTTGGAACGTTAAAAGGGGATGTTCAATATTTTACAGCTTGATGTTAGATGATTCCTGACCCTGAAAGTATGTGCCAGGAGAATCTGTAATCCACTGTTCAGTGTTTTGGCCCATAGAGCACTTTCAGGGTGAGGAACCATCTAACTAGGTTGGCTACCAGTCTGTCTGTCTGCTAACATTTCACTACTTATACTCTGTGTCATATTGCTAAACATGTTTAAGGAGTGGAATGATCACACAAACTGATCTGGGACCAGCGTACCATATCACATCAAGTTGTTAAATACTGGACTTCCTCCTTTAAGTAGCCAAACAATAGGAAGCTCAAACCTTTCGTAAAAGTTGTTGTTGATTTGAAGATAAAGAGGTCAAGAGATGGGTCCTTGTAGAATGTGATATTGTGAACCCTTCCTGTTCTAAGATGGTGCTTAGGGAACATGGACAGGGTTCTGGCTGGATTGTGTGATAGGAGAGTGACTAATCCGATTTCAGCCCCTCTGGGTGTGTGTGTGTGTGTGTGTGTGTGTGTGTGTGTGTGTGTGTGTGTGTGTGTGTGTGTGTGTGTGTGTGTGTGTGTGTGTGTGTGTGTGTGTGTGTGTGTGTCTGTGTGTGTGTGTGTGTGTGTGTGTGTGTGTGTGTGTGTGTGTGTGTGTATTCTACATGGGTAACATCAAGGCAGGCTGTCAGTACAGGTATTACATTAAAATGTTAGTTATTTAGCAGACCCTCTGAATTCATCTTAAGATCACTAGGTGAGGAGGAAGATCATGAGGAGGATCATGTAAGATACTGTTTGATGAGGTAGGGTTTCAGATGTTTTGGGAAGATGACCAGGGACTCTGCTGTCCTAGCTTCAGGGAGAAGCTGGTTCCACCATTGGGCTGCCAGGACAGAGAAGAGCTTTGACTGGACTGAGCGGGAGCTGCCCTCCCGTAGGGGTGGGAGGACAGAGAGACCTGAGGTGGCAGAACAGAGACCTCAGGTTGGAGTGTAGGGTTTCAGCATAGCCTGAAGGTAGCTCCTCTTGCTGCTCCATAGGTAGGCAACATGGCCTTGTAGTGGAGCGGGAAGAGAGGTATTCTCATTTACAACTTCCATCTGGCCAAGATGAAGCAAAGCAGTGCAACAAAAACAACAACACAGAGTTACACATGGAATAAACAAACATACAGTCAATACACCAGAGAGAGGGAGGGATAGAGTGGAGAGAGGGAAGGAGAGAGATACAGGACAGAGAGGGAGAATGGGTGAGAGAGGGGGAGAATGGGAGAGAGAGAGGGATGGAGTAGAGAGAGGGAAGGAGAGGAATACAGGACAGAGAGGGAGAATGGGTGAGAGAGGGAGAATGGGAGAGAGAGGGGGAATGGGAGAGAGGTAAGGAGAGGAATACAGGACAGAGAGGGAGAATGGGTGAGAGAGGGAGAATGGGTGAGAGAGAGGGAGAATGGGAGAGAGGTAAGGAAAGAGATACAGGAGGGAGAATGGGAACGGAAGAGAGAGATGCGAGAGAGGAGGAGTGAGAGCGATACGGGTCCAAGCCCCTGTTCCCCTGCTGTTAAATCCCAACAAAATACAGACTTGTTTACAGTGGGGGCTCAGCTCAGCCAAAGCCCTACGGTAGATCCAATACAGTACGCTTGCTAGTGAGCAGCTTAAAACCACTTTCTCAATACGTTTTATTGCTCAGTGTTAAGTCAACACACAATATAATGAGATGCTGTGACTGCTTAGGAAACTCAGGGAGCTCATAGCTAACCTGTCTGTCACCTACCTGGGCCCGTATTCACAAAGAGTCTCAGAGAATGAGTGCTGATCTAGCATCAGGTCCTCCCTCTGATTCCTTATAATGTCAAAGGCAGAACTGATTCTAGACCAGCTCTCCTACTCTAAAGACAGGTCCTGAGCTATTAGGGGACAGTATTAGTTGGAACTTATCTTTCTCCCTGTGGTACAGTGTTCTGGTTGGTCATACCAGTTTTAACTTATCTTTCTCCTTGTGGTACAGTGTTCTGGTTGGTCATACCAGTTGTAACTTATCTTTCTCCTTGTGGTACAGTGTTCTGGTTGGTCATACCAGTTGTAACTTATCTTTCTCCTTGTGGTACAGTGTTCTGGTTGGTCATACCAGTTGTAACTTATCTTTCTCCTTGTGGTACAGTGTTCTGGTTGGTCATACCAGTTTTAACTTATCTTTCTCCTTGTGGTACAGTGTTCTGGTTGGTCATACCAGTTGTAACTTATCTTTCTCCCTGTGATACAGTGTTCTGGTTGGTCATACCAGTTGTAACTTATCTTTCTCCTTGTGGTACAGTGTTCTGGTTGGTCATACCAGTTGTAACTTATCTTTCTCCTTGTGGTACAGTGTTCTGGTTGGTCATACCAGTTTTAACTTATCTTTCTCCTTGTGGTACAGTGTTCTGGTTGGTCATACCAGTTGTAACTTATCTTTCTCCCTGTGATACAGTGTTCTGGTTGGTCATACCAGTTGTAACTTATCTTTCTCCTTGTGGTACAGTGTTCTGGTTGGTCATACCAGTTTTAACTTATCTTTCTCCTTGTGGTACAGTGTTCTGGTTGGTCATACCAGTTGTAACTTATCTTTCTCCTTGTGGTACAGTGTTCTGGTTGGTCATACCAGTTGTAACTTATCTTTCTCCTTGTGGTACAGTGTTCTGGTTGGTCATACCAGTTTTAACTTATCTTTCTCCTTGTGGTACAGTGTTCTGGTTGGTCATACCAGTTGTAACTTATCTTTCTCCTTGTGGTACAGTGTTCTGGTTGGTCATACCAGTTTTAACTTATCTTTCTCCTTGTGGTACAGTGTTCTGGTTGGTCATACCAGTTGTAACTTATCTTTCTCCTTGTGGTACAGTGTTCTGGTTGGTCATACCAGTTGTAACTTATCTTTCTTCCTGTGATACAGTGTGCTGGTTGGTCTTTCTCCCTGTGATACAGTGTGCTGGTTGTTCATGCTAAAGTAATGTGTAGCTGAACTTCTCTTCCTTATCTCCCTCCTCTCATTTCCCCTCCCCTCCCCTCCCCTCCCCTCCTCTCTCCTCTCCTCTCCTCTCCTCTCCTCTCCTCTCCTCTCCTCTCCTCTCCTCTCCTCTCCTCTCCTCTCCTCTCCTCTCCTCTCCTCTCCTCTGCTCTGCTCTGCTCTGCTCTGCTTCTCTTCACTTCTCTCCTCTCATAGCAGATTATTATCTCAGAGCTAAATTATTGACGAGGCTCTACATGGCCTCTACCTGTAATTAATGTCTGCTGTGTAGCTAGCCTAGCGTAATGGTCTGCTGTGTAGCTAGCCTAGCGTTAATAGTCTGCTGTGTAGCTAGCCTAGCATTAATAGTCTGCTGTGTAGCTAGCCTAGTGTAATAGTCTGCTGTGTAGCTAGCCTAGGTGGGTGAGAATGGAGAGAGATGGACAGAGGAGGGAGGGGTTCTTAGAGAAAGAGAGGGCAGAATGTGTGTGAGAATGAAGAGGTATGGAGGAGATTTAGACCAAGCAGAGAGAGAGCACTCCTGGCTCCAGCCATGTGACTCTGTGTTCTTTGTTAGCGTGGCTTTGGCTAGCTTTCATTTGAATACTGCCTTCCCAGCCTGCCTCTCTACCCTTGACCAAGGTCTTTTATCTAATGCAACTAGTGCAGGAAAAAAATACACTTCAATTTACATTGAAGGCAAGCTAAGAGGGTCAAAGAAATGAAAATATAAATTATGGAAACTGTGAGTGCATCCCAAACCCCAAATAGGACCCTATTCCCTATATAGTGCAGTACTTTTGGGACGTAGGCTATGAAATAGGGTGGGTCGGACAGATGGAAGGTCGTAATAATGAGAAGGTCTGCCTCTAGTTTGTTATGATTACAGGGTTGGCATATAACATTTAGCTGTGCCAGAGAACTCACTCACTCTCTCTTTCTCTCTCACTCTCCCACTCTCTCTCTCACTCTCTCACTCACTCTCTCTCACTCTCTCTCTCACTCACTCTCTCTCACTCTCTCACTCTCCCACTCTCTCTCTCACTCTCTCACTCTCTCACTCACTCTCTATCACTCTCTCTCTCACTCTCTCACTCTCCCACTCTCTCTCTCACTCTCTCACTCACTCTCTATCACTCTCTCTCTCTCACTCTATCACTCTCCCACTCTCTCTCACACTCTCTCTCTCACTCTCTCACTCTCTCACTCTCTCACTCACTCTCTATCACTCTCTCACTCACTCTCTCTTTCTCTTTCTCTCTCACACTCTCTCTCTCACTCTCTCTCACTCACTCTCTATCACTCTCTCTCTCACTCTCTCTCTCTCTCTCTCTCTCTCTCACTCTCTCACTCACTCTCGATCACTCTCTGACTCTCATGCTCCCTCTCTCTCTCTCACTCTCTAGCACTCTCTGACTCTCACGCTCCCTCTCTCTCTCTCTCTCTCTCTCTCTCACTCTCTCACTCACTCTCTATCACTCTCTGACTCTCACGCTCCCTCTCTTTCTCTCACACTCGCTCTCTCACTCTCTCACTCTCTCACTCACTCGCTATCACTCTCTGACTCTCACGCTCCCTCTCTCTCTCTCTCTCTCTCTCTCTCACTCTCTCACTCACTCTCTATCACTCTCTGACTCACGCTCCCTCTCTCTCTCTCTCGCTCACTCTTTCTCTCTCTCTCTCTCTCTCTCTCTCTCTCTCTCTCTCTCTCTCACTCACTCACTCACTCACTCACTCACTCACTCACTCACTCACTCACTCACTCACTCACTCACTCACTCTCACTCTCTCTCTCTCTCCCCGATACTCTGTGATTGTACAGTACGTGATGTTCTGAAATGTCTCTCTGGTTAGAAACGAGAGTCGAGATTTCAGCTATTTCTGCCAGACAACATTTCTATTTTCCTTCAGAAATGCTATCAATAGCTTCAAAGCACCTCTCTCCCAAAACCTTGAATGCTCAAAGACATGTAGCTACCAGTGTACAAACACAATACCTGCCTGGCTACTGCTGTCTTCAGATCAGAGAGATATCGACCTCGGCCTAAACATCAGCGCCACAGTTAACTTCCACAAAGCTGAGAGATAAGGCAAGAATGGCCTTCTATGCCGTCAAAAGGAACATAAAATTCGACATACCAATTAGGATCTGGCTTAAAATACTTTAATCAGTTATAGAACCCATTGCCCTTTATGGTTGTGAGGTCTGGGGTCCGCTCACCAACCAAGAATTCACAAAATGGGACAAACACCAAATTGAGACTCTGCATGAAGAATTCTGAAAAAATATCCTCCTTCTACAACGTAGAACACCAAATAATGCATGCAGCGCAGAATTAGGCCGATACCTGCTAATTATCAAAATCCAGAAAAGAGACGTTAAATTCTACAACCACCTACAACCAAGGAAGCGATTCCCCAACCTTCCATAACAAAGCCATCACCTACAGAGATATGAACCTGGAGAAGAGCCCCCTAAGCAAGCTGGTCCTGGGGCTCTGTTCACAAACACAAACACACCCCACAGAGCCCCAGGACAGCAACACAATTAGACCCAACCAAATCATGAGCCAACAAAAAGATAATTACTTGACACATTGGAAAGAATTAACTAAAAAAACAGAGCAAACTAGAATGCTATTTGGCCCTAAACAGAGAGTACACAGTGGCAGAATACCTGACCACTGTGACTGACCCAAACTTAAGGGCAACTTTGACTATGTACAGACTCAGTGAGCATAGCCTTGCTATTGAGAAAGGCCACCATAGGCAGACCTGGCTCTCAAGATAAGACAGGCTATGTGCCCACTGCCCACAAAATGAGTTGTAAACTGACCTACACTTCCTAACCTCCTGCCAAATGTATGACCATATTAGAGACACATATTTCCCTCAGATTACACAGATCCACAAAGAATTACAAAACAAACCCAATTTTGATAAACTCCCATATCTACTGGATGAAATATCACAGTGTGACATCACAGCAGCAAGATTTGTGACCTGTTGCCACAAGAAAAGGTCAACCAGTGAAGAACAAACACCATTGTAAATACAACCCATATTTATGTTTATTTATTTTCCCTTTTGTACTTTAACCGTTTGCACATCATTACAACACTGTATATATACATAATATGACATTTGAAATGTCTTTATTCTTTAGGAACTTTTGTGAGTGTAATGTTTACCGTTCATTTTTATTGTTTATTTCACTTTTGTTTATTATCCATTTCACTTGCTTTGGCAACGTTAACATAAGTTTCCCATGCCAATAAAACCCTTGAATTGAATTTAATTGAATTGAATTGATATCTACTACTATATTCTGTAGCGGCCCGGTCCAGGATCTCTAGCTTTGTCCATCGATCTCAGCGCTGCCAGGGTTCAAAGAGGTCACTTCCTGTCACGCAGAGAACAGGTCGCCGCTTCCACACCTCTCTCTCTCTCCACTGCTTCCAGGTCATCGCCACAGCGACCAAAATAACTCGCCTGATCTAATTAGCGTAATTAATTTCACTTATAGCAGTTAATTATTTCACGATGATGGATAGAAGGGAAAAAAAAGGAAAGTGAACCTTGAAGAAGGGATCTAGGTAGAGGACAGGAGGAATGGGAGGAATCAGATGGAGTGTGTGTGTGTGTGTGTGTGTGTGTGTGTGTGTGTGTGTGTGTGTGTGTGTGTGCGTGTTTCTCATGGCCTGTATGCCCCCTACTCTCTCTGGGAAATAACTAAAGAGATGAACCTAATTAAAAGGAACTGGCGTTCTGCTCAGCTCAGCCCCTCACACACTTTAAAAGCTGGAGGTTTTTGAGGGGTTCCTCCCTCGATATGCCAAAGAGAAAAAAGGAAAACAGCTCTCCACTTTCCAGCTTTTGACTCAACAAGGTTCTCACACCATAGAATCAAAGGCTTTTACCTGGAAGGCTAGTGAAGTGGTGGTGGAAACAGAGGTTTTAGAAAGCTACATTTGGCAGGATTACCTGTATTTGTGTTCCTTTCAATCATTAACTCATGTACGGTGTTTCCATATAAGCTGCTCAGCAACACGGCTCCTGGCAACAAGCCTAGGTGCTGTTACTTAGTGTACACCAAGGCCTGAAGTCATAAAGTTTCTCATAGGAGTGCTGATCTAGGATCAGTTTGGCACTTCCCATTCTAATTTATTGATAGGGGGAGCAGCTCTCAGTACACTTTATGTATACGGGTCCAGAAATAGCAGGGTAGGGTCTGCTCTCACCTGGGCAATAGGATGTTTCTGGCATCCTCAGCCCTCTGTCTGGTCAGAGGGAGGACGTTGTGTTTGCCCTGGGCAGACTCCAGTGTCATCCACCCTCACCCCCTCACCCCCTCGTCTCCCCCCTCACCCCCTCACCCCCTCGTCTCCACCCTCACCCCCTCGTCTCCCCCCTCACCCCCTCATCTCCAACCTCACCCCCTCACCCCCTCGTCTCCACCCTCACCCCCTCGTCTCCATCCTCACCCCCTCGTCTCCAACCTCACCCCCTCACCCCCTCGTCTCCCCCCTCACCCCCTCGTCTCCAACCTCACCCCCTCACCCCCTCGTCTCCACCCTCACCCCCTCGTCTCCAACCTCACCCCCTCACCCCCTCGTCTCCACCCTCACCCCCTTGTCTCACCCCCTCATTTTACACCCCTCACCCTCTCATCTATCTCTGGAGAGTAGGTAGAAATACAGAGGGAATGGCTGTGTTCATATCAGAGAGAGAGAGAGAACTATAGACTGTGATTCTTAGTTGTGTGTGAGAGATAGTGATGTTACATGGTTCTATATTTAACATGGTGAACAATATTGAAGTTTATATACAGTAGGCCTGCACCTCTGTAACTATTCACAATCCCTCTTCTGACTGGGAAAGAGTCCAGCTTTTAAATACCAGGGCTCGCATTCAAACGCTGAATTTTCCTAGTGGAACTACAAGCAGGGTGATGTGTCCCAAATGGGGCCGTATTCCCTACGTAGTGCACTACTTTTTAACCAGCTCTGGTCTAAAGTAGTGCACTATATGGAAAATGGTGCCATTTGGTATGCAGTCATGGAATAGTGCTGAAATCACCCTCAGTTCCATTAACTTTAATATGGAAATGACACTGTTGAAATTACACTACAGCGGAATGTGTTAGTCACCCTGTAAAATGAGTAAACTGTGTGTGTGTGTGTGTGTGTGTGTGTGTGTGTGTGTGTGTGTGTGTGTGTGTGTGTGTGTGTGTGTGTGTGTGTGTGTGTGTGTGTGTGTGTGTGTGTGTGTGTGTGTGTGTGTGTGTGTGTGTGTGTGTGCGTGCGTGTGTGTGTGTGTATGTGTCAGCATTGAGACTGGTCTCTTTGCTGTAGCAGTAAATCATGATGACTCCTGGTTCTCAATCGTCTTCCCTTACATCCCGTCAGATTGAAAGATGACGTATCACGTTAGGAGCATCAACTACACTGGTGAACACATAAACATGAGCTTTCACCATCACCAGCCAGCCACATTCATCTGAGCATTCTCCCTGAGTAATGAGGGGTGTTGCTTCTGTATAAGTGGAAGATTGATAGAGGTTTAAACCCCCGTGGGTGTTACTCCGAGGTTTAAACCCCCATGGGTGTTACTCCGAGGTTTAAACCCCCGTGGGTGTTACTCCGAGGTTTAAACCCCCGTGGGTGTTACTCCGAGGTTTAAACCCTCGTGTGTGTTACTCCGAGGTGGGGGAATCCTGGGGATCTGGAGAGACACAGGGATCCAGTGATCCCCTCTATAATAGCTGACAGGGGATGGGGAATCCTGGGGATCTGGAGAGACACAGGGATCCAGTGATCCCCTCTATAATAGCTGACAGGGGATGGGGAATCCTGGGGATCTGGAGAAACACAGGGATCTAGTGATCCCCTCTGTAATAGCTGACAGGGGATGGGGAACCCTGGGGATCTGGAGAGACACATGGATCCAGTGATCCCCTCTATAATAGCTGACAGGGGATGGGGAACCCTGGGGATCTGAAGAGACACAGGGATCCAGTGATCCCCTCTATAATAGCTGACAGGGGATGGGGAACCCTGGGGATCTGGAGAGACACAGGGATCCAGTGATCCCCTCTATAATAGCTGACAGGGGATGGGGAACCCTGGGGATCTGAAGAGACACAGGGATCCAGTGATCCCCTCTATAATAGTGTAAGGCAGCACATCTAGTGTTTAGGTTTCATGTATGTGCAGCAGACTGAGCTATACCAGTTACAGGAGGGGCACAGCATCATCCTTTATCTTCTGAGAGGTTGGCAACATGGCTGTGCCAAGGCCCTTTGACTTTCTCTTAGTTCAACATCAAACTCACACACAGAGACCTTGGTCCAGGCTCCATAGTGTTGGCTGACTCCACTGTCTTCAAATAGAATAGAGTGAGATGATGGCAGCCTGGCTAGCTGTAACTGTGATGGCATGGCTAGTCTAAATGTTTAGTTCCAACCTGCTCTAGGACAGGCTAATGGATGGGGGAGGAGAGGCAGGGAGGGAGGAATGTTGGGGAAGCTATCTGGGAACAGCTAACTCCTGCTGTTGTATAGGGCTGGGTTAAATGGGCTGGGGTATAAGGATAGGGTATAGGGCTGGGTTATAGGGCTAGGGTATTTGGCTAGGGTATAGGGCTGGGGTATAGGGCTGGGGTATAGGGCTGGGGTATTTGGCTAGGGTATAGGGCTGGGGTATAGGGCTAGGGTATAGGGTATAGGGCTGGGGTATAGGGCTGTGGCTAGGGTATAGGGCTGGGGTATAGGGCTGGGGTATAGGGCTGGGGTATAGGGCTAGGGTATAGGGCTGAGGTATAGGGCTGGGGTATAGGGCTGTGGCTAGGGTATAGGGCTGGGGTATAGGGCTGGGGTATAGGGCTAGGGTATAGGGCTGAGGTATAGGGCTGGGGTATAGGGCTAGGGTATAGGGCTGGGGTATAGGAATGGGGTATAGGGCTGGGGTATAGGAATGGGGTATAGGGCTAGGGTATAGGGCTGGGGTATAGGGCTAGGGTATAGGGTTGGGGCTGGGGTATAGGGCTAGGGTATAGGGTTGGGGTATAGGCCTGGGGTATATGGCTGGGGTATAGGGCTAGGGTATAGTGCTGGGGTATAGGGCTGGGGTATAGGGCTGGAGTATAGGGCTAGGGTATTTGGCTAGGGTATAGGGCTGGGGTATAGGGCTGGGGTATAGGGCTGGGGTATTTGGCTAGGGTATAGGGCTGGGGTATAGGGCTAGGGTATAGGGTATAGGGCTGGGGTATAGGGCTGTGGCTAGGGTATAGGGCTGGGGTATAGGGCTGGGGTATAGGGCTGGGGTATAGGGCTGGGGTATAGGGCTAGGGTATAGGGCTGAGGTATAGGGCTGGGGTATAGGGCTGTGGCTAGGGTATAGGGCTGGGGTATAGGGCTGGGGTATAGGGCTAGGGTATAGGGCTGAGGTATAGGGCTGGGGTATAGGGCTAGGGTATAGGGCTGGGGTATAGGAATGGGGTATAGGGCTGGGGTATAGGGATGGGGTATAGGGCTAGGGTATAGGGCTGGGGTATAGGGCTAGGGTATAGGGTTGGGGCTGGGGTATAGGGCTAGGGTATAGGGTTGGGGTATAGGCCTGGGGTATATGGCTGGGGTATAGGGCTAGGGTATAGTGCTGGGGTATAGGGCTGGGGTATAGGGCTGGAGTATAGGGCTAGGGTATTTGGCTAGGGTATAGGGCTGGGGTATAGGGCTGGGGTATAGGGCTGGGGTATTTGGCTAGGGTATAGGGCTGGGGTATAGGGCTAGGGTATAGGGTATAGGGCTGGGGTATAGGGCTGTGGCTAGGGTATAGGGCTGGGGTATAGGGCTGGGGTATAGGGCTAGGGTATAGGGCTGAGGTATAGGGCTGGGGTATAGGGCTGTGGCTAGGGTATAGGGCTGGGGTATAGGGCTGGGGTATAGGGCTAGGGTATAGGGCTGAGGTATAGGGCTGGGGTATAGGGCTAGGGTATAGGGCTGGGGTATAGGAATGGGGTATAGGGCTGGGGTATAGGAATGGGGTATAGGGCTAGGGTATAGGGCTGGGGTATAGGGCTAGGGTATAGGGTTGGGGCTGGGGTATAGGGCTAGGGTATAGGGTTGGGGTATAGGCCTGGGGTATATGGCTGGGGTATAGGGCTAGGGTATAGTGCTGGGGTATAGGGCTGGGGTATAGGGCTGGGGTATAGGGCTAGGGTATAGGGTTGGGGTATAGGCCTGGGGTATATGGCTGGGGTATAGGGCTAGGGTATAGTGCTGGGGTATAGTGCTGGGGTATAGTGCTGGGGTATAGTGCTGGGGTATAGGGCTGGGGTATAGGGCCTGGGTATAGTGCTGGGGTATTGGGCTGGGGTATAGGGCTGGGGTATAGGGCTGGGGTATAGTGCTGGGGTATTGGGCTGGGGTATAGGGCTGGGGTATAGGGCTGGGGTACAGGGCTGGGGTATTGGGCTGGGGTATTGGGCTGGGGTATAGGGCTGGGGTATAGGGCTAGTGTATAGGGCTGGGGTATAGGGCTGTGGCTAGGGTATACATTTACATTTACATTTAAGTCATTTAGCAGACGCTCTTATCCAGAGCGACTTACAAATTGGTGCATTCACCTTATAATATCCAGTGGAACAACCACTTTACAATAGTGCATCTAAATCTTTTAAGGGGGGGGTTAGAAGGATTACTTTATCCTATCCCAGGTATTCCTTGATGAGGTGGGGTTTCAGGTGTCTCCGGAAGGTGGTGATTGACTCCGCTGTCCTGGCGTCGTGAGGGAGCTTGTTCCACCATTGGGGTGCCAGAGCAGCGAACAGTTTTGACTGGGTATAGGGCTGGGGTATTGGGCTGGGGTATAGGGCTGGGGTATAGGGCTAGGGTATGGGGCTGGGGTATAGGGCTAGGGTATAGGGCTGGGGTATAGGGTATAGGGCTGGGGTATAGGGCTAGGGTATAGGGCTGGGCCTGGGGTATAGGGCTAGGGTATAGGGCTGGGGTATAGTGCTGGGGTATAGGGCTGTGGTATAGGGCTAGGGTATGGGGCTGGGGTATAGGGCTAGGGTATAGGGTATAGGGCTGTGGTATAGTGCTGGGGTATGGGGCTAGGGTATAGGGCTAGGGTATAGGGCTGGAGCTGGGGTATAGGGCTTGGGTATAGGGCTGGGGTATAGTGCTGGGGTATAGGGCTAGGGTATAGGGCTAGGGTATAGGGCTAGGGTATAGGGCTGGGGTATAGTGATGGGGTATGGGGCTAGGGTATAGGGCTGGGGCTGGGGTATAGGGCTAGGGTATAGGGCTGGGGTATAGTGCTGGGGTATGGGGCTAGGGTATAGGGCTGGGGCTGGGGTATAGGGCTAGGGTATAGGGCTGGGGTATAGTGCTGGGGTATAGTGCTGGGGTATGGGGCTAGGGTATAGGGTCTGGGGCTGGGGTATAGGGCTAGGGTATAGGGCTAGGGTATAGGGTATAGGGCTGGGGTATAGTGCTGGGGTATAGGGCTAGGGTATAGGGCTAGGGTATAGGGCTAGGGTATAGGGCTGGGGCTGGGGTATAGGGCTAGGGTATAGGGCTGGGGTATAGTGCTGGGGTATGGGGCTAGGGTATAGGGCTAGGGTCTGGGGCTGGGGTATAGGGCTAGGGTATAGGGTATAGGGCTGGGGTATAGTGCTGGGGTATGGGGCTAGGGTCTGGGGCTTGGGTATAGGGCTAGGGTATAGGGTATAGGGCTGGGGTATAGTGCTGGGGTATAGTGCTGGGGTATGGGGCTAGGGTATAGGGCTAGGGTCTGGGGCTGGGGTATAGGGCTAGGGTATAGGGTATAGGGCTGGGGTATAGTGCTGGGGTATAGGGATAGTGTATAGGGCTGTGAGTATATACAGAACCTACCAGCTAATGTCCCAGTGAGTCACTGGAAATGGGATCCAAAAGGAATGTTTGTTTTAGTAGTTAGGAACACAATTTAATATGAGCAGGAATAATCAGTAACTTCAGTGGGGTTTGGAGTTGTGTAAGACGTGCACACACACACACACACACACACACACACACACACACACACACACACACACACACACACACACACACACACACACACACACACACACACACACACACACACAGCGACAACACTCAGAGTGCGTATTTGAGTAATGATGACCAGGGCTGTGTTCCAAATGGCCCCTATTCCCTATATAGAGGCCTGTGGATCCTGGTCAAATGGTCCCTATTCCCTATATAGAGGACTGTGGACCCTGGTCAAATGGCCCCTATTCCCTATATAGAGGCCTGTGGACCCTGGTCAAATGGCCCCTATTCCCTATATAGAGGACTGTGGACCCTGGTCAAATGGCCCCTATTCCCTATATAGAGGCCTGTGTACCCTGGTCAAGTGGCCCCTATTCCCTATATAGAGGCCTGTGTATCCTGGTCAAATGGCCCCTATTCCCTATATAGAGGCCTGTGGACCCTGGTCAAATGGACCCTAGTCCCTATATAGAGGCCTGTGGACCCTGGTCAAAAAGTGTCTACCATATACTGAATTGGGGGCATTTGCGACACACCCCAGGTAGAGGGGATGTTTTCTCGGCTCATGTAGAGAGCTAACGTGTGTGTGTGTGTGTGTGTGTGTGTGTGTGGAGGTGACGGATGGAGGGAGATCTGTCTCTTAGCCAAGCTGATCAGGTCACACCATAATCCTCTATCTGATTATCTCTCCCTACCTCCTAGAGAGAGAAGGAGGGTTAGAGAGAGAGAGGAGGGACGGAGAGAGAGAAAGAGGGATAGAGGGAGAGAGAGATAGAGAGAGAGAGAAGGAGGGATAGAGAGAGAGAAGGAGGGACAGAGAGAGAGAGAAGGAGGGACAGAGAGAGAGGTTCACCCTGAACTATTCAACCTCCTGGAGAAGCTGACTAGATCACCCTGAACTATTCAACCTCCTGGAGAAGCTGACTAGATCACCCTGAACTATTCAACCTCCTGGAGAAGCTGACTAGATCACCCTGAACTATTTAACGTCCTGGAGAAGCTGACTAGATCACCCTGAACTATTCAACCTCCTGGAGAGGCTGACTAGATCACCCTGAACTATTCAACCTCCTGGAGAAGCTGACTAGATCACCCTGAACTATTCAACCTCCTGGAGAGGCTGACTAAATCACCCTGAACTATTCAACCTCCTGGAGAAGCTGACTAGATCACCCTGAACTATTCAACCTCCTGGAGAGGCTGACTAGATCACCCTGAACTATTCAACCTCCTGGAGAAGCTGACTAGATCACCCTGAACTATTCAACCTCCTGGAGAGGCTGACTAGATCACCCTGAACTATTCAACCTCCTGGAGAAGCTGACTAGATCACCCTGAACTATTCAACCTCCTGGAGAAGCTGACTAGATCACCCTGAACTATTCAACCTCCTGGAGAAGCTGACTAGATCACCCTGAACTATTCAACCTCCTGGAGAAGCTGACTAGATCACCCTGAACTATTCAACCTCCTGGAGAGGCTGACTAGATCAGCCTGAACTATTCAACCTCCTGGAGAGGCTGACTAGATCACCCTGAACTATTCTCTCTCTGATTGGGGGGTAGATTTGTGTGTTTAGAGTTTAGTTCTGTTTACAATGTGTGTGTGTGTGTGTGTGTGTGTGGGGGGGGGGGGGGGGGGGTCTCTGTGGATATGCTGGAGGGTGAGTCATGCATCAGTGAGGGCTGGGGTATAGGGTATAGGGCTGGGGTATAGGGCTAGGGTATAGGGCTGGGCCTGGGGTATAGGGCTTGGGTATAGGGCTGGGGTATAGTGCTGGGGTATAGGGCTAGGGTATAGGGCTAGGGTATAGGGCTAGGGTATAGGGCTGGGGTATAGTGCTGGGGTATGGGGCTAGGGTATAGGGCTGGGGTATAGGGCTAGGGTATAGGGCTGGGGTATAGTGCTGGGGTATGGGGCTAGGGTATAGGGCTGGGGCTGGGGTATAGGGCTAGGGTATAGGGCTGGGGTATAGTGCTGGGGTATTGTGCTGGGGTATGGGGCTAGGGTATAGGGCTAGGGTCTGGGGCTGGGGTATAGGGCTAGGGTATAGGGCTAGGGTATATGGTATAGGGCTGGGGTATAGTGCTGGGGTATAGGGCTAGGGTATAGGGCTAGGGTATAGGGCTGGGGCTGGGGTATAGGGCTAGGGTATAGGGCTGGGGTATAGTGCTGGGGTATGGGGCTAGGGTATAGGGCTAGGGTCTGGGGCTGGGGCTGGGGTATAGGGCTAGGGTATAGGGTATAGGGCTGGGGTATAGTGCTGGGGTATAGTGCTGGGGTATGGGGCTAGGGTATAGGGCTAGGGTCTGGGGCTGGGGTATAGGGCTAGGGTATAGGGTATAGGGCTGGGGTATAGTGCTGGGGTATAGGGCTAGTGTATAGGGCTGTGAGTATATACAGAACCTACCAGCTAATGTCCCAGTGAGTCACTGGAAATGGGATCCAAAAGGAATGTTTGTTTTAGTAGTTAGGAACACAATTTAATATGAGCAGGAATAATCAGTAACTTCAGTGGGGTTTGGAGTTGTGTAAGACGTGCACACACACACACACACACACACACACACACACACACACACACACACACACACACACACACACACACACACACACACACACACACACACACACACACACACACACAGCGACAACACTCAGAGTGCGTATTTGAGTAATGATGACCAGGGCTGTGTTCCAAATGGCCCCTATTCCCTATATAGAGGCCTGTGGATCCTGGTCAAATGGTCCCTATTCCCTATATAGAGGACTGTGGACCCTGGTCAAATGGCCCCTATTCCCTATATAGAGGCCTGTGGACCCTGGTCAAATGGCCCCTATTCCCTATATAGAGGACTGTGGACCCTGGTCAAATGGCCCCTATTCCCTATATAGAGGCCTGTGTACCCTGGTCAAGTGGCCCCTATTCCCTATATAGAGGCCTGTGTACCCTGGTCAAATGGCCCCTATTCCCTATATAGAGGCCTTTGGACCCTGGTCAAATGGACCCTAGTCCCTATATAGAGGCCTGTGGACCCTGGTCAAATGGCCCCTATTCCCTATATAGAGGCCTGTGGACCCTGGTCAAAAAGTGTCTACCATATACTGAATTGGGGGCATTTGCGACACACCCCAGGTAGAGGGGATGTTTTCTCGGCTCATGTAGAGAGCTAACGTGTGTGTGTGTGTGTGTGTGTGTGTGTGTGTGTGTGTGTGTGGAGGTGACGGATGGAGGGAGATCTGTCTCTTAGCCAAGCTGATCAGGTCACACCATAATCCTCTATCTGATTATCTCTCCCTACCTCCTAGAGAGAGAAGGAGGGTTAGAGAGAGAGAGGAGGGACGGAGAGAGAGAAAGAGGGATAGAGGGAGAGAGAGATAGAGAGAGAGAGAAGGAGGGATAGAGAGAGAGAAGGAGGGACAGAGAGAGAGAGAAGGAGGGACAGAGAGAGAGGTTCACCCTGAACTATTCAACCTCCTGGAGAAGCTGACTAGATCACCCTGAACTATTCAACCTCCTGGAGAAGCTGACTAGATCACCCTGAACTATTCAACCTCCTGGAGAAGCTGACTAGATCACCCTGAACTATTCAACGTCCTGGAGAAGCTGACTAGATCACCCTGAACTATTCAACCTCCTGGAGAGGCTGACTAGATCACCCTGAACTATTCAACCTCCTGGAGAAGCTGACTAGATCACCCTGAACTATTCAACCTCCTGGAGAAGCTGACTAGATCACCCTGAACTATTCAACCTCCTGGAGAAGCTGACTAGATCACCCTGAACTATTCAACCTCCTGGAGAGGCTGACTAGATCACCCTGAACTATTCAACCTCCTGGAGAAGCTGACTAGATCACCCTGAACTATTCAACCTCCTGGAGAGGCTGACTAAATCACCCTGAACTATTCAACCTCCTGGAGAAGCTGACTAGATCACCCTGAACTATTCAACCTCCTGGAGAAGCTGACAAGATCACCCTGAACTATTCAACCTCCTGGAGAAGCTGACTAGATCACCCTGAACTATTCAACCTCCTGGAGAGGCTGACTAGATCACCCTGAACTATTCAACCTCCTGGAGAAGCTGACTAGATCACCCTGAACTATTCTCTCTCTGATTGGGGGGTAGATTTGTGTGTTTAGAGTTTAGTTCTGTTTACAATGTGTGTGTGTGTGTGTGTGTGTGTGTGTGTGTGTGTGTGTGTGTGTGTGTGTGTGTGGTGTGTGTGTGTGTGTGTGTGTGTGTGTGTGTGTGTGTGTGTGTGTGTGTGTGGGGGGGGGGGTCTCTGTGGATATGCTGGAGGGTGAGTCATGCATCAGTGAGTGTGGATGTCAGACACACACACACACACACACACACACACACACACACACACACACACACACACACACACACACACACACACACACACACACACACACACACACACACACACACACAGTGTGGTCCAGTCAGGTCCCTGTGCTCTGTGGGAGATCTAGAACACAGAGAGAGAGGCAGCCTCTCCTCTCCTCTCCTCTCCTCTCCTCTCCTCTCCTCTCCTCTCCTCTCCTCTCCTCTCCTCTCCTCTCCTCTCCTCTCCTCTCCTCTCCTCTCCTCTCCTCTCCTCTCCTCTCCTCTGCCTTAGGATACAGCAACAGATAGGGTGTGTGTGTTAGATAGGGTAGTGTGTGTCAGACCGGGTAGTGTGTGTCAGATAGTGCTGTGTGTGTGTGGATGTGTGTGTGTGGATGTGTGTGTGTGGTTGTGTGTGCCTTGCCGGGGGGGTAAAACATCACGATAGAGTAAAAAGAGATGGAGAGGTCTTAAACTGAGAGAGGTGGTAAAAGACAGGTAGAACTGAGTACTATACAGACATGACACATGTACTGTGTACTCTGATAGAGGTAGTACTGAGTACTATACAGACATGACACATGTACTGTGTACTCTGATAGAGGTAGAACTGAGTACTATACAGACATGACACATGTACTGTGTACTCTGATAGAGGTAGAACTGAGTACTATACAGACATGACACATGTACTGTGTACTCTGATAGAGGTAGTACTGAGTACTATACAGACATGACACATGTACTGTGCATTCAGAAAGTATTCAGACCCCTTGACTTTTTCCACATTTTGTTATGTTACAGGCTTATTCTAAAATTGATTAAATTGTTTTTTCCCCTCATCAATCTACACACAATACCCCCACCCTCTCTCTCTCTCTTTCTCTTTCTTTATTTCTCTCTATCTATCTCTCTCTTTCTCCTCCCTCTCTATTTCTCTCTTTCTCTCTTTCTCTCTCGCTCTCTCTCCCATCTCTCTCTCTCTCTGTCTGTCTGTCTCTCTCTCTCTCTCTCCCCACCTCTCTCTCTCCCCACACTCTCTCTCTCTCTCTCTCTCTCTCACCTATCTCTCTTTATCCCCTCTCTCTCTTTCTCTCTCTTTCAATCATACAGGCCTCATGGTGATTTCTCAGTGTGAATAAATCCTCAAGTCCTCTATATCAGCAGCTCCACAGAAGGAGAGATAAATGATTTACTCCCTCCCTCCCTTCCTCTCTCTAACGTTCCTTTCTGCAAACATCCGCTCCATCAATTCAACCAGAGAGGCTGCTGTGGGATATGAAATGTAGAACTTTACATTTGCCTTGGGAAATAGAATGTAATAATAAAATGTCACCTCAAAAAATATCTAATAAAATGTTTTAAAATATCTGGAAAGAGCAACCTATTAAATGCCATATTTTTCACATATTGATTTATTTTTAGTTCCATATTGAGTTATTGTTAGTCATATGGGATGTGCTGCATTTATCCATCCCACTAATGATTTATTGACCCTCTGATATGGTTGAGATATTTAAATATTGAAGCCAAATGTACATACTAATTGGCATTCATACACACCTGAAACATGGTAAACAATATGTATGTGATCTCCTAATGCCTATGACATTAGCTAGGTTGTGTAGCATGCGTGTGACTGGAATGCATAGGGGATCATCAGCGATGAGGACATGGGTGGTGGCTCAGTGATGCACGTCGTGATGGTAACAGTCACATCCCAGATAACTGATAAAGATTAGCAACAAAGACTATATCAAATAAATAAAACAAATACTGAGCTGTATTGTATGCAAAATTGATAATAATATATACAGTACCAGTCAAAAGTTTGCACACACCTACTCATTCAAGGGTTTTTTTCTTTATTTGTACTATTTTCTACATTGTAGAATAATGGTGAAGAAATCAAATCTATGTAATAACACATATGGAATCACGTAGTAACCAAAAAAAAGTGTTAAACAAATCAAAATATATTTTATATTTGAGATTCTTCAAAGTAGCCACCCTTTGCCTTGCTGACAGCTTTGCATACTCTTGGCATTCTCTCAACCAGCTTCATGAGGTAGTCACCTGGAATGCATTTCAATTAACAGGTGTGCCTTGTTAAAAGTTCATTTTGTGGAATTTCTTTCCATCTTCATGCGTTTGAGCCAATCAGTTGTCTTGATACTACAGCATACTACAATCTGCAAAAACACTACATTAAATACTATAGTATACTACAATCTGCAAAAACATTACAGTAAATACTACAGTATACTACAATCTGAAAAAAACATACAGTAAATACTACAGTATACTACAATATGCAAAACACTACAGTAAATACTACAGTATACTACAATCTGCAAAAATACTACAGTAAATACTACAGTATACTACAACCTGCAAAAACACTACAGTTAATACTACCGTATACTACAATCTGCAACAATACCACAGTAAATACTACAGTATACTACAATCTGCAAAACACTACAGTAAATACTGCAGTATACTACAATCTGCAACAATACTACAGTAAATACTATAGTAAATACTACAGTATATACTACAGTTGTCCTTTACTACAGTATTTATACTATCGTTAACTGTAAATACAACATAGTTCAGTATTTGTATAATTTATTTTATACAGTCTTTGTTGCTCATCTTTATCAAGGGTGACAATAATGCAGGATGTGACTGTATGTACAGCCTTTGTATAGAAAATGTACGTAGAAATGTGAAATTGAAGGTCCCTGTGCATTTTTATGTGTTTGTGTGGTCACGTGTAGTGGCCATTTTGTGTGTGTTTTTGTAGTGGCCATTTTGTATGTGTTTTTGTAGAGGCCATTTCCTGTGTGTTTTTGTAGTGGCCATTTCCTGTGTGTTTTTGTAGTGGCCATTTCCTGTGTGTTTTTGTAGTGGCCATTTCCTGTGTGTTTTAGTAGTGGCCATTTCCTGTGTGTTTTTGTAGTGGCCATTTCCTGTGTGTTTTAGTAGTGCCATTTCCTGTGTGTTTTTGTAGTGACCATTTCCTGTGTGTTTTAGTAGTGGCCATTTCCTGTGTGTTTTAGTAGTGGCCATTTCCTGTGTGTTTTTGTAGTGGCCATTTTATGTGTGTTTTAGTAGTGCCCATTTCCTGTGTGTTTTTGTAATGCCATTTCCTGTGTGTTTTTGTAGTGGCCATTTCGTGTGTGTTTTAGTAGTGACCATTTCCTGTGTGTTTTAGTAGTGGCCATTTCCTGTGTGTTTTAGTAGTGGCCATTTCATGTGTGTTTTAGTAGTGACCATTTCCTGTGTGTTTTAGTAGTGGCCATTTCCTGTGTGTTTTTGTAGTGGCCATTTCCTGTGTGTTTTAGTAGTGACCATTTCCTGTGTGTTTTTGTAGTGGCCATTTTATGTGTGTTTTAGTAGTGCCCATTTCCTGTGTGTTTTAGTAGTGGCCATTTCCTGTGTGTTTTTGTAGTGACCATTTCCTGTGTGTTTTAGTAGTGGCCATTTCCTGTGTGTTTTAGTAGTGGCCATTTCGTGTGTGTTTTAGTAGTGACCATTTCCTGTGTGTTTTAGTAGTGACCATTTCGTGTGTGTTTTAGTAGTGACCATTTTATGTGTGTTCTAGTAGTGGCCATTTCCTGTGTTTTAGTAGTGACCATTTCCTGTGTGTTTTAGTAGTGGCCATTTCCTGTGTGTTTTAGTAGTGGCCATTTCCTGTGTGTTTTAGTAGTGGCCATTTCGTGTGTGTTTTAGTAGTGACCATTTTATGTGTGTTTTAGTAGTGACCATTTCCTGTGTTTTAGTAGTGACCATTTCCTGTGTGTTTTTGTAATGGCCATTTTATGTGTGTTTTAGTAGTGCCCATTTCCTGTGTGTTTTAGTAGTGACCATTTCCTGTGTGTTTTTGTAGTGGCCATTTCATGTGTGTTTTAGTAGTGGCCATTTCCTGTGTGTTTTAGTAGTGGCCATTTCGTGTGTGTTTTAGTAGTGACCATTTCCTGTGTGTTTTAGTAGTGACCATTTCCTGTGTGTTTTAGTAGTGACCATTTCCTGTGTGTTTCAGTGTGTGTGTATGAGATAATCTCATGTTGCAGTGTACAGGGCCAAAGTTACAGCAGCTCCTTCCTGGTCAGGGAGAGACTGAGCGAACCCAGACCGCTCTCTGTGATTGGCTGAGAGGGATGGCAGTGCAGTGATGAGGCAGATGGTGGAACGGCTCGTGTGTGTGTGTATGTGTGCGTGCGCGCATGTGTGTGTATCTACCCTGTGCCTGTGGATGAAACCTTCAATGGCCCACCGCCCACTCAACATATGTAGCCATTCTCCCCCAAGTCCTGCCCAGCCTCTCTGCTACTCACACCCAACTGTCCCTTAGGACACACGGCCAGGGAGGAATCATTCTGTGTGTGAACTGTCACTCAGGACACACGGCCAGGGAGGGATCATTCTGTGTGTGAACTGTCACTCAGGACACACAGCTAGTGAGTGATCATTCTGTGTGTGTTTTAGGATGCCTGCAGTGCTAGCCAAGGTGTTATTGAGAGTGAACATTTAGGCCTCTAGTTGTTTATATGTATGCGTGCCTGGAGTAGGGTGTGTGTGTGTGTGTGTGTGTGTGTGTGTGTGTGTGTGTGTGTGTGTGTGTGTGTGTGTGTGTGTGTGTGTGTGTGTGTGTGTGTGTGTGTCCAAACACCCAGCCCTTCAAAACACTCCATCAGGAGTTCTGGGCGACGGAGGAAATCAAACACAGCTTTGATCAGCGTTTTGGAATTAAAACCTGACGCATTAATATCTAAATATATCTAAAAGGCCTGGACTAGTGGTGAGATTCCATTGATCTAGAACACACACACACATACACACACATCCCACATCTCACACACACACACACACACACACACACACACACACACACACACACACACACACACACACACACACACACACACACACACCATCGTAAAGCCGCTGTCATTTGCCTGAATGAATTCATTACCAATTTACAACCTTTGAAGGCCTGGACGTTTTAATACAAAAATCTGGCCTCATGTCATCAGCTTCCTCTGAAGTAGCAGAAAACAGACGGGTACTCTCAACGATTGGTTTAACCATTGGTTATTGTTTCTCAATCTGTGTCCCTTTACGATTGGTTCATTAACGACTGGATGTTTCTCAATCTGTGTCCCTTTACGATTGGTTCATTAACGACTGGTTGTTTCTCAATCTGACACCCTTTACGATTTGTTCATTAACGACTGGATGTTTCTCAATTCGTGCCCCTTTATGTTTGGTTCATTAACGATTGGTTGTTTCATTCTGTGTCCCTTTACGATTGGTTCATTAATGATTGGGTATGTGATATCACTTTTTGATGAGACAATAAAACGGTCCCATAGATCCTTGAGTAGAGTGCTGGTAATAAAACATTTATCAAAGGAAATACAAAATATGGTAAACTGTTTGAAAGATTATGTTTAAACATATATATTTTTTAATAACAGAAGCCTTCTTGCAGAAAGCATAATTTTAACCGAGAGATTTGGGGCCCGATACTTGGAACTTTGTGAGAATATATATCTTTTTATTGTTATTGGTTGAAACAGAATCAGTGGGTCTCAATGCTGTTTCAGTCTGTGAGTCTGTGTGTTATAGTGTATGGTAAAGGAGGAGCACATTTGATTGGTCTGTTGTTTTATGCCCCTCTCCACTCTCTGTGCTTCACTGTTGGCACATGTTTATGATGCGTACATCTCAGATGGCCTGGCTGGGCCAATCAGGGGTCAGGGGTTAGTTAAGGACAGGTGAAGTCAGCTCTGTTTTATTACCTAGAGGTTGTGGCTAGCATTGGAGTTAGTTAAGCTGATCCTAGATATGTGGTTAGGAGTGACCCCTACCTTGAGTTCCAGGGATGTGGCAATTAGAAATTGGATGTAAGCAGAGGTGAGGGACTGGACTCCAGGATATTATTGATGATGTGAGGGACTGGACTCCAGGATATTATTGATGATGTGAGGTGAGGGACTGGACTCCAGGATATTATTGATGATGTGAGGTGAGGGACTGGACTCCAGGATATTATTGATGATGTGAGGTGAGGGACTGGACACCAGGATATTATTGATGATGTGATGTGAGGGACTGGACTCCAGTATATTATTGATGATGTGAGGGACTGGACTCCAGGATATTATTGATGATGTGAGTGACTGGACTCCAGGATATTATTGATGATGTGAGGGACTGGACTCCAGGATATTATTGATGATGTGAGGTGAGGGACTGGACTCCAGGATATTATTGATGATGTGAGGGACTGGACTCCAGGATATTATTGATGAGGTGAGGGACTGGACTCCAGGATATTATTGATGAGGTGAGGGACTGGACTCCAGGATATTATTGATGATGTGAGGGACTGGACTCCAGGATATTATTGATGATGTGAGGTGAGGGACTGGACTCCAGGATATTATTGATGATGTGAGGTGAGGGACTCCAGGATATTATTGATGATGTGAGGGACTGGACTCCAGGATATTATTGATGATGTGAGGGACTGGACTCCAGGATATTATTGATGAGGTGAGGGACTGGACTCCAGGATATTATTGATGATGTGAGGTGAGGGACTGGACTACAGGATATTATTGATGAGGTGAGGGACTGGACTCCAGGATATTATTGATGATGTGAGGGACTGGACTCCAGGATATTATTGATGATGTGAGGGACTGGACTCCAGGATATTATTGATGATGTGAGTGACTGGACTCCAGGATATTATTGATGATGTGAGGGACTGGACTCCAGGATATTATTGATGATGTGAGGGACTGGACTCCAGGATATTATTGATGAGGTGAGGGGCTGGACTCCAGGATATTATTGATGATGTGAGGGACTGGACTCTAGGATATTATTTATGATGTGAGGGACTGGACTCCAGGATATTATTGATGAGGTGAGGGACTGGACTCCAGGATATTATTGATGATGTGAGGGACTGGACTCCAGGATATTATTGATGAGGTGATGTGAGGGACTGGACTCCAGTATATTATTGATGATGTGAGGGACTGGACTCCAGGATATTATTGATGATGTGAGGTGAGGGACTGGACTCCAGGATATTATTGATGATGTGAGTGACTGGACTCCAGGATATTATTGATGATGTGATGTGAGGGACTGGACTCCAGTATATTATTTATGATGTGAGGGACTGGACTCCAGGATATTATTGATGATGTGATGTGAGGGACTGGACTCCAGGATATTATTGATGATGTGATGTGAGGGACTGGACTCCAGTATATTATTGATGATGTGAGGGACTGGACTCCAGGATATTATTGATGATGTGAGGTGAGGGACTGGACACCAGGATATTATTGATGATGTGATGTGAGGGACTGGACTCCAGTATATTATTGATGATGTGAGGGACTGGACTCCAGGATATTATTGATGATGTGAGGGACTGGACTCCAGGATATTATTGATGATGTGAGGGACTGGACTCCAGGATATTATTGATGATGTGAGGTGAGGGACTGGACTCCAGGATATTATTGATGATGTGAGGTGAGGGACTGGACTACAGGATATTATTGATGAGGTGAGGGACTGGACTCCAGGATATTATTGATGATGTGAGGGACTGGACTCCAGGATATTATTGATGATGTGAGGGACTGGACTCCAGGATATTATTGATGATGTGAGTGACTGGACTCCAGGATATTATTGATGATGTGAGGGACTGGACTCCAGGATATTATTGATGATGTGAGGGACTGGACTCCAGGATATTATTGATGAGGTGAGGGGCTGGACTCCAGGATATTATTGATGATGTGAGGGACTGGACTCTAGGATATTATTTATGATGTGAGGGACTGGACTCCAGGATATTATTGATGAGGTGAGGGACTGGACTCCAGGATATTATTGATGATGTGAGGGACTGGACTCCAGGATATTATTGATGAGGTGATGTGAGGGACTGGACTCCAGTATATTATTGATGATGTGAGGGACTGGACTCCAGGATATTATTGATGATGTGAGGTGAGGGACTGGACTCCAGGATATTATTGATGATGTGAGTGACTGGACTCCAGGATATTATTGATGATGTGATGTGAGGGACTGGACTCCAGTATATTATTTATGATGTGAGGGACTGGACTCCAGGATATTATTGATGATGTGATGTGAGGGACTGGACTCCAGGATATTATTGATGATGTGATGTGAGGGACTGGACTCCAGTATATTATTGATGATGTGAGGGACTGGACTCCAGGATATTATTGATGATGTGAGGTGAGGGACTGGACACCAGGATATTATTGATGATGTGATGTGAGGGACTGGACTCCAGTATATTATTGATGATGTGAGGGACTGGACTCCAGGATATTATTGATGATGTGAGGGACTGGACTCCAGGATATTATTGATGATGTGAGGGACTGGACTCCAGGATATTATTGATGATGTGAGGTGAGGGACTGGACTCCAGGATATTATTGATGATGTGAGGTGAGGGACTGGACTACAGGATATTATTGATGAGGTGAGGGACTGGACTCCAGGATATTATTGATGATGTGAGGGACTGGACTCCAGGATATTATTGATGATGTGAGGGACTGGACTCCACGATATTATTGATGATGTGAGTGACTGGACTCCAGGATATTATTGATGATGTGAGGGACTGGACTCCAGGATATTATTGATGATGTGAGGGACTGGACTCCAGGATATTATTGATGAGGTGAGGGGCTGGACTCCAGGATATTATTGATGATGTGAGGGACTGGACTCTAGGATATTATTTATGATGTGAGGGACTGGACTCCAGGATATTATTGATGAGGTGAGGGACTGGACTCCAGGATATTATTGATGATGTGAGGGACTGGACTCCAGGATATTATTGATGAGGTGATGTGAGGGACTGGACTCCAGTATATTATTGATGATGTGAGGGACTGGACTCCAGGATATTATTGATGATGTGAGGTGAGGGACTGGACTCCAGGATATTATTGATGATGTGAGTGACTGGACTCCAGGATATTATTGATGATGTGATGTGAGGGACTGGACTCCAGTATATTATTTATGATGTGAGGGACTGGACTCCAGGATATTATTGATGATGTGATGTGAGGGACTGGACTCCAGGATATTATTGATGATGTGATGTGAGGGACTGGACTCCAGTATATTATTGATGATGTGAGGGACTGGACTCCAGGATATTATTGATGATGTGAGGTGAGGGACTGGACACCAGGATATTATTGATGATGTGATGTGAGGGACTGGACTCCAGTATATTATTGATGATGTGAGGGACTGGACTCCAGGATATTATTGATGATGTGAGGGACTGGACTCCAGGATATTATTGATGATGTGAGGGACTGGACTCCAGGATATTATTGATGATGTGAGGTGAGGGACTGGACTCCAGTATATTATTGATGATGTGAGGGACTGGACTCCAGCATATTATTGATGATGTGAGGGACTGGACTCCAGGATATTATTGATGAGGTGAGGTGAGGGACTGGACTCCAGGATATTATTGATGATTTGAGGTGAGGGACTGGACTCCAGGATATTATTGATGATGTGAGGGACTGGACTCCAGGATATTATTGATGATGTGAGGTGAGAGACTGGACTCCAGGATATTATTGATGATGTGAGGTGAGGGACTGGACTCCAGTATATTATTGATGATGTGATGTGAGGGACTGGACTCCAGGATATTATTGATGATGTGAGGTGAGGGACTGGACTCCAGGATATTATTGATGAGGTCAGGTGAGGGACTGGACTTCAGGATATTATTGATGATGTGATGGACTGGACTGCAGGATATTATTGATGATGTGATGTGAGGGACTGGACTCCAGGATATTATTGATGATGTGAGGGACTGGACTCCAGTATATTATTGATGATGTGATGTGAGGGACTGGACTCCTGGATATTATTGATGAGGTGAGGGACTGGACTCCAGGATATTATTGATGAGGTGAGGGACTGGACTCCAGGATATTATTGATGAGGTGAGGGACTGGACTCCATGATATTATTGATGATGTGAGGGACTGGACTCCAGGATATTATTGATGAGGTGAGGGACTGGACTCCAGGATATTATTGATGATGTGAGGGACTGGACTCCAGGATATTATTGATGAGGTGAGGGACTGGACTCCAGGATATTATTGATGATGTGAGGTGAGGGACTGGACTCCAGGATATTATTGATGATGTGATGTGAGGGACTGGACTACAGGATATTATTGATGAGGTGAGGGACTGGACTCCAGGATATTATTGATGAGGTGAGGTGAGGGACTGGACTCCAGGATATTATTGATGATGTGAGGGACTGGACTCCAGGATATTATTGATGAGGTGAGGTGAGGGACTGGACTCCAGGATATTATTGATGATGTGAGGTGAGGGACTGGACTCCAGGATATTATTGATGAGGTGAGGGACTGGACTCCAGGATATTATTGATGATGTGAGGTGAGGGACTGGACTCCAGGATATTATTGATGATGTGAGGGACTGGACTCCAGGATATTATTGATGATGTGAGGTGAGGGACTGGACTCCAGGATATTATTGATGATGTGAGGTGAGGGACTGGACTCCAGGATATTATTGATGATGTGAGGTGAGGGACTGGACTCAGGATATTATTGATGATGTGAGGGACTGGACTCCAGGATATTATTGATGATGTGAGGGACTGGACTCCAGGATATTATTGATGAGGTGAGGGTCTGGACTCCAGGATATTATTGATGAGGTGAGGGACTGGACTCCAGGATATTATTGATGATGTGAGGTGAGGGACTGGACTCCAGGATATTATTGATGAGGTGAGGGACTGGACTCCAGGATATTATTGATGAGGTGAGGGACTGGACTCCAGGATATTATTGATGAGGTGAGGGACTGGACTCCAGGTTATTATTGATGATGTGAGGGACTGGACTCCAGGATATTATTGATGATGTGAGGTGAGGGACTGGACTCCAGGATATTATTGATGATGTGAGGTGAGGGACTCCAGGATATTATTGATGATGTGAGGGACTGGACTCCAGGATATTATTGATGATGTGAGGGACTGGACTCCAGGATATTATTGATGAGGTGAGGGACTGGACTCCAGGATATTATTGATGATGTGAGGTGAGGGACTGGACTACAGGATATTATTGATGATGTGATGTGAGGGACTGGACTCCAGTATATTATTGATGATGTGAGGGACTGGACTCCAGGATATTATTGATGATGTGAGGGACTGGACTCCAGGATATTATTGATGATGTGAGGGACTGGACTCCAGGATATTATTGATGATGTGAGGTGAGGGACTGGACTCCAGTATATTATTGATGATGTGAGGGACTGGACTCCAGCATATTATTGATGATGTGAGGGACTGGACTCCAGGATATTATTGATGAGGTGAGGTGAGGGACTGGACTCCAGGATATTATTGATGATTTGAGGTGAGGGACTGGACTCCAGGATATTATTGATGATGTGAGGGACTGGACTCCAGGATATTATTGATGATGTGAGGTGAGAGACTGGACTCCAGGATATTATTGATGATGTGAGGTGAGGGACTGGACTCCAGTATATTATTGATGATGTGATGTGAGGGACTGGACTTTAGGATATTATTGATGATGTGAGGTGAGGGACTGGACTCCAGGATATTATTGATGAGGTCAGGTGAGGGACTGGACTTCAGGATATTATTGATGATGTGATGGACTGGACTGCAGGATATTATTGATGATGTGATGTGAGGGACTGGACTCCAGGATATTATTGATGATGTGAGGGACTGGACTCCAGTATATTATTGATGATGTGATGTGAGGGACTGGACTCCTGGATATTATTGATGAGGTGAGGGAACTGGACTCCAGGATATTATTGATGATGTGAGGGACTGGACTCCAGGATATTATTGATGAGGTGAGGGGCTGGACTCCAGGATATTATTGATGATGTGAGGGACTGGACTCTAGGATATTATTTATGATGTGAGGGACTGGACTCCAGGATATTATTGATGAGGTGAGGGACTGGACTCCAGGATATTATTGATGATGTGAGGGACTGGACTCCAGGATATTATTGATGAGGTGATGTGAGGGACTGGACTCCAGTATATTATTGATGATGTGAGGGACTGGACTCCAGGATATTATTGATGATGTGAGGTGAGGGACTGGACTCCAGGATATTATTGATGATGTGAGTGACTGGACTCCAGGATATTATTGATGATGTGATGTGAGGGACTGGACTCCAGTATATTATTTATGATGTGAGGGACTGGACTCCAGGATATTATTGATGATGTGATGTGAGGGACTGGACTCCAGGATATTATTGATGATGTGATGTGAGGGACTGGACTCCAGTATATTATTGATGATGTGAGGGACTGGACTCCAGGATATTATTGATGATGTGAGGTGAGGGACTGGACACCAGGATATTATTGATGATGTGATGTGAGGGACTGGACTCCAGTATATTATTGATGATGTGAGGGACTGGACTCCAGGATATTATTGATGATGTGAGGGACTGGACTCCAGGATATTATTGATGATGTGAGGGACTGGACTCCAGGATATTATTGATGATGTGAGGTGAGGGACTGGACTCCAGTATATTATTGATGATGTGAGGGACTGGACTCCAGCATATTATTGATGATGTGAGGGACTGGACTCCAGGATATTATTGATGAGGTGAGGTGAGGGACTGGACTCCAGGATATTATTGATGATTTGAGGTGAGGGACTGGACTCCAGGATATTATTGATGATGTGAGGGACTGGACTCCAGGATATTATTGATGATGTGAGGTGAGAGACTGGACTCCAGGATATTATTGATGATGTGAGGTGAGGGACTGGACTCCAGTATATTATTGATGATGTGATGTGAGGGACTGGACTCCAGGATATTATTGATGATGTGATGTGAGGGACTGGACTCCAGGATATTATTGATGAGGTCAGGTGAGGGACTGGACTTCAGGATATTATTGATGATGTGATGGACTGGACTGCAGGATATTATTGATGATGTGATGTGAGGGACTGGACTCCAGGATATTATTGATGATGTGAGGGACTGGACTCCAGTATATTATTGATGATGTGATGTGAGGGACTGGACTCCTGGATATTATTGATGAGGTGAGGGACTGGACTCCAGGATATTATTGATGAGGTGAGGGACTGGACTCCAGGATATTATTGATGAGGTGAGGGACTGGACTCCATGATATTATTGATGATGTGAGGGACTGGACTCCAGGATATTATTGATGAGGTGAGGGACTGGACTCCAGGATATTATTGATGATGTGAGGGACTGGACTCCAGGATATTATTGATGAGGTGAGGGACTGGACTCCAGGATATTATTGATGATGTGAGGTGAGGGACTGGACTCCAGGATATTATTGATGATGTGAGGTGAGGGACTGGACTACAGGATATTATTGATGAGGTGAGGGACTGGACTCCAGGATATTATTGATGAGGTGAGGTGAGGGACTGGACTCCAGGATATTATTGATGATGTGAGGGACTGGACTCCAGGATATTATTGATGAGGTGAGGTGAGGGACTGGACTCCAGGATATTATTGATGATGTGAGGTGAGGGACTGGACTCCAGGATATTATTGATGAGGTGAGGGACTGGACTCCAGGATATTATTGATGATGTGAGGTGAGGGACTGGACTCCAGGATATTATTGATGATGTGAGGGACTGGACTCCAGGATATTATTGATGATGTGAGGTGAGGGACTGGACTCCAGGATATTATTGATGATGTGAGGTGAGGGACTGGACTCCAGGATATTATTGATGATGTGAGGTGAGGGACTGGACTCAGGATATTATTGATGATGTGAGGGACTGGACTCCAGGATATTATTGATGATGTGAGGGACTGGACTCCAGGATATTATTGATGAGGTGAGGGTCTGGACTCCAGGATATTATTGATGAGGTGAGGGACTGGACTCCAGGATATTATTGATGATGTGAGGTGAGGGACTGGACTCCAGGATATTATTGATGAGGTGAGGGACTGGACTCCAGGATATTATTGATGAGGTGAGGGACTGGACTCCAGGATATTATTGATGAGGTGAGGGACTGGACTCCAGGATATTATTGATGATGTGAGGGACTGGACTCCAGGATATTATTGATGATGTGAGGTGAGGGACTGGACTCCAGGATATTATTGATGATGTGAGGTGAGGGACTCCAGGATATTATTGATGATGTGAGGGACTGGACTCCAGGATATTATTGATGATGTGAGGTGAGGGACTGGACTCCAGTATATTATTGATGATGTGATGTGAGGGACTGGACTTTAGGATATTATTGATGATGTGAGGTGAGGGACTGGACTCCAGGATATTATTGATGAGGTCAGGTGAGGGACTGGACTTCAGGATATTATTGATGATGTGATGGACTGGACTGCAGGATATTATTGATGATGTGATGTGAGGGACTGGACTCCAGGATATTATTGATGATGTGAGGGACTGGACTCCAGTATATTATTGATGATGTGATGTGAGGGACTGGACTCCTGGATATTATTGATGAGGTGAGGGAACTGGACTCCAGGATATTATTGATGATGTGAGGGACTGGACTCCAGGATATTATTGATGAGGTGAGGGGCTGGACTCCAGGATATTATTGATGATGTGAGGGACTGGACTCTAGGATATTATTTATGATGTGAGGGACTGGACTCCAGGATATTATTGATGAGGTGAGGGACTGGACTCCAGGATATTATTGATGATGTGAGGGACTGGACTCCAGGATATTATTGATGAGGTGATGTGAGGGACTGGACTCCAGTATATTATTGATGATGTGAGGGACTGGACTCCAGGATATTATTGATGATGTGAGGTGAGGGACTGGACTCCAGGATATTATTGATGATGTGAGTGACTGGACTCCAGGATATTATTGATGATGTGATGTGAGGGACTGGACTCCAGTATATTATTTATGATGTGAGGGACTGGACTCCAGGATATTATTGATGATGTGATGTGAGGGACTGGACTCCAGGATATTATTGATGATGTGATGTGAGGGACTGGACTCCAGTATATTATTGATGATGTGAGGGACTGGACTCCAGGATATTATTGATGATGTGAGGTGAGGGACTGGACACCAGGATATTATTGATGATGTGATGTGAGGGACTGGACTCCAGTATATTATTGATGATGTGAGGGACTGGACTCCAGGATATTATTGATGATGTGAGGGACTGGACTCCAGGATATTATTGATGATGTGAGGGACTGGACTCCAGGATATTATTGATGATGTGAGGTGAGGGACTGGACTCCAGTATATTATTGATGATGTGAGGGACTGGACTCCAGCATATTATTGATGATGTGAGGGACTGGACTCCAGGATATTATTGATGAGGTGAGGTGAGGGACTGGACTCCAGGATATTATTGATGATTTGAGGTGAGGGACTGGACTCCAGGATATTATTGATGATGTGAGGGACTGGACTCCAGGATATTATTGATGATGTGAGGTGAGAGACTGGACTCCAGGATATTATTGATGATGTGAGGTGAGGGACTGGACTCCAGTATATTATTGATGATGTGATGTGAGGGACTGGACTCCAGGATATTATTGATGATGTGAGGTGAGGGACTGGACTCCAGGATATTATTGATGAGGTCAGGTGAGGGACTGGACTTCAGGATATTATTGATGATGTGATGGACTGGACTGCAGGATATTATTGATGATGTGATGTGAGGGACTGGACTCCAGGATATTATTGATGATGTGAGGGACTGGACTCCAGTATATTATTGATGATGTGATGTGAGGGACTGGACTCCTGGATATTATTGATGAGGTGAGGGACTGGACTCCAGGATATTATTGATGAGGTGAGGGACTGGACTCCAGGATATTATTGATGAGGTGAGGGACTGGACTCCATGATATTATTGATGATGTGAGGGACTGGACTCCAGGATATTATTGATGAGGTGAGGGACTGGACTCCAGGATATTATTGATGATGTGAGGGACTGGACTCCAGGATATTATTGATGAGGTGAGGGACTGGACTCCAGGATATTATTGATGATGTGAGGTGAGGGACTGGACTCCAGGATATTATTGATGATGTGAGGTGAGGGACTGGACTACAGGATATTATTGATGAGGTGAGGGACTGGACTCCAGGATATTATTGATGAGGTGAGGTGAGGGACTGGACTCCAGGATATTATTGATGATGTGAGGGACTGGACTCCAGGATATTATTGATGAGGTGAGGTGAGGGACTGGACTCCAGGATATTATTGATGATGTGAGGTGAGGGACTGGACTCCAGGATATTATTGATGAGGTGAGGGACTGGACTCCAGGATATTATTGATGATGTGAGGTGAGGGACTGGACTCCAGGATATTATTGATGATGTGAGGGACTGGACTCCAGGATATTATTGATGATGTGAGGTGAGGGACTGGACTCCAGGATATTATTGATGATGTGAGGTGAGGGACTGGACTCCAGGATATTATTGATGATGTGAGGTGAGGGACTGGACTCAGGATATTATTGATGATGTGAGGGACTGGACTCCAGGATATTATTGATGATGTGAGGGACTGGACTCCAGGATATTATTGATGAGGTGAGGGTCTGGACTCCAGGATATTATTGATGAGGTGAGGGACTGGACTCCAGGATATTATTGATGATGTGAGGTGAGGGACTGGACTCCAGGATATTATTGATGAGGTGAGGGACTGGACTCCAGGATATTATTGATGAGGTGAGGGACTGGACTCCAGGATATTATTGATGAGGTGAGGGACTGGACTCCAGGATATTATTGATGATGTGAGGGACTGGACTCCAGGATATTATTGATGATGTGAGGTGAGGGACTGGACTCCAGGATATTATTGATGATGTGAGGTGAGGGACTCCAGGATATTATTGATGATGTGAGGGACTGGACTCCAGGATATTATTGATGATGTGAGGGACTGGACTCCAGGATATTATTGATGAGGTGAGGGACTGGACTCCAGGATATTATTGATGATGTGAGGTGAGGGACTGGACTACAGGATATTATTGATGATGTGATGTGAGGGACTGGACTCCAGTATATTATTGATGATGTGAGGGACTGGACTCCAGGATATTATTGATGATGTGAGGGACTGGACTCCAGGATATTATTGATGATGTGAGGGACTGGACTCCAGGATATTATTGATGATGTGAGGTGAGGGACTGGACTCCAGTATATTATTGATGATGTGAGGGACTGGACTCCAGCATATTATTGATGATGTGAGGGACTGGACTCCAGGATATTATTGATGAGGTGAGGTGAGGGACTGGACTCCAGGATATTATTGATGATTTGAGGTGAGGGACTGGACTCCAGGATATTATTGATGATGTGAGGGACTGGACTCCAGGATATTATTGATGATGTGAGGTGAGAGACTGGACTCCAGGATATTATTGATGATGTGAGGTGAGGGACTGGACTCCAGTATATTATTGATGATGTGATGTGAGGGACTGGACTTTAGGATATTATTGATGATGTGAGGTGAGGGACTAGACTCCAGGATATTATTGATGAGGTCAGGTGAGGTACTGGACTTCAGGATATTATTGATGATGTGATGGACTGGACTGCAGGATATTATTGATGATGTGATGTGAGGGACTGGACTCCAGGATATTATTGATGATGTGAGGGACTGGACTCCAGTATATTATTGATGATGTGATGTGAGGGACTGGACTCCTGGATATTATTGATGAGGTGAGGGACTGGACTCCAGGATATTATTGATGATGTGAGGGACTGGACTCCAGGATATTATTGATGAGGTGAGGGGCTGGACTCCAGGATATTATTGATGATGTGAGGGACTGGACTCTAGGATATTATTTATGATGTGAGGGACTGGACTCCAGGATATTATTGATGAGGTGAGGGACTGGACTCCAGGATATTATTGATGATGTGAGGGACTGGACTCCAGGATATTATTGATGAGGTGATGTGAGGGACTGGACTCCAGTATATTATTGATGATGTGAGGGACTGGACTCCAGGATATTATTGATGATGTGAGGTGAGGGACTGGACTCCAGGATATTATTGATGATGTGAGTGACTGGACTCCAGGATATTATTGATGATGTGATGTGAGGGACTGGACTCCAGTATATTATTTATGATGTGAGGGACTGGACTCCAGGATATTATTGATGATGTGATGTGAGGGACTGGACTCCAGGATATTATTGATGATGTGATGTGAGGGACTGGACTCCAGTATATTATTGATGATGTGAGGGACTGGACTCCAGGATATTATTGATGATGTGAGGGACTGGACTCCAGGATATTATTGATGATGTGAGGGACTGGACTCCAGGGTATTATTGATGATGTGAGGTGAGGGACTGGACTCCAGTATATTATTGATGATGTGAGGGACTGGACTCCAGCATATTATTGATGATGTGAGGGACTGGACTCCAGGATATTATTGATGAGGTGAGGTGAGGGACTGGACTCCAGGATATTATTGATGATTTGAGGTGAGGGACTGGACTCCAGGATATTATTGATGATGTGAGGGACTGGACTCCAGGATATTATTGATGATGTGAGGTGAGAAACTGGACTCCAGGATATTATTGATGATGTGAGGTGAGGGACTGGACTCCAGTATATTATTGATGATGTGATGTGAGGGACTGGACTCCAGGATATTATTGATGATGTGAGGTGAGGGACTGGACTCCAGGATATTATTGATGATGTGAGTGACTGGACTCCAGGATATTATTGATGATGTGATGTGAGGGACTGGACTCCAGTATATTATTTATGATGTGAGGGACTGGACTCCAGGATATTATTGATGATGTGATGTGAGGGACTGGACTCCAGGATATTATTGATGATGTGATGTGAGGGACTGGACTCCAGTATATTATTGATGATGTGAGGGACTGGACTCCAGGATATTATTGATGATGTGAGGTGAGGGACTGGACACCAGGATATTATTGATGATGTGATGTGAGGGACTGGACTCCAGTATATTATTGATGATGTGTTGAGGGACTGGACTCCAGGATATTATTGATGATGTGAGGGACTGGACTCCAGGATATTATTGATGAGGTGAGGTGAGGGACTGGACTCCAGGATATTATTGATGATTTGAGGTGAGGGACTGGACTCCAGGATATTATTGATGATGTGAGGGACTGGACTTCAGGATATTATTGATGATGTGAGGTGAGAGACTGGACTCCAGGATATTATTGATGATGTGAGGTGAGGGACTGGACTCCAGTATATTATTGATGATGTGATGTGAGGGACTGGACTCCAGGATATTATTGATGATGTGAGGTGAGGGACTGGACTCCAGGATATTATTGATGATGTGAGTGACTGGACTCCAGGATATTATTGATGATGTGATGTGAGGGACTGGACTCCAGTATATTATTTATGATGTGAGGGACTGGACTCCAGGATATTATTGATGATGTGATGTGAGGGACTGGACTCCAGGATATTATTGATGATGTGATGTGAGGGACTGGACTCCAGTATATTATTGATGATGTGAGGGACTGGACTCCAGGATATTATTGATGATGTGAGGTGAGGGACTGGACACCAGGATATTATTGATGATGTGATGTGAGGGACTGGACTCCAGTATATTATTGATGATGTGAGGGACTGGACTCCAGGATATTATTGATGATGTGAGGGACTGGACTCCAGGATATTATTGATGATGTGAGGGACTGGACTCCAGGATATTATTGATGATGTGAGGTGAGGGACTGGACTCCAGTATATTATTGATGATGTGAGGGACTGGACTCCAGCATATTATTGATGATGTGATGTGAGGGACTGGACTCCAGTATATTATTTATGATGTGAGGGACTGGACTCCAGGATATTATTGATGATGTGATGTGAGGGACTGGACTCCAGGATATTATTGATGATGTGATGTGAGGGACTGGACTCCAGTATATTATTGATGATGTGAGGGACTGGACTCCAGGATATTATTGATGATGTGAGGTGAGGGACTGGACACCAGGATATTATTGATGATGTGATGTGAGGGACTGGACTCCAGTATATTATTGATGATGTGTTGAGGGACTGGCCTCCAGGATATTATTGATGATGTGAGGGACTGGACTCCAGGATATTATTGATGATGTGAGGGACTGGACTCCAGGATATTATTGATGAGGTGAGGTGAGGGACTGGACTCCAGGATATTATTGATGATTTGAGGTGAGGGACTGGACTCCAGGATATTATTGATGATGTGAGGGACTGGACTCCAGGATATTATTGATGATGTGAGGTGAGAGACTGGACTCCAGGATATTATTGATGATGTGAGGTGAGGGACTGGACTCCAGTATATTATTGATGATGTGATGTGAGGGACTGGACTCCAGGATATTATTGATGATGTGAGGTGAGGGACTGGACTCCAGGATATTATTGATGATGTGAGTGACTGGACTCCAGGATATTATTGATGATGTGATGTGAGTGACTGGACTCCAGTATATTATTTATGATGTGAGGGACTGGACTCCAGGATATTATTGATGATGTGATGTGAGGGACTGGACTCCAGTATATTATTGATGATGTGAGGGACTGGACTCCAGGATATTATTGATGATGTGAGGTGAGGGACTGGACAACAGGATATTATTGATGATGTGATGTGAGGGACTGGACTCCAGTATATTATTGATGATGTGAGGGACTGGACTCCAGGATATTATTGATGATGTGAGGGACTGGACTCCAGGATATTATTGATGATGTGAGGGACTGGACTCCAGGATATTATTGATGATGTGAGGTGAGGGACTGGACTCCAGTATATTATTGATGATGTGAGGGACTGGACTCCAGCATATTATTGATGATGTGAGGGACTGGACTCCAGGATATTATTGATGAGGTGAGGTGAGGGACTGGACTCCAGGATATTATTGATGATTTGAGGTGAGGGACTGGACTCCATGATATTATTGATGATGTGAGGGACTGGACTCCAGGATATTATTGATGATGTGAGGTGAGAGACTGGACTCCAGGATATTATTGATGATGTGAGGTGAGGGACTGGACTCCAGTATATTATTGATGATGTGATGTGAGGGACTGGACTCCAGGATATTATTGATGATGTGAGGTGAGGGACTGGACTCCAGGATATTATTGATGAGGTTAGGTGAGGGACTGGACTTCAGGATATTATTGATGATGTGATGGACTGGACTGCAGGATATTATTGATGATGTGATGTGAGGGACTGGACTCCAGGATATTATTGATGATGTGAGGGACTGGACTCCAGTATATTATTGATGATGTGATGTGAGGGACTGGACTCCTGGATATTATTGATGAGGTGAGGGACTGGACTCCAGGATATTATTGATGAGGTGAGGGACTGGACTCCAGGATATTATTGATGATGTGAGGGACTGGACTCCAGGATATTATTGATGAGGTGATGTGAGGGACTGGACTCCAGTATATTATTGATGATGTGAGGGACTGGACTCCAGGATATTATTGATGATGTGAGGTGAGGGACTGGACTCCAGGATATTATTGATGATGTGAGTGACTGGACTCCAGGATATTATTGATGATGTGATGTGAGGGACTGGACTCCAGTATATTATTTATGATGTGAGGGACTGGACTCCAGGATATTATTGATGATGTGATGTGAGGGACTGGACTCCAGGATATTATTGATGATGTGATGTGAGGGACTGGACTCCAGTATATTATTGATGATGTGAGGGACTGGACTCCAGGATATTATTGATGATGTGAGGTGAGGGACTGGACACCAGGATATTATTGATGATGTGATGTGAGGGACTGGACTCCAGTATATTATTGATGATGTGAGGGACTGGACTCCAGGATATTATTGATGATGTGAGGGACTGGACTCCAGGATATTATTGATGATGTGAGGGACTGGACTCCAGGATATTATTGATGATGTGAGGTGAGGGACTGGACTCCAGTATATTATTGATGATGTGAGGGACTGGACTCCAGCATATTATTGATGATGTGAGGGACTGGACTCCAGGATATTATTGATGAGGTGAGGTGAGGGACTGGACTCCAGGATATTATTGATGATTTGAGGTGAGGGACTGGACTCCAGGATATTATTGATGATGTGAGGGACTGGACTCCAGGATATTATTGATGATGTGAGGTGAGAGACTGGACTCCAGGATATTATTGATGATGTGAGGTGAGGGACTGGACACCAGGATATTATTGATGATGTGATGTGAGGGACTGGACTCCAGTATATTATTGATGATGTGAGGGACTGGACTCCAGGATATTATTGATGATGTGAGGGACTGGACTCCAGGATATTATTGATGATGTGAGGGACTGGACTCCAGGATATTATTGATGATGTGAGGTGAGGGACTGGACTCCAGTATATTATTGATGATGTGAGGGACTGGACTCCAGCATATTATTGATGATGTGAGGGACTGGACTCCAGGATATTATTGATGAGGTGAGGTGAGGGACTGGACTCCAGGATATTATTGATGATTTGAGGTGAGGGACTGGACTCCAGGATATTATTGATGATGTGAGGGACTGGACTCCAGGATATTATTGATGATGTGAGGTGAGAAACTGGACTCCAGGATATTATTGATGATGTGAGGTGAGGGACTGGACTCCAGTATATTATTGATGATGTGATGTGAGGGACTGGACTCCAGGATATTATTGATGATGTGAGGTGAGGGACTGGACTCCAGGATATTATTGATGATGTGAGTGACTGGACTCCAGGATATTATTGATGATGTGATGTGAGGGAATGGACTCCAGTATATTATTTATGATGTGAGGGACTGGACTCCAGGATATTATTGATGATGTGATGTGAGGGACTGGACTCCAGGATATTATTGATGATGTGATGTGAGGGACTGGACTCCAGTATATTATTGATGATGTGAGGGACTGGACTCCAGGATATTATTGATGATGTGAGGTGAGGGACTGGACACCAGGATATTATTGATGATGTGATGTGAGGGACTGGACTCCAGTATATTATTGATGATGTGTTGAGGGACTGGCCTCCAGGATATTATTGATGATGTGAGGGACTGGACTCCAGGATATTATTGATGATGTGAGGGACTGGACTCCAGGATATTATTGATGAGGTGAGGTGAGGGACTGGACTCCAGGATATTATTGATGATTTGAGGTGAGGGACCGGACTCCAGGATATTATTGATGATGTGAGGGACTGGACTCCAGGATATTATTGATGATGTGAGGTGAGAGACTGGACTCCAGGATATTATTGATGATGTGAGGTGAGGGACTGGACTCCAGTATATTATTGATGATGTGATGTGAGGGACTGGACTCCAGGATATTATTGATGATGTGAGGTGAGGGACTGGACTCCAGGATATTATTGATGATGTGAGTGACTGGACTCCAGGATATTATTGATGATGTGATGTGAGGGACTGGACTCCAGTATATTATTTATGATGTGAGGGACTGGACTCCAGGATATTATTGATGATGTGATGTGAGGGACTGGACTCCAGGATATTATTGATGATGTGATGTGAGGGACTGGACTCCAGGATATTATTGATGATGTGATGTGAGGGACTGGACTCCAGTATATTATTGATGATGTGTTGAGGGACTGGCCTCCAGGATATTATTGATGATGTGAGGGACTGGACTCCAGGATATTATTGATGATGTGAGGGACTGGACTCCAGGATATTATTGATGAGGTGAGGTGAGGGACTGGACTCCAGGATATTATTGATGATTTGAGGTGAGGGACTGGACTCCAGGATATTATTGATGATGTGAGGGACTGGACTCCAGGATATTATTGATGATGTGAGGTGAGAGACTGGACTCCAGGATATTATTGATGATGTGAGGTGAGGGACTGGACTCCAGTATATTATTGATGATGTGATGTGAGGGACTGGACTCCAGGATATTATTGATGATGTGAGGTGAGGGACTGGACTCCAGGATATTATTGATGATGTGAGTGACTGGACTCCAGGATATTATTGATGATGTGATGTGAGGGACTGGACTCCAGTATATTATTTATGATGTGAGGGACTGGACTCCAGGATATTATTGATGATGTGATGTGAGGGACTGGACTCCAGGATATTATTGATGATGTGATGTGAGGGACTGGACTCCAGTATATTATTGATGATGTGAGGGACTGGACTCCAGGATATTATTGATGATGTGAGGTGAGGGACTGGACACCAGGATATTATTGATGATGTGATGTGAGGGACTGGACTCCAGTATATTATTGATGATGTGAGGGACTGGACTCCAGGATATTATTGATGATGTGAGAGACTGGACTCCAGGATATTATTGATGATGTGAGGGACTGGACTCCAGGATATTATTGATGATGTGAGGTGAGGGACTGGACTCCAGTATATTATTGATGATGTGAGGGACTGGACTCCAGCATATTATTGATGATGTGAGGGACTGGACTCCAGGATATTATTGATGAGGTGAGGTGAGGGACTGGACTCCAGGATATTATTGATGATTTGAGGTGAGGGACTGGACTCCAGGATATTATTGATGATGTGAGGGACTGGACTCCAGGATATTATTGATGATGTGAGGTGAGAGACTGGACTCCAGGATATTATTGATGATGTGAGGTGAGGGACTGGACTCCAGTATATTATTGATGATGTGATGTGAGGGACTGGACTCCAGGATATTATTGATGATGTGAGGTGAGGGACTGGTCTCCAGGATATTATTGATGAGGTCAGGTGAGGGACTGGACTTCAGGATATTATTGATGATGTGATGGACTGGACTGCAGGATATTATTGATGATGTGATGTGAGGGACTGGACTCCAGGATATTATTGATGATGTGAGGGACTGGACTCTAGTATATTATTGATGATGTGATGTGAGGGACTGGACTCCTGGATATTATTGATGAGGTGAGGGACTGGACTCCAGGATATTATTGATGAGGTGAGGGACTGGACTCCAGGATATTATTGATGAGGTGAGGGACTGGACTCCATGATATTATTGATGATGTGAGGGACTGGACTCCAGGATATTATTGATGAGGTGAGAGACTGGACTCCAGGATATTATTGATGATGTGAGGGACTGGACTCCAGGATATTATTGATGAGGTGAGGGACTGGACTCCAGGATATTATTGATGATGTGAGGTGAGGGACTGGACTCCAGGATATTATTGATGATGTGAGGTGAGGGACTGGACTACAGGATATTATTGATGAGGTGAGGGACTGGACTCCAGGATATTATTGATGAGGTGAAGTGAGGGACTGGACTCCAGTATATTATTGATGATGTGAGGGACTGGACTCCAGGATATTATTGATGATGTGAGGGACTGGACTCCAGGATATTATTGATGATGTGAGGGACTGGACTCCAGGATATTATTGATGATATGAGGTGAGGGACTGGACTCCAGTATATTATTGATGATGTGAGGGACTGGACTCCAGCATATTATTGATGATGTGATGTGAGGGACTGGACTCCAGTATATTATTTATGATGTGAGGGACTGGACTCCAGGATATTATTGATGATGTGATGTGAGGGACTGGACTCCAGGATATTATTGATGATGTGATGTGAGGGACTGGACTCCAGTATATTATTGATGATGTGAGGGACTGGACTCCAGGATATTATTGATGATGTGAGGTGAGGGACTGGACACCAGGATATTATTGATGATGTGATGTGAGGGACTGGACTCCAGTATATTATTGATGATGTGTTGAGGGACTGGCCTCCAGGATATTATTGATGATGTGAGGGACTGGACTCCAGGATATTATTGATGATGTGAGGGACTGGACTCCAGGATATTATTGATGAGGTGAGGTGAGGGACTGGACTCCAGGATATTATTGATGATTTGAGGTGAGGGACTGGACTCCAGGATATTATTGATGATGTGAGGGACTGGACTCCAGGATATTATTGATGATGTGAGGTGAGAGACTGGACTCCAGGATATTATTGATGATGTGAGGTGAGGGACTGGACTCCAGTATATTATTGATGATGTGATGTGAGGGACTGGACTCCAGGATATTATTGATGATGTGAGGTGAGGGACTGGACTCCAGGATATTATTGATGATGTGAGTGACTGGACTCCAGGATATTATTGATGATGTGATGTGAGGGACTGGACTCCAGTATATTATTTATGATGTGAGGGACTGGACTCCAGGATATTATTGATGATGTGATGTGAGGGACTGGACTCCAGGATATTATTGATGATGTGATGTGAGGGACTGGACTCCAGTATATTATTGATGATGTGAGGGACTGGACTCCAGGATATTATTGATGATGTGAGGTGAGGGACTGGACACCAGGATATTATTGATGATGTGATGTGAGGGACTGGACTCCAGTATATTATTGATGATGTGAGGGACTGGACTCCAGGATATTATTGATGATGTGAGGGACTGGACTCCAGGATATTATTGATGATGTGAGGGACTGGACTCCAGGATATTATTGATGATGTGAGGTGAGGGACTGGACTCCAGTATATTATTGATGATGTGAGGGACTGGACTCCAGCATATTATTGATGATGTGAGGGACTGGACTCCAGGATATTATTGATGAGGTGAGGTGAGGGACTGGACTCCAGGATATTATTGATGATTTGAGGTGAGGGACTGGACTCCAGGATATTATTGATGATGTGAGGGACTGGACTCCAGGATATTATTGATGATGTGAGGTGAGAGACTGGACTCCAGGATATTATTGATGATGTGAGGTGAGGGACTGGACTCCAGTATATTATTGATGATGTGATGTGAGGGACTGGACTCCAGGATATTATTGATGATGTGAGGTGAGGGACTGGACTCCAGGATATTATTGATGAGGTCAGGTGAGGGACTGGACATCAGGATATTATTGATGATGTGATGGACTGGACTGCAGGATATTATTGATGATGTGAGGGACTGGACTCCAGGATATTATTGATGAGGTGAGGTGAGGGACTGGACTCCAGGATATTATTGATGATTTGAGGTGAGGGGCTGGACTCCAGGATATTATTGATGATGTGAGGGACTGGACTCCAGGATATTATTGATGATGTGAGGTGAGAGACTGGACTCCAGGATATTATTGATGATGTGAGGTGAGGGACTGGACTCCAGGATATTATTGATGATGTGAGGTGAGGGACTGGACTACAGGATATTATTGATGAGGTGAGGGACTGGACTCCAGGATATTATTGATGAGGTGAAGTGAGGGACTGGACTCCAGTATATTATTGATGATGTGAGGGACTGGACTCCAGGATATTATTGATGATGTGAGGGACTGGACTCCAGGATATTATTGATGATGTGAGGGACTGGACTCCAGGATATTATTGATGATATGAGGTGAGGGACTGGACTCCAGTATATTATTGATGATGTGAGGGACTGGACTCCAGCATATTATTGATGATGTGATGTGAGGGACTGGACTCCAGTATATTATTTATGATGTGAGGGACTGGACTCCAGGATATTATTGATGATGTGATGTGAGGGACTGGACTCCAGGATATTATTGATGATGTGATGTGAGGGACTGGACTCCAGTATATTATTGATGATGTGAGGGACTGGACTCCAGGATATTATTGATGATGTGAGGTGAGGGACTGGACACCAGGATATTATTGATGATGTGATGTGAGGGACTGGACTCCAGTATATTATTGATGATGTGTTGAGGGACTGGCCTCCAGGATATTATTGATGATGTGAGGGACTGGACTCCAGGATATTATTGATGATGTGAGGGACTGGACTCCAGGATATTATTGATGAGGTGAGGTGAGGGACTGGACTCCAGGATATTATTGATGATTTGAGGTGAGGGACTGGACTCCAGGATATTATTGATGATGTGAGGGACTGGACTCCAGGATATTATTGATGATGTGAGGTGAGAGACTGGACTCCAGGATATTATTGATGATGTGAGGTGAGGGACTGGACTCCAGTATATTATTGATGATGTGATGTGAGGGACTGGACTCCAGGATATTATTGATGATGTGAGGTGAGGGACTGGACTCCAGGATATTATTGATGATGTGAGTGACTGGACTCCAGGATATTATTGATGATGTGATGTGAGGGACTGGACTCCAGTATATTATTTATGATGTGAGGGACTGGACTCCAGGATATTATTGATGATGTGATGTGAGGGACTGGACTCCAGGATATTATTGATGATGTGATGTGAGGGACTGGACTCCAGTATATTATTGATGATGTGAGGGACTGGACTCCAGGATATTATTGATGATGTGAGGTGAGGGACTGGACACCAGGATATTATTGATGATGTGATGTGAGGGACTGGACTCCAGTATATTATTGATGATGTGAGGGACTGGACTCCAGGATATTATTGATGATGTGAGGGACTGGACTCCAGGATATTATTGATGATGTGAGGGACTGGACTCCAGGATATTATTGATGATGTGAGGTGAGGGACTGGACTCCAGTATATTATTGATGATGTGAGGGACTGGACTCCAGCATATTATTGATGATGTGAGGGACTGGACTCCAGGATATTATTGATGAGGTGAGGTGAGGGACTGGACTCCAGGATATTATTGATGATTTGAGGTGAGGGACTGGACTCCAGGATATTATTGATGATGTGAGGGACTGGACTCCAGGATATTATTGATGATGTGAGGTGAGAGACTGGACTCCAGGATATTATTGATGATGTGAGGTGAGGGACTGGACTCCAGTATATTATTGATGATGTGATGTGAGGGACTGGACTCCAGGATATTATTGATGATGTGAGGTGAGGGACTGGACTCCAGGATATTATTGATGAGGTCAGGTGAGGGACTGGACTTCAGGATATTATTGATGATGTGATGGACTGGACTGCAGGATATTATTGATGATGTGAGGGACTGGACTCCAGGATATTATTGATGAGGTGAGGTGAGGGACTGGACTCCAGGATATTATTGATGATTTGAGGTGAGGGGCTGGACTCCAGGATATTATTGATGATGTGAGGGACTGGACTCCAGGATATTATTGATGATGTGAGGTGAGAGACTGGACTCCAGGATATTATTGATGATGTGAGGTGAGGGACTGGACTCCAGTATATTATTGATGATGTGATGTGAGGGACTGGACTCCAGGATATTATTGATGAGGTGAGAGACTGGACTCCAGGATATTATTGATGATGTGAGGGACTGGACTCCAGGATATTATTGATGAGGTGAGGGACTGGACTCCAGGATATTATTGATGATGTGAGGTGAGGGACTGGACTCCAGGATATTATTGATGATGTGAGGTGAGGGACTGGACTACAGGATATTATTGATGAGGTGAGGGACTGGACTCCAGGATATTATTGATGAGGTGAGGTGAGGGACTGGACTCCAGGATATTATTGATGATGTGAGGGACTGGACTCCAGGATATTATTGATGAGGTGAGGTGAGGGACTGGACTCCAGGATATTATTGATGATGTGAGGTGAGGGACTGGACTCCAGGATATTATTGATGAGGTGAGGGACTGGACTCCAGGATATTATTGATGATGTGAGGTGAGGGACTGGACTCCAGGATATTATTGATGATGTGAGGGACTGGACTCCAGGATATTATTGATGATGTGAGGTGAGGGACTGGACTCCAGGATATTATTGATGATGTGAGGTGAGGGACTGGACTCCAGGATATTATTGATGATGTGAGGTGAGGGACTGGACTCAGGATATTATTGATGATGTGAGGGACTGGACTCCAGGATATTATTGATGATGTGAGGGACTGGACTCCAGGATATTATTGATGAGGTGAGGGTCTGGACTCCAGGATATTATTGATGAGGTGAGGGACTGGACTCCAGGATATTATTGATGATGTGAGGTGAGGGACTGGACTCCAGGATAATATTGATGAGGTGAGGGACTGGACTCCAGGATATTATTGATGAGGTGAGGGACTGGACTCCAGGATATTATTGATGAGGTGAGGGACTGGACTCCAGGATATTATTGATGATGTGAGGGACTGGACTCCAGGATATTATTGATGATGTGAGGTGAGGGACTGGACTCCAGGATATTATTGATGATGTGAGGTGAGGGACTCCAGGATATTATTGATGATGTGAGGGACTGGACTCCAGGATATTATTGATGATGTGAGGGACTGGACTCCAGGATATTATTGATGAGGTGAGGGACTGGACTCCAGGATATTATTGATGATGTGAGGTGAGGGACTGGACTACAGGATATTATTGATGATGTGATGTGAGGGACTGGACTCCAGTATATTATTGATGATGTGAGGGACTGGACTCCAGGATATTATTGATGATGTGAGGGACTGGACTCCAGGATATTATTGATGATGTGAGGGACTGGACTCCAGGATATTATTGATGATGTGAGGTGAGGGACTGGACTCCAGTATATTATTGATGATGTGAGGGACTGGACTCCAGCATATTATTGATGATGTGAGGGACTGGACTCCAGGATATTATTGATGAGGTGAGGTGAGGGACTGGACTCCAGGATATTATTGATGATTTGAGGTGAGGGGCTGGACTCCAGGATATTATTGATGATGTGAGGGACTGGACTCCAGGATATTATTGATGATGTGAGGTGAGAGACTGGACTCCAGGATATTATTGATGATGTGAGGTGAGGGACTGGACTCCAGTATATTATTGATGATGTGATGTGAGGGACTGGACTCCAGGATATTATTGATGATGTGAGGTGAGGGACTGGACTCCAGGATATTATTGATGAGGTCAGGTGAGGGACTGGACTTCAGGATATTATTGATGATGTGATGGACTGGACTGCAGGATATTATTGATGATGTGATGTGAGGGACTGGACTCCAGGATATTATTGATGATGTGAGGGACTGGACTCCAGTATATTATTGATGATGTGATGTGAGGGACTGGACTCCTGGATATTATTGATGAGGTGAGGGACTGGACTCCAGGATATTATTGATGAGGTGAGGGACTGGACTCCAGGATATTATTGATGAGGTGAGGGACTGGACTCCATGATATTATTGATGATGTGAGGGACTGGACTCCAGGATATTATTGATGAGGTGAGGGACTGGACTCCAGGATATTATTGATGATGTGAGGGACTGGAATCCAGGATATTATTGATGAGATGAGGGACTGGACTCCAGGATATTATTGATGATGTGAGGTGAGGGACTGGACTCCAGGATATTATTGATGATGTGAGGGACTGGACTCCAGGATATTATTGATGATGTGAGGTGAGGGACTGGACTCCAGGATATTATTGATGATGTGAGGTGAGGGACTGGACTCCAGGATATTATTGATGATGTGAGGTGAGGGACTGGACTCAGGATATTATTGATGATGTGAGGGACTGGACTCCAGGATATTATTGATGATGTGAGGGACTGGACTCCAGGATATTATTGATGAGGTGAGGGTCTGGACTCCAGGATATTATTGATGAGGTGAGGGACTGGACTCCAGGATATTATTGATGATGTGAGGTGAGGGACTGGACTCCAGGATAATATTGATGAGGTGAGGGACTGGACTCCAGGATATTATTGATGAGGTGAGGGACTGGACTCCAGGATATTATTGATGAGGTGAGGGACTGGACTCCAGGATATTATTGATGATGTGAGGGACTGGACTCCAGGATATTATTGATGATGTGAGGTGAGGGACTGGACTCCAGGATATTACTGATGATGTGAGGTGAGGGACTCCAGGATATTATTGATGATGTGAGGGACTGGGCTCCAGGATATTATTGATGATGTGAGGGACTGGACTCCAGGATATTATTGATGAGGTGAGGGACTGGACTCCAGGATATTATTGATGATGTGAGGTGAGGGACTGGACTACAGGATATTATTGATGATGTGATGTGAGGGACTGGACTCCAGTATATTATTGATGATGTGAGGGACTGGACTCCAGGATATTATTGATGATGTGAGGGACTGGACTCCAGGATATTATTGATGATGTGAGGGACTGGACTCCAGGATATTATTGATGATGTGAGGTGAGGGACTGGACTCCAGTATATTATTGATGATGTGAGGGACTGGACTCCAGCATATTATTGATGATGTGAGGGACTGGACTCCAGGATATTATTGATGAGGTGAGGTAAGGGACTGGACTCCAGGATATTATTGATGATTTGAGGTGAGGGACTGGACTCCAGGATATTATTGATGATGTGAGGGACTGGACTCCAGGATATTATTGATGATGTGAGGTGAGAGACTGGACTCCAGGATATTATTGATGATGTGAGGTGAGGGACTGGACTCCAGTATATTATTGATGATGTGATGTGAGGGACTGGACTCCAGGATATTATTGATGATGTGAGGTGAGGGACTGGACTCCAGGATATTATTGATGAGGTCAGGTGCGGAACTGGACTTCAGGATATTATTGATGATGTGATGGACTGGACTGCAGGATATTATTGATGATGTGATGTGAGGGACTGGACTCCAGGATATTATTGATGATGTGAGGGACTGGACTCCAGTATATTATTGATGATGTGATGTGAGGGACTGGACTCCTGGATATTATTGATGAGGTGAGGGACTGGACTCCAGGATATTATTGATGAGGTGAGGGACTGGACTCCAGGATATTATTGATGAGGTGAGGGACTGGACTCCATGATATTATTGATGATGTGAGGGACTGGACTCCAGGATATTATTGATGAGGTGAGGGACTGGACTCCAGGATATTATTGATGATGTGAGGGACTGGAATCCAGGATATTATTGATGAGGTGAGGGACTGGACTCCAGGATATTATTGATGATGTGAGGTGAGGGACTGGACTCCAGGATATTATTGATGATGTGAGGTGAGGGACTGGACTACAGGATATTATTGATGAGGTGAGGGACTGGACTCCAGGATATTATTGATGAGGTGAGGTGAGGGACTGGACTCCAGGATATTATTGATGATGTGAGGGACTGGACTCCAGGATATTATTGATGAGGTGAGGTGAGGGACTGGACTCCAGGATATTATTGATGATGTGAGGTGAGGGACTGGACTCCAGGATATTATTGATGAGGTGAGGGACTGGACTCCAGGATATTATTGATGATGTGAGGTGAGGGACTGGACTCCAGGATATTATTGATGATGTGAGGGACTGGACTCCAGGATATTATTGATGATGTGAGGTGAGGGACTGGACTCCAGGATATTATTGATGATGTGAGGGGAGGGACTGGACTCCAGGATATTATTGATGATGTGAGGTGAGGGACTGGACTCCAGGATATTATTGATGATGTGAGGGACTGGACTCCAGGATATTATTGATGATGTGAGGTGAGAGACTGGACTCCAGGATATTATTGATGATGTGAGGTGAGGGACTGGACTCCAGTATATTATTGATGATGTGATGTGAGGGACTGGACTCCAGGATATTATTGATGATGTGAGGTGAGGGACTGGACTCCAGGATATTATTGATGAGGTCAGGTGCGGGACTGGACTTCAGGATATTATTGATGATGTGATGGACTGGACTGCAGGATATTATTGATGATGTGATGTGAGGGACTGGACTCCAGGATATTATTGATGATGTGAGGGACTGGACTCCAGTATATTATTGATGATGTGATGTGAGGGACTGGACTCCTGGATATTATTGATGAGGTGAGGGACTGGACTCCAGGATATTATTGATGAGGTGAGGGACTGGACTCCAGGATATTATTGATGAGGTGAGGGACTGGACTCCATGATATTATTGATGATGTGAGGGACTGGACTCCAGGATATTATTGATGATGTGAGGGACTGGACTCCAGGATATTATTGATGATGTGAGGGACTGGAATCCAGGATATTATTGATGAGGTGAGGGACTGGACTCCAGGATATTATTGATGATGTGAGGTGAGGGACTGGACTCCAGGATATTATTGATGATGTGAGGTGAGGGACTGGACTACAGGATATTATTGATGAGGTGAGGGACTGGACTCCAGGATATTATTGATGAGGTGAGGTGAGGGACTGGACTCCAGGATATTATTGATGATGTGAGGGACTGGACTCCAGGATATTATTGATGAGGTGAGGTGAGGGACTGGACTCCAGGATATTATTGATGATGTGAGGTGAGGGACTGGACTCCAGGATATTATTGATGAGGTGAGGGACTGGACTCCAGGATATTATTGATGATGTGAGGTGAGGGACTGGACTCCAGGATATTATTGATGATGTGAGGGACTGGACTCCAGGATATTATTGATGATGTGAGGTGAGGGACTGGACTCCAGGATATTATTGATGATGTGAGGTGAGGGACTGGACTCCAGGATATTATTGATGATGTGAGGTGAGGGACTGGACTCCAGCATATTATTGATGATGTGAGGGACTGGACTCCAGGATATTATTGATGAGGTGAGGTGAGGGACTGGACTCCAGGATATTATTGATGATTTGAGGTGAGGGACTGGACTCCAGGATATTATTGATGATGTGAGGGACTGGACTCCAGGATATTATTGATGATGTGAGGTGAGAGACTGGACTCCAGGATATTATTGATGATGTGAGGTGAGGGACTGGACTCCAGTATATTATTGATGATGTGATGTGAGGGACTGGACTCCAGGATATTATTGATGATGTGAGGTGAGGGACTGGACTCCAGGATATTATTGATGAGGTCAGGTGCGGGACTGGACTTCAGGATATTATTGATGATGTGATGGACTGGACTGCAGGATATTATTGATGATGTGATGTGAGGGACTGGACTCCAGGATATTATTGATGATGTGAGGGACTGGACTCCAGTATATTATTGATGATGTGATGTGAGGGACTGGACTCCTGGATATTATTGATGAGGTGAGGGACTGGACTCCAGGATATTATTGATGATGTGAGGGACTGGACTCCAGGATATTATTGATGAGGTGAGGGACTGGACTCCATGATATTATTGATGATGTGAGGGACTGGACTCCAGGATATTATTGATGAGGTGAGGGACTGGACTCCAGGATATTATTGATGATGTGAGGGACTGGAATCCAGGATATTATTGATGAGGTGAGGGACTGGACTCCAGGATATTATTGATGATGTGAGGTGAGGGACTGGACTCCAGGATATTATTGATGATGTGAGGTGAGGGACTGGACTCCAGGATATTATTGATGATGTGAGGTGAGGGACTGGACTCCAGGATATTATTGATGATGTGAGGTGAGGGACTGGACTCCAGGATATTATTGATGATGTGAGGTGAGGGACTGGACTCCAGGATATTATTGATGATGTGAGGGACTGGACTCCAGGATATTATTGATGATGTGAGGTGAGAGACTGGACTCCAGGATATTATTGATGATGTGAGGTGAGGGACTGGACTCCAGTATATTATTGATGATGTGATGTGAGGGACTGGACTCCAGGATATTATTGATGATGTGAGGTGAGGGACTGGACTCCAGGATATTATTGATGAGGTCAGGTGCGGGACTGGACTTCAGGATATTATTGATGATGTGATGGACTGGACTGCAGGATATTATTGATGATGTGATGTGAGGGACTGGACTCCAGGATATTATTGATGATGTGAGGGACTGGACTCCAGTATATTATTGATGATGTGATGTGAGGGACTGGACTCCTGGATATTATTGATGAGGTGAGGGACTGGACTCCATGATATTATTGATGATGTGAGGGACTGGACTCCAGGATATTATTGATGATGTGAGGGACTGGACTCCAGGATATTATTGATGATGTGAGGGACTGGAATCCAGGATATTATTGATGAGGTGAGGGACTGGACTCCAGGATATTATTGATGATGTGAGGTGAGGGACTGGACTCCAGGATATTATTGATGATGTGAGGTGAGGGACTGGACTACAGGATATTATTGATGAGGTGAGGGACTGGACTCCAGGATATTATTGATGAGGTGAGGTGAGGGACTGGACTCCAGGATATTATTGATGATGTGAGGGACTGGACTCCAGGATATTATTGATGAGGTGAGGTGAGGGACTGGACTCCAGGATATTATTGATGATGTGAGGTGAGGGACTGGACTCCAGGATATTATTGATGAGGTGAGGGACTGGACTCCAGGATATTATTGATGATGTGAGGTGAGGGACTGGACTCCAGGATATTATTGATGATGTGAGGGACTGGACTCCAGGATATTATTGATGATGTGAGGTGAGGGACTGGACTCCAGGATATTATTGATGATGTGAGGTGAGGGACTGGACTCCAGGATATTATTGATGATGTGAGGTGAGGGACTGGACTCCAGGATATTATTGATGATGTGAGGGACTGGACTCCAGGATATTATTGATGAGGTGAGGTGAGGGACTGGACTCCAGGATATTATTGATGATTTGAGGTGAGGGACTGGACTCCAGGATATTATTGATGATGTGAGGGACTGGACTCCAGGATATTATTGATGATGTGAGGTGAGAGACTGGACTCCAGGATATTATTGATGATGTGAGGTGAGGGACTGGACTCCAGTATATTATTGATGATGTGATGTGAGGGACTGGACTCCAGGATATTATTGATGATGTGAGGTGAGGGACTGGACTCCAGGATATTATTGATGAGGTCAGGTGCGGGACTGGACTTCAGGATATTATTGATGATGTGAGGGACTGGACTCCAGGATATTATTGATGAGGTGAGGGACTGGACTCCATGATATTATTGATGATGTGAGGGACTGGACTCCAGGATATTATTGATGAGGTGAGGGACTGGACTCCAGGATATTATTGATGATGTGAGGGACTGGAATCCAGGATATTATTGATGAGGTGAGGGACTGGACTCCAGGATATTATTGATGATGTGAGGTGAGGGACTGGACTCCAGGATATTATTGATGATGTGAGGTGAGGGACTGGACTACAGGATATTATTGATGAGGTGAGGGACTGGACTCCAGGATATTATTGATGAGGTGAGGTGAGGGACTGGACTCCAGGATATTATTGATGATGTGAGGGACTGGACTCCAGGATATTATTGATGAGGTGAGGTGAGGGACTGGACTCCAGGATATTATTGATGATGTGAGGTGAGGGACTGGACTCCAGGATATTATTGATGAGGTGAGGGACTGGACTCCAGGATATTATTGATGATGTGAGGTGAGGGACTGGACTCCAGGATATTATTGATGATGTGAGGGACTGGACTCCAGGATATTATTGATGATGTGAGGTGAGGGACTGGACTCCAGGATATTATTGATGATGTGAGGTGAGGGACTGGACTCCAGGATATTATTGATGATGTGAGGTGAGGGACTGGACTCAGGATATTATTGATGATGTGAGGGACTGGACTCCAGGATATTATTGATGATGTGAGGGACTGGACTCCAGGATATTATTGATGAGGTGAGGGTCTGGACTCCAGGATATTATTGATGAGGTGAGGGACTGGACTCCAGGATATTATTGATGATGTAAGGTGAGGGACTGGACTCCAGGATATTATTGATGAGGTGAGGGACTGGACTCCAGGATATTATTGATGAGGTGAGGGACTGGACTCCAGGATATTATTGATGAGGTGAGGGACTGGACTCCAGGATATTATTGATGATGTGAAGTGAGGGACTGGACTACAGGATATTATTGATGAGGTGAGGGACTGGACTCCAGGATATTATTGATGATGTGATGTGAGGGACTGGACTCCAGTATATCATTTATGATGTGAGGGACTGGACTCCAGGATATTATTGATGATGTGATGTGAGGGACTGGACTCCAGGATATTATTGATGATGTGAGGGACTGGACTCCAGGATATTATTGATGAGGTGAGGGTCTGGACTCCAGGATATTATTGATGAGGTGAGGGACTGGACTCCAGGATATTATTGATGATGTGAGGTGAGGGACTGGACTCCAGGATATTATTGATGAGGTGAGGGACTGGACTCCAGGATATTATTGATGATGTGAGGGACTGGACTCCAGGATATTATTGATGAGGTGAGGTGAGAGACTGGACTCCAGGATATTATTGATGATGTGAGGTGAGGGACTGGACTCCAGTATATTATTGATGATGTGATGTGAGGGACTGGCCTCCAGGATATTATTGATGATGTGAGGTGAGGGACTGGACTCCAGGATATTATTGATGATGTGAGGGACTGGACTCCAGTATATTATTGATGATGTGATGTGAGGGACTGGACTCCTGGATATTATTGATGAGGTGAGGGACTGGACTCCAGGATATTATTGATGAGGTGAGGGACTGGACTCCAGGATATTATTGATGAGGTGAGGGACTGGACTCCATGATATTATTGATGATGTGAGGGACTGGACTCCAGGATATTATTGATGAGGTGAGAGACTGGACTCCAGGATATTATTGATGATGTGAGGGACTGGACTCCAGGATATTATTGATGAGGTGAGGGACTGGACTCCAGGATATTATTGATGATGTGAGGTGAGGGACTGGACTCCAGGATATTATTGATGATGTGAGGTGAGGGACTGGACTACAGGATATTATTGATGAGGTGAGGGACTGGACTCCAGGATATTATTGATGAGGTGAGGTGAGGGACTGGACTCCAGGATATTATTGATGATGTGAGGGACTGGACTCCAGGATATTATTGATGAGGTGAGGTGAGGGACTGGACTCCAGGATATTATTGATGATGTGAGGTGAGGGACTGGACTCCAGGATATTATTGATGAGGTGAGGGACTGGACTCCAGGATATTATTGATGATGTGAGGTGAGGGACTGGACTCCAGGATATTATTGATGATGTGAGGGACTGGACTCCAGGATATTATTGATGATGTGAGGTGAGGGACTGGACTCCAGGATATTATTGATGATGTGAGGTGAGGGACTGGACTCCAGGATATTATTGATGATGTGAGGTGAGGGACTGGACTCAGGATATTATTGATGATGTGAGGGACTGGACTCCAGGATATTATTGATGATGTGAGGGACTGGACTCCAGGATATTATTGATGAGGTGAGGGTCTGGACTCCAGGATATTATTGATGAGGTGAGGGACTGGACTCCAGGATATTATTGATGATGTGAGGTGAGGGACTGGACTCCAGGATAATATTGATGAGGTGAGGGACTGGACTCCAGGATATTATTGATGAGGTGAGGGACTGGACTCCAGGATATTATTGATGAGGTGAGGGACTGGACTCCAGGATATTATTGATGATGTGAGGGACTGGACTCCAGGATATTATTGATGATGTGAGGTGAGGAACTGGACTCCAGGATATTATTGATGATGTGAGGTGAGGGACTCCAGGATATTATTGATGATGTGAGGGACTGGACTCCAGGATATTATTGATGATGTGAGGGACTGGACTCCAGGATATTATTGATGAGGTGAGGGACTGGACTCCAGGATATTATTGATGATGTGAGGTGATGGACTGGACTACAGGATATTATTGATGATGTGATGTGAGGGACTGGACTCCAGTATATTATTGATGATGTGAGGGACTGGACTCCAGGATATTATTGATGATGTGAGGGACTGGACTCCAGGATATTATTGATGATGTGAGGGACTGGACTCCAGGATATTATTGATGATGTGAGGTGAGGGACTGGACTCCAGTATATTATTGATGATGTGAGGGACTGGACTCCAGCATATTATTGATGATGTGAGGGACTGGACTCCAGGATATTATTGATGAGGTGAGGTGAGGGACTGGACTCCAGGATATTATTGATGATTTGAGGTGAGGGACTGGACTCCAGGATATTATTGATGATGTAAGGGACTGGACTCCAGGATATTATTGATGATGTGAGGTGAGAGACTGGACTCCAGGATATTATTGATGATGTGAGGTGAGGGACTGGACTCCAGTATATTATTGATGATGTGATGTGAGGGACTGGACTCCAGGATATTATTGATGATGTGAGGTGAGGGACTGGACTCCAGGATATTATTGATGAGGTCAGGTGAGGGACTGGACTTCAGGATATTATTGATGATGTGATGGACTGGACTGCAGGATATTATTGATGATGTGATGTGAGGGACTGGACTCCAGGATATTATTGATGATGTGAGGGACTGGACTCCAGTATATTATTGATGATGTGATGTGAGGGACTGGACTCCTGGATATTATTGATGAGGTGAGGGACTGGACTCCAGGATATTATTGATGAGGTGAGGGACTGGACTCCAGGATATTATTGATGAGGTGAGGGACTGGACTCCATGATATTATTGATGATGTGAGGGACTGGACTCCAGGATATTATTGATGAGGTGAGGGACTGGACTCCAGGATATTATTGATGATGTGAGGGACTGGACTCCAGGATATTATTGATGAGGTGAGGGACTGGACTCCAGGATATTATTGATGATGTGAGGTGAGGGACTGGACTCCAGGATATTATTGATGATGTGAGGTGAGGGACTGGACTGCAGGATATTATTGATGAGGTGAGGGACTGGACTCCAGGATATTATTGATGAGGTGAGGTGAGGGACTGGACTCCAGGATATTATTGATGATGTGAGGGACTGGACTCCAGGATATTATTGATGAGGTGAGGTGAGGGACTGGACTCCAGGATATTATTGATGATGTGAGGTGAGGGACTGGACTCCAGGATATTATTGATGAGGTGAGGGACTGGACTCCAGGATATTATTGATGATGTGAGGTGAGGGACTGGACTCCAGGATATTATTGATGATGTGAGGGACTGGACTCCAGGATATTATTGATGATGTGAGGTGAGGGACTGGACTCCAGTATATTATTGATGATGTGAGGGACTGGACTCCAGCATATTATTGATGATGTGAGGGACTGGACTCCAGGATATTATTGATGAGGTGAGGTGAGGGACTGGACTCCAGGATATTATTGATGATTTGAGGTGAGGGACTGGACTCCAGGATATTATTGATGATGTAAGGGACTGGACTCCAGGATATTATTGATGATGTGAGGTGAGAGACTGGACTCCAGGATATTATTGATGATGTGAGGTGAGGGACTGGACTCCAGTATATTATTGATGATGTGATGTGAGGGACTGGACTCCAGGATATTATTGATGATGTGAGGTGAGGGACTGGACTCCAGGATATTATTGATGAGGTCAGGTGAGGGACTGGACTTCAGGATATTATTGATGATGTGATGGACTGGACTGCAGGATATTATTGATGATGTGATGTGAGGGACTGGACTCCAGGATATTATTGATGATGTGAGGGACTGGACTCCAGGATATTATTGATGAGGTGAGGGACTGGACTCCATGATATTATTGATGATGTGAGGGACTGGACTCCAGGATATTATTGATGAGGTGAGGGACTGGACTCCAGGATATTATTGATGATGTGAGGGACTGGACTCCAGGATATTATTGATGAGGTGAGGGACTGGACTCCAGGATATTATTGATGATGTGAGGTGAGGGACTGGACTCCAGGATATTATTGATGATGTGAGGTGAGGGACTGGACTACAGGATATTATTGATGAGGTGAGGGACTGGACTCCAGGATATTATTGATGAGGTGAGGTGAGGGACTGGACTCCAGGATATTATTGATGATGTGAGGGACTGGACTCCAGGATATTATTGATGAGGTGAGGTGAGGGACTGGACTCCAGGATATTATTGATGATGTGAGGTGAGGGACTGGACTCCAGGATATTATTGATGAGGTGAGGGACTGGACTCCAGGATATTATTGATGATGTGAGGTGAGGGACTGGACTCCAGGATATTATTGATGATGTGAGGGACTGGACTCCAGGATATTATTGATGATGTGAGGTGAGGGACTGGACTCCAGTATATTATTGATGATGTGAGGGACTGGACTCCAGCATATTATTGATGATGTGAGGGACTGGACTCCAGGATATTATTGATGAGGTGAGGTGAGGGACTGGACTCCAGGATATTATTGATGATTTGAGGTGAGGGACTGGACTCCAGGATATTATTGATGATGTAAGGGACTGGACTCCAGGATATTATTGATGATGTGAGGTGAGAGACTGGACTCCAGGATATTATTGATGATGTGAGGTGAGGGACTGGACTCCAGTATATTATTGATGATGTGATGTGAGGGACTGGACTCCAGGATATTATTGATGATGTGAGGTGAGGGACTGGACTCCAGGATATTATTGATGAGGTCAGGTGAGGGACTGGACTTCAGGATATTATTGATGATGTGATGGACTGGACTGCAGGATATTATTGATGATGTGATGTGAGGGACTGGACTCCAGGATATTATTGATGATGTGAGGGACTGGACTCCAGTATATTATTGATGATGTGATGTGAGGGACTGGACTCCTGGATATTATTGATGAGGTGAGGGACTGGACTCCAGGATATTATTGATGAGGTGAGGGACTGGACTCCAGGATATTATTGATGAGGTGAGGGACTGGACTCCATGATATTATTGATGATGTGAGGGACTGGACTCCAGGATATTATTGATGAGGTGAGGGACTGGACTCCAGGATATTATTGATGATGTGAGGGACTGGACTCCAGGATATTATTGATGAGGTGAGGGACTGGACTCCAGGATATTATTGATGATGTGAGGTGAGGGACTGGACTCCAGGATATTATTGATGATGTGAGGTGAGGGACTGGACTACAGGATATTATTGATGAGGTGAGGGACTGGACTCCAGGATATTATTGATGAGGTGAGGTGAGGGACTGGACTCCAGGATATTATTGATGATGTGAGGGACTGGACTCCAGGATATTATTGATGAGGTGAGGTGAGGGACTGGACTCCAGGATATTATTGATGATGTGAGGTGAGGGACTGGACTCCAGGATATTATTGATGAGGTGAGGGACTGGACTCCAGGATATTATTGATGATGTGAGGTGAGGGACTGGACTCCAGGATATTATTGATGATGTGAGGGACTGGACTCCAGGATATTATTGATGATGTGAGGTGAGGGACTGGACTCCAGGATATTATTGATGATGTGAGGTGAGGGACTGGACTCCAGGATATTATTGATGATGTGAGGTGAGGGACTGGACTCAGGATATTATTGATGATGTGAGGGACTGGACTCCAGGATATTATTGATGATGTGAGGGACTGGACTCCAGGATATTATTGATGAGGTGAGGGTCTGGACTCCAGGATATTATTGATAAGGTGAGGGACTGGACTCCAGGATATTATTGATGATGTAAGGTGAGGGACTGGACTCCAGGATATTATTGATGAGGTGAGGGACTGGACTCCAGGATATTATTGATGAGGTGAGGGACTGGACTCCAGGATATTATTGATGAGGTGAGGGACTGGACTCCAGGATATTATTGATGATGTGAGGGACTGGACTCCAGGATATTATTGATGATGTGAGCTGAGGGACTGGACTCCAGGATATTATTGATGATGTGAGGTGAGGGACTCCAGGATATTATTGATGATGTGAGGGACTGGACTCCAGGATATTATTGATGATGTGAGGGACTGGACTCCAGGATATTATTGATGAGGTGAGGGACTGGACTCCAGGATATTATTGATGATGTGAGGTGAGGGACTGGACTACAGGATATTATTGATGAGGTGAGGGACTGGACTCCAGGATATTATTGATGATGTGATGTGAGGGACTGGACTCCAGTATATAATTTATGATGTGAGGGACTGGACTCCAGGATATTATTGATGATGTGATGTGAGGGACTGGACTCCAGGATATTATTGATGATGTGAGGGACTGGACTCCAGGATATTATTGATGAGGTGAGGGACTGGACTCCAGGATATTATTGATGATGTGAGGTGAGGGACTGGACTCCAGGATATTATTGATGTGGTGAGGGACTGGACTCCAGGATATTATTGATGAGGTGAGGGACTGGACTCCAGGATATTATTGATGAGGTGAGGGACTGGACTCCAGGATATTATTGATGATGTGAGGGACTGGACTCCAGGATATTATTGATGATGTGAGGTGAGGGACTGGACTCCAGGATATTATTGATGATGTGAGGTGAGGGACTCCAGGATATTATTGATGATGTGAGGGACTGGACTCCAGGATATTATTGATGATGTGAGGGACTGGACTCCAGGATATTATTGATGAGGTGAGGGACTGGACTCCAGGATATTATTGATGATGTGAGGTGAGGGACTGGACTCCAGTATATTATTGATGATGTGAGGGACTGGACTCCAGGATATTATTGATGATGTGAGGGACTGGACTCCAGGATATTATTGATGATGTGAGGGACTGGACTCCAGGATATTATTGATGATGTGAGGTGAGGGACTGGACTCCAGTATATTATTGATGATGTGAGGGACTGGACTCCAGCATATTATTGATGATGTGAGGGACTGGACTCCAGGATATTATTGATGAGGTGAGGTGAGGGACTGGACTCCAGGATATTATTGATGATTTGAGGTGAGGGACTGGACTCCAGGATATTATTGATGATGTAAGGGACTGGACTCCAGGATATTATTGATGATGTGAGGTGAGAGACTGGACTCCAGGATATTATTGATGATGTGAGGTGAGGGACTGGACTCCAGTATATTATTGATGATGTGATGTGAGGGACTGGACTCCAGGATATTATTGATGATGTGAGGTGAGGGACTGGACTCCAGGATATTATTGATGAGGTCAGGTGAGGGACTGGACTTCAGGATATTATTGATGATGTGATGGACTGGACTGCAGGATATTATTGATGATGTGATGTGAGGGACTGGACTCCAGGATATTATTGATGATGTGAGGGACTGGACTCCAGTATATTATTGATGATGTGATGTGAGGGACTGGACTCCTGGATATTATTGATGAGGTGAGGGACTGGACTCCAGGATATTATTGATGAGGTGAGGGACTGGACTCCAGGATATTATTGATGAGGTGAGGGACTGGACTCCATGATATTATTGATGATGTGAGGGACTGGACTCCAGGATATTATTGATGAGGTGAGGGACTGGACTCCAGGATATTATTGATGATGTGAGGGACTGGACTCCAGGATATTATTGATGAGGTGAGGGACTGGACTCCAGGATATTATTGATGATGTGAGGTGAGGGACTGGACTCCAGGATATTATTGATGATGTGAGGTGAGGGACTGGACTACAGGATATTATTGATGAGGTGAGGGACTGGACTCCAGGATATTATTGATGAGGTGAGGTGAGGGACTGGACTCCAGGATATTATTGATGATGTGAGGGACTGGACTCCAGGATATTATTGATGAGGTGAGGTGAGGGACTGGACTCCAGGATATTATTGATGATGTGAGGTGAGGGACTGGACTCCAGGATATTATTGATGAGGTGAGGGACTGGACTCCAGGATATTATTGATGATGTGAGGTGAGGGACTGGACTCCAGGATATTATTGATGATGTGAGGGACTGGACTCCAGGATATTATTGATGATGTGAGGTGAGGGACTGGACTCCAGGATATTATTGATGATGTGAGGTGAGGGACTGGACTCCAGGATATTATTGATGATGTGAGGTGAGGGACTGGACTCAGGATATTATTGATGATGTGAGGGACTGGACTCCAGGATATTATTGATGATGTGAGGGACTGGACTCCAGGATATTATTGATGAGGTGAGGGTCTGGACTCCAGGATATTATTGATAAGGTGAGGGACTGGACTCCAGGATATTATTGATGATGTAAGGTGAGGGACTGGACTCCAGGATATTATTGATGAGGTGAGGGACTGGACTCCAGGATATTATTGATGAGGTGAGGGACTGGACTCCAGGATATTATTGATGAGGTGAGGGACTGGACTCCAGGATATTATTGATGATGTGAGGGACTGGACTCCAGGATATTATTGATGATGTGAGCTGAGGGACTGGACTCCAGGATATTATTGATGATGTGAGGTGAGGGACTCCAGGATATTATTGATGATGTGAGGGACTGGACTCCAGGATATTATTGATGATGTGAGGGACTGGACTCCAGGATATTATTGATGAGGTGAGGGACTGGACTCCAGGATATTATTGATGATGTGAGGTGAGGGACTGGACTACAGGATATTATTGATGAGGTGAGGGACTGGACTCCAGGATATTATTGATGATGTGATGTGAGGGACTGGACTCCAGTATATAATTTATGATGTGAGGGACTGGACTCCAGGATATTATTGATGATGTGATGTGAGGGACTGGACTCCAGGATATTATTGATGATGTGAGGGACTGGACTCCAGGATATTATTGATGAGGTGAGGGACTGGACTCCAGGATATTATTGATGATGTGAGGTGAGGGACTGGACTCCAGGATATTATTGATGTGGTGAGGGACTGGACTCCAGGATATTATTGATGAGGTGAGGGACTGGACTCCAGGATATTATTGATGATGTGAGGGACTGGACTCCAGGATATTATTGATGATGTGAGGTGAGGGACTGGACTCCAGGATATTATTGATGATGTGAGGTGAGGGACTCCAGGATATTATTGATGATGTGAGGGACTGGACTCCAGGATATTATTGATGATGTGAGGGACTGGACTCCAGGATATTATTGATGAGGTGAGGGACTGGACTCCAGGATATTATTGATGATGTGAGGTGAGGGACTGGACTACAGGATATTATTGATGATGTGATGTGAGGGACTGGACTCCAGTATATTATTGATGATGTGAGGGACTGGACTCCAGGATATTATTGATGATGTGAGGGACTGGACTCCAGGATATTATTGATGATGTGAGGGACTGGACTCCAGGATATTATTGATGATGTGAGGTGAGGGACTGGACTCCAGTATATTATTGATGATGTGAGGGACTGGACTCCAGCATATTATTGATGATGTGAGGGACTGGACTCCAGGATATTATTGATGAGGTGAGGTGAGGGACTGGACTCCAGGATATTATTGATGATTTGAGGTGAGGGACTGGACTCCAGGATATTATTGATGATGTGAGGGACTGGACTCCAGGATATTATTGATGATGTGAGGTGAGAGACTGGACTCCAGGATATTATATGATGATGTGAGGTGAGGGACTGGACTCCAGTATATTATTGATGATGTGATGTGAGGGACTGGACTCCAGGATATTATTGATGATGTGAGGTGAGGGACTGGACTCCAGGATATTATTGATGAGGTCAGGTGAGGGACTGGACTTCAGGATATTATTGATGATGTGATGGACTGGACTGCAGGATATTATTGATGATGTGATGTGAGGGACTGGACTCCAGGATATTATTGATGATGTGAGGGACTGGACTCCAGTATATTATTGATGATGTGATGTGATGGACTGGACTCCTGGATATTATTGATGAGGTGAGGGACTGGACTCCAGGATATTATTGATGAGGTGAGGGACTGGACTCCAGGATATTATTGATGAGGTGAGGGACTGGACTCCATGATATTATTGATGATGTGAGGGACTGGACTCCAGGATATTATTGATGAGGTGAGGGACTGGACTCCAGGATATTATTGATGATGTGAGGGACTGGACTCCAGGATATTATTGATGAGGTGAGGGACTGGACTCCAGGATATTATTGATGATGTGAGGTGAGGGACTGGACTCCAGGATATTATTGATGATGTGAGGTGAGGGACTGGACTACAGGATATTATTGATGAGGTGAGGGACTGGACTCCAGGATATTATTGATGAGGTGAGGTGAGGGACTGGACTCCAGGATATTATTGATGATGTGAGGGACTGGACTCCAGGATATTATTGATGAGGTGAGGTGAGGGACTGGACTCCAGGATATTATTGATGATGTGAGGTGAGGGACTGGACTCCAGGATATTATTGATGAGGTGAGGGACTGGACTCCAGGATATTATTGATGATGTGAGGTGAGGGACTGGACTCCAGGATATTATTGATGATGTGAGGGACTGGACTCCAGGATATTATTGATGATGTGAGGTGAGGGACTGGACTCCAGGATATTATTGATGATGTGAGGTGAGGGACTGGACTCCAGGATATTATTGATGATGTGAGGTGAGGGACTGGACTCAGGATATTATTGATGATGTGAGGGACTGGACTCCAGGATATTATTGATGATGTGAGGGACTGGACTCCAGGATATTATTGATGAGGTGAGGGTCTGGACTCCAGGATATTATTGATGAGGTGAGGGACTGGACTCCAGGATATTATTGATGATGTGAGGTGAGGGACTGGACTACAGGATATTATTGATGAGGTGAGGGACTGGACTCCAGGATATTATTGATGATGTGAGGGACTGGACTCCAGGATATTATTGATGATGTGAGGGACTGGACTCCAGGATATTATTGATGATGTGAGTGACTGGACTCCAGGATATTATTGATGATGTGAGGGACTGGACTCCAGGATATTATTGATGATGTGAGGGACTGGACTCCAGGATATTATTGATGAGGTGAGGGGCTGGACTCCAGGATATTATTGATGATGTGAGGGACTGGACTCTAGGATATTATTTATGATGTGAGGGACTGGACTCCAGGATATTATTGATGAGGTGAGGGACTGGACTCCAGGATATTATTGATGATGTGAGGGACTGGACTCCAGGATATTATTGATGAGGTGATGTGAGGGACTGGACTCCAGTATATTATTGATGATGTGAGGGACTGGACTCCAGGATATTATTGATGATGTGAGGTGAGGGACTGGACTCCAGGATATTATTGATGATGTGAGTGACTGGACTCCAGGATATTATTGATGATGTGATGTGAGGGACTGGACTCCAGTATATTATTTATGATGTGAGGGACTCGACTCCAGGATATTATTGATGATGTGATGTGAGGGACTGGACTCCAGGATATTATTGATGATGTGATGTGAGGGACTGGACTCCAGTATATTATTGATGATGTGAGGGACTGGACTCCAGGATATTATTGATGATGTGAGGTGAGGGACTGGACACCAGGATATTATTGATGATGTGATGTGAGGGACTGGACTCCAGTATATTATTGATGATGTGAGGGACTGGACTCCAGGATGTTATTGATGATGTGAGGGACTGGACTCCAGGATATTATTGATGATGTGAGGGACTGGACTCCAGGATATTATTGATGATGTGAGGTGAGGGACTGGACTCCAGTATATTATTGATGATGTGAGGGACTGGACTCCAGCATATTATTGATGATGTGAGGGACTGGACTCCAGGATATTATTGATGAGGTGAGGTGAGGGACTGTACTCCAGGATATTATTGATGATTTGAGGTGAGGGACTGGACTCCAGGATATTATTGATGATGTGAGGGACTGGACTCCAGGATATTATTGATGATGTGAGGTGAGAGACTGGACTCCAGGATATTATTGATGATGTGAGGTGAGGGACTGGACTCCAGTATATTATTGATGATGTGATGTGAGGGACTGGACTCCAGGATATTATTGATGATGTGAGGTGAGGGACTGGACTCCAGGATATTATTGATGAGGTCAGGTGAGGGACTGGACTTCAGGATATTATTGATGATGTGATGGACTGGACTGCAGGATATTATTGATGATGTGATGTGAGGGACTGGACTCCAGGATATTATTGATGATGTGAGGGACTGGACTCCAGTATATTATTGATGATGTGATGTGATGGACTGGACTCCTGGATATTATTGATGAGGTGAGGGACTGGACTCCAGGATATTATTGATGAGGTGAGGGACTGGACTCCAGGATATTATTGATGAGGTGAGGGACTGGACTCCATGATATTATTGATGATGTGAGGGACTGGACTCCAGGATATTATTGATGAGGTGAGGGACTGGACTCCAGGATATTATTGATGATGTGAGGGACTGGACTCCAGGATATTATTGATGAGGTGAGGGACTGGACTCCAGGATATTATTGATGATGTGAGGTGAGGGACTGGACTCCAGGATATTATTGATGATGTGAGGTGAGGGACTGGACTACAGGATATTATTGATGAGGTGAGGGACTGGACTCCAGGATATTATTGATGAGGTGATGGGACTGGACTCCAGGATATTATTGATGATGTGAGGGACTGGACTCCAGGATATTATTGATGAGGTGAGGTGAGGGACTGGACTCCAGGATATTATTGATGATGTGAGGTGAGGGACTGGACTCCAGGATATTATTGATGAGGTGAGGGACTGGACTCCAGGATATTATTGATGATGTGAGGTGAGGGACTGGACTCCAGGATATTATTGATGATGTGAGGGACTGGACTCCAGGATATTATTGATGATGTGAGGTGAGGGACTGGACTCCAGGATATTATTGATGATGTGAGGTGAGGGACTGGACTCCAGGATATTATTGATGATGTGAGGTGAGGGACTGGACTCAGGATATTATTGATGATGTGAGGGACTGGACTCCAGGATATTATTGATGATGTGAGGGACTGGACTCCAGGATATTATTGATGAGGTGAGGGTCTGGACTCCAGGATATTATTGATGAGGTGAGGGACTGGACTCCAGGATATTATTGATGATGTAAGGTGAGGGACTGGACTCCAGGATATTATTGATGAGGTGAGGGACTGGACTCCAGGATATTATTGATGAGGTGAGGGACTGGACTCCAGGATATTATTGATGAGGTGAGGGACTGGACTCCAGGATATTATTGATGATGTGAGGGACTGGACTCCAGGATATTATTGATGATGTGAGGTGAGGGACTGGACTCCAGGATATTATTGATGATGTGAGGTGAGGGACTCCAGGATATTATTGATGATGTGAGGGACTGGACTCCAGGATATTATTGATGATGTGAGGGACTGGACTCCAGGATATTATTGATGAGGTGAGGGACTGGACTCCAGGATATTATTGATGATGTGAGGTGAGGGACTGGACTACAGGATATTATTGATGAGGTGAGGGACTGGACTCCAGGATATTATTGATGATGTGAGGGACTGGACTCCAGGATATTATTGATGATGTGAGGGACTGGACTCCAGGATATTATTGATGATGTGAGTGACTGGACTCCAGGATATTATTGATGATGTGAGGGACTGGACTCCAGGATATTATTGATGATGTGAGGGACTGGACTCCAGGATATTATTGATGAGGTGAGGGGCTGGACTCCAGGATATTATTGATGATGTGAGGGACTGGACTCTAGGATATTATTTATGATGTGAGGGACTGGACTCCAGGATATTATTGATGAGGTGAGGGACTGGACTCCAGGATATTATTGATGATGTGAGGGACTGGACTCCAGGATATTATTGATGAGGTGATGTGAGGGACTGGACTCCAGTATATTATTGATGATGTGAGGGACTGGACTCCAGGATATTATTGATGATGTGAGGTGAGGGACTGGACTCCAGGATATTATTGATGATGTGAGTGACTGGACTCCAGGATATTATTGATGATGTGATGTGAGGGACTGGACTCCAGTATATTATTGATGATGTGAGGGACTGGACTCCAGTATATTATTTATGATGTGAGGGACTCGACTCCAGGATATTATTGATGATGTGATGTGAGGGACTGGACTCCAGGATATTATTGATGATGTGATGTGAGGGACTGGACTCCAGTATATTATTGATGATGTGAGGGACTGGACTCCAGGATATTATTGATGATGTGAGGTGAGGGACTGGACACCAGGATATTATTGATGATGTGATGTGAGGGACTGGACTCCAGTATATTATTGATGATGTGAGGGACTGGACTCCAGGATGTTATTGATGATGTGAGGGACTGGACTCCAGGATATTATTGATGATGTGAGGGACTGGACTCCAGGATATTATTGATGATGTGAGGTGAGGGACTGGACTCCAGTATATTATTGATGATGTGAGGGACTGGACTCCAGCATATTATTGATGATGTGAGGGACTGGACTCCAGGATATTATTGATGAGGTGAGGTGAGGGACTGTACTCCAGGATATTATTGATGATTTGAGGTGAGGGACTGGACTCCAGGATATTATTGATGATGTGAGGGACTGGACTCCAGGATATTATTGATGATGTGAGGTGAGAGACTGGACTCCAGGATATTATTGATGATGTGAGGTGAGGGACTGGACTCCAGTATATTATTGATGATGTGATGTGAGGGACTGGACTCCAGGATATTATTGATGATGTGAGGTGAGGGACTGGACTCCAGGATATTATTGATGAGGTCAGGTGAGGGACTGGACTTCAGGATATTATTGATGATGTGATGGACTGGACTGCAGGATATTATTTATGATGTGATGTGAGGGACTGGACTCCAGGATATTATTGATGATGTGAGGGACTGGACTCCAGTATATTATTGATGATGTGATGTGAGGGACTGGACTCCTGGATATTATTGATGAGGTGAGGGACTGGACTCCAGGATATTATTGATGAGGTGAGGGACTGGACTCCAGGATATTATTGATGAGGTGAGGGACTGGACTCCATGATATTATTGATGATGTGAGGGACTGGACTCCAGGATATTATTGATGAGGTGAGGGACTGGACTCCAGGATATTATTGATTATGTGAGGGACTGGACTCCAGGATATTATTGATGAGGTGAGGGACTGGACTCCAGGATATTATTGATGATGTGAGGTGAGGGACTGGACTCCAGGATATTATTGATGATGTGAGGTGAGGGACTGGACTCCAGGATATTATTGATGATGTGAGGGACTGGACTCCAGAAAATTATTGATGAGTTGAGGGACTGGACTCCAGGATATTATTGATGATGTGAGTGACTGGACTCCAGGATATTATTGATGATGTGATGTGAGGGACTGGACTCCAGTATATTATTTATGATGTGAGGGACTGGACTCCAGGATATTTTTGATGATGTGATGTGAGGGACTGGACTCCAGTATATTATTGATGATGTGAGGGACTGGACTCCAGGATATTATTGATGATGTGAGGGACTGGACTCCAGGATATTATTGATGATGTGAGGGACTGGACTCCAGGATATTATTGATGATGTGAGGTGAGGGACTGGACTCCAGTATATTATTGATGATGTGAGGGACTGGACTCCAGCATATTATTGATGATGTGAGGGACTGGACTCCAGGATATTATTGATGAGGTGAGGTGAGGGACTGGACTCCAGGATATTATTGATGATTTGAGGTGAGGGACTGGACTCCAGGATATTATTGATGATGTGAGGGACTGGACTCCAGGATATTATTGATGATGTGAGGTGAGAGACTGGACTCCAGGATATTATTGATGATGTGAGGTGAGGGACTGGACTCCAGTATATTATTGATGATGTGATGTGAGGGACTGGACTCCAGGATATTATTGATGATGTGAGGTGAGGGACTGGACTCCAGGATATTATTGATGAGGTCAGGTGAGGGACTGGACTTCAGGATATTATTGATGATGTGATGGACTGGACTGCAGGATATTATTGATGATGTGATGTGAGGGACTGGACTCCAGGATATTATTGATGATGTGAGGGACTGGACTCCAGTATATTATTGATGATGTGATGTGATGGACTGGACTCCTGGATATTATTGATGAGGTGAGGGACTGGACTCCAGGATATTATTGATGAGGTGAGGGACTGGACTCCAGGATATTATTGATGAGGTGAGGGACTGGACTCCATGATATTATTGATGATGTGAGGGACTGGACTCCAGGATATTATTGATGAGGTGAGGGACTGGACTCCAGGATATTATTGATGATGTGAGGGACTGGACTCCAGGATATTATTGATGAGGTGAGGGACTGGACTCCAGGATATTATTGATGATGTGAGGTGAGGGACTGGACTCCAGGATATTATTGATGATGTGAGGTGAGGGACTGGACTACAGGATATTATTGATGAGGTGAGGGACTGGACTCCAGGATATTATTGATGAGGTGAGGGACTGGACTCCAGGATATTATTGATGATGTGAGGGACTGGACTCCAGGATATTATTGATGAGGTGAGGTGAGGGACTGGACTCCAGGATATTATTGATGATGTGAGGTGAGGGACTGGACTCCAGGATATTATTGATGAGGTGAGGGACTGGACTCCAGGATATTATTGATGATGTGAGGTGAGGGACTGGACTCCAGGATATTATTGATGATGTGAGGGACTGGACTCCAGGATATTATTGATGATGTGAGGTGAGGGACTGGACTCCAGGATATTATTGATGATGTGAGGTGAGGGACTGGACTCCAGGATATTATTGATGATGTGAGGTGAGGGACTGGACTCAGGATATTATTGATGATGTGAGGGACTGGACTCCAGGATATTATTGATGATGTGAGGGACTGGACTCCAGGATATTATTGATGAGGTGAGGGTCTGGACTCCAGGATATTATTGATGAGGTGAGGGACTGGACTCCAGGATATTATTGATGATGTAAGGTGAGGGACTGGACTCCAGGATATTATTGATGAGGTGAGGGACTGGACTCCAGGATATTATTGATGAGGTGAGGGACTGGACTCCAGGATATTATTGATGAGGTGAGGGACTGGACTCCAGGATATTATTGATGATGTGAGGGACTGGACTCCAGGATATTATTGATGATGTGAGGTGAGGGACTGGACTCCAGGACATTATTGATGATGTGAGGTGAGGGACTCCAGTATATTATTGATGATGTGAGGGACTGGACTCCAGGATATTATTGATGATGTGAGGGACTGGACTCCAGGATATTATTGATGAGGTGAGGGACTGGACTCCAGGATATTATTGATGATGTGATGTGAGGGACTGGACTACAGGATATTATTGATGAGGTGAGGGACTGGACTCCAGGATATTATTGATGATGTGAGGGACTGGACTCCAGGATATTATTGATGATGTGAGGGACTGGACTCCAGGATATTATTGATGATGTGAGTGACTGGACTCCAGGATATTATTGATGATGTGAGGGACTGGACTCCGGGATATTATTGATGATGTGAGGGACTGGACTCCAGGATATTATTGATGAGGTGAGGGACTGGACTCCAGGATATTATTGATGATGTGAGGTGAGGGACTGGACTCCAGGATATTATTGATGATGTGAGGTGAGGGACTGGACTCCAGGATATTATTGATGATGTGAGGGACTGGACTCCAGAAAATTATTGATGAGTTGAGGGACTGGACTCCAGGATATTATTGATGATGTGAGTGACTGGACTCCAGGATATTATTGATGATGTGATGTGAGGGACTGGACTCCAGTATATTATTTATGATGTGAGGGACTGGACTCCAGGATATTTTTGATGATGTGATGTGAGGGACTGGACTCCAGTATATTATTGATGATGTGAGGGACTGGACTCCAGGATATTATTGATGATGTGAGGGACTGGACTCCAGGATATTATTGATGATGTGAGGGACTGGACTCCAGGATATTATTGATGATGTGAGGTGAGGGACTGGACTCCAGTATATTATTGATGATGTGAGGGACTGGAATCCAGCATATTATTGATGATGTGAGGGACTGGACTCCAGGATATTATTGATGAGGTGAGGTGAGGGACTGGACTCCAGGATATTATTGATGATTTGAGGTGAGGGACTGGACTCCAGGATATTATTGATGATGTGTTGGACTGGACTCCAGGATATTATTGATGATGTGAGGTGAGAGACTGGACTCCAGGATATTATTGATGATGTGAGGTGAGGGACTGGACTCCAGGATATTATTGATGATGTGAGGTGAGGGACTGGACTCCAGGATATTATTGATGAGGTCAGGTGAGGGACTGGACTTCAGGATATTATTGATGATGTGATGGACTGGACTGCAGGATATTATTGATGATGTGATGTGAGGGACTGGACTCCAGGATATTATTGATGATGTGAGGGACTGGACTCCAGTATATTATTGATGATGTGATGTGATGGACTGGACTCCTGGATATTATTGATGAGGTGAGGGACTGGACTCCAGGATATTATTGATGAGGTGAGGGACTGGACTCCAGGATATTATTGATGAGGTGAGGGACTGGACTCCAGTATATTATTGATGATGTGAGGGACTGGACTCCAGCATATTATTGATGATGTGAGGGACTGGACTCCAGGATATTATTGATGAGGTGAGGTGAGGGACTGTACTCCAGGATATTATTGATGATTTGAGGTGAGGGACTGGACTCCAGGATATTATTGATGATGTGAGAGACTGGACTCCAGGATATTATTGATGATGTGAGGTGAGGGACTGGACTCCAGTATATTATTGATGATGTGATGTGAGGGACTGGACTCCAGGATATTATTGATGATGTGAGGTGAGGGACTGGACTCCAGGATATTATTGATGAGGTCAGGTGAGGGACTGGACTTCAGGATATTATTGATGATGTGATGGACTGGACTGCAGGATATTATTGATGATGTGATGTGAGGGACTGGACTCCAGGATATTATTGATGATGTGAGGGACTGGACTCCAGTATATTATTGATGATGTGATGTGATGGACTGGACTCCTGGATATTATTGATGAGGTGAGGGACTGGACTCCAGGATATTATTGATGAGGTGAGGGACTGGACTCCAGGATATTATTGATGAGGTGAGGGACTGGACTCCATGATATTATTGATGATGTGAGGGACTGGACTCCAGGATATTATTGATGAGGTGAGGGACTGGAATCCAGGATATTATTGATGATGTGAGGGACTGGACTCCAGGATATTATTGATGAGGTGAGGGACTGGACTCCAGGATATTATTGATGATGTGAGGTGAGGGACTGGACTCCAGGATATTATTGATGATGTGAGGTGAGGGACTGGACTACAGGATATTATTGATGAGGTGAGGGACTGGACTCCAGGATATTATTGATGAGGTGAGGGACTGGACTCCAGGATATTATTGATGATGTGAGGGACTGGACTCCAGGATATTATTGATGAGGTGAGGTGAGGGACTGGACTCCAGGATATTATTGATGATGTGAGGTGAGGGACTGGACTCCAGGATATTATTGATGAGGTGAGGGACTGGACTCCAGGATATTATTGATGATGTGAGGTGAGGGACTGGACTCCAGGATATTATTGATGATGTGAGGGACTGGACTCCAGGATATTATTGATGATGTGAGGTGAGGGACTGGACTCCAGGATATTATTGATGATGTGAGGTGAGGGACTGGACTCCAGGATATTATTGATGATGTGAGGTGAGGGACTGGACTCAGGATATTATTGATGATGTGAGGGACTGGACTCCAGGATATTATTGATGATGTGAGGGACTGGACTCCAGGATATTATTGATGAGGTGAGGGTCTGGACTCCAGGATATTATTGATGAGGTGAGGGACTGGACTCCAGGATATTATTGATGATGTAAGGTGAGGGACTGGACTCCAGGATATTATTGATGAGGTGAGGGACTGGACTCCAGGATATTATTGATGAGGTGAGGGACTGGACTCCAGGATATTATTGATGAGGTGAGGGACTGGACTCCAGGATATTATTGATGATGTGAGGGACTGGACTCCAGGATATTATTGATGATGTGAGGTGAGGGACTGGACTCCAGGATATTATTGATGATGTGAGGTGAGGGACTCCAGTATATTATTGATGATGTGAGGGACTGGACTCCAGGATATTATTGATGATGTGAGGGACTGGACTCCAGGATATTATTGATGAGGTGAGGGACTGGACTCCAGGATATTATTGATGATGTGAGGTGAGGGACTGGACTACAGGATATTATTGATGAGGTGAGGGACTGGACTCCAGGATATTATTGATGATGTGAGGGACTGGACTCCAGGATATTATTGATGATGTGAGGGACTGGACTCCAGGATATTATTGATGATGTGAGTGACTGGACTCCAGGATATTATTGATGATGTGAGGGACTGGACTCCAGGATATTATTGATGATGTGAGGGACTGGACTCCAGGATATTATTGATGAGGTGAGGGGCTGGACTCCAGGATATTATTGATGATGTGAGGGACTGGACTCTAGGATATTATTTATGATGTGAGGGACTGGACTCCAGGATATTATTGATGAGGTGAGGGACTGGACTCCAGGATATTATTGATGATGTGAGGGACTGGACTCCAGGATATTATTGATGAGGTGATGTGAGGGACTGGACTCCAGTATATTATTGATGATGTGAGGGACTGGACTCCAGGATATTATTGATGATGTGAGGTGAGGGACTGGACTCCAGGATATTATTGATGATGTGAGTGACTGGACTCCAGGATATTATTGATGATGTGATGTGAGGGACTGGACTCCAGTATATTATTGATGATGTGAGGGACTGGAATCCAGTATATTATTTATGATGTGAGGGACTCGACTCCAGGATATTATTGATGATGTGATGTGAGGGACTGGACTCCAGGATATTATTGATGATGTGATGTGAGGGACTGGACTCCAGTATATTATTGATGATGTGAGGGACTGGACTCCAGGATATTATTGATGATGTGAGGTGAGGGACTGGACACCAGGATATTATTGATGATGTGATGTGAGGGACTGGACTCCAGTATATTATTGATGATGTGAGGGACTGGACTCCAGGATGTTATTGATGATGTGAGGGACTGGACTCCAGGATATTATTGATGATGTGAGGGACTGGACTCCAGGATATTATTGATGATGTGAGGTGAGGGACTGGACTCCAGTATATTATTGATGATGTGAGGGACTGGACTCCAGCATATTATTGATGATGTGAGGGACTGGACTCCAGGATATTATTGATGAGGTGAGGTGAGGGACTGTACTCCAGGATATTATTGATGATTTGAGGTGAGGGACTGGACTCCAGGATATTATTGATGATGTGAGGGACTGGACTCCAGGATATTATTGATGATGTGAGGTGAGAGACTGGACTCCAGGATATTATTGATGATGTGAGGTGAGGGACTGGACTCCAGTATATTATTGATGATGTGATGTGAGGGACTGGACTCCAGGATATTATTGATGATGTGAGGTGAGGGACTGGACTCCAGGATATTATTGATGAGGTCAGGTGAGGGACTGGACTTCAGGATATTATTGATGATGTGATGGACTGGACTGCAGGATATTATTGATGATGTGATGTGAGGGACTGGACTCCAGGATATTATTGATGATGTGAGGGACTGGACTCCAGTATATTATTGATGATGTGATGTGAGGGACTGGACTCCTGGATATTATTGATGAGGTGAGGGACTGGACTCCAGGATATTATTGATGAGGTGAGGGACTGGACTCCAGGATATTATTGATGAGGTGAGGGACTGGACTCCATGATATTATTGATGATGTGAGGGACTGGACTCCAGGATATTATTGATGAGGTGAGGGACTGGACTCCAGGATATTATTGATTATGTGAGGGACTGGACTCCAGGATATTATTGATGAGGTGAGGGACTGGACTCCAGGATATTATTGATGATGTGAGGTGAGGGACTGGACTCCAGGATATTATTGATGATGTGAGGTGAGGGACTGGACTCCAGGATATTATTGATGATGTGAGGGACTGGACTCCAGAAAATTATTGATGAGTTGAGGGACTGGACTCCAGGATATTATTGATGATGTGAGTGACTGGACTCCAGGATATTATTGATGATGTGATGTGAGGGACTGGACTCCAGTATATTATTTATGATGTGAGGGACTGGACTCCAGGATATTTTTGATGATGTGATGTGAGGGACTGGACTCCAGGATATTATTGATGATGTGATGTGAGGGACTGGACTCCAGTATATTATTGATGATGTGAGGGACTGGACTCCAGGATATTATTGATGATGTGAGGTGAGGGACTGGACACCAGGATATTATTGATGATGTGATGTGAGGGACTGGACTCCAGTATATTATTGATGATGTGAGGGACTGGACTCCAGGATATTATTGATGATGTGAGGGACTGGACTCCAGGATATTATTGATGATGTGAGGGACTGGACTCCAGGATATTATTGATGATGTGAGGTGAGGGACTGGACTCCAGTATATTATTGATGATGTGAGGGACTGGAATCCAGCATATTATTGATGATGTGAGGGACTGGACTCCAGGATATTATTGATGAGGTGAGGTGAGGGACTGGACTCCAGGATATTATTGATGATTTGAGGTGAGGGACTGGACTCCAGGATATTATTGATGATGTGTTGGACTGGACTCCAGGATATTATTGATGATGTGAGGTGAGAGACTGGACTCCAGGATATTATTGATGATGTGAGGTGAGGGACTGGACTCCAGGATATTATTGATGATGTGAGGTGAGGGACTGGACTCCAGGATATTATTGATGAGGTCAGGTGAGGGACTGGACTTCAGGATATTATTGATGATGTGATGGACTGGACTGCAGGATATTATTGATGATGTGATGTGAGGGACTGGACTCCAGGATATTATTGATGATGTGAGGGACTGGACTCCAGTATATTATTGATGATGTGATGTGATGGACTGGACTCCTGGATATTATTGATGAGGTGAGGGACTGGACTCCAGGATATTATTGATGAGGTGAGGGACTGGACTCCAGGATATTATTGATGAGGTGAGGGACTGGACTCCATGATATTATTGATGATGTGAGGGACTGGACTCCAGGATATTATTGATGAGGTGAGAGACTGGACTCCAGGATATTATTGATGATGTGAGGGACTGGACTCCAGGATATTATTGATGAGGTGAGGGACTGGACTCCAGGATATTATTGATGATGTGAGGTGAGGGACTGGACTCCAGGATATTATTGATGATGTGAGGTGAGGGACTGGACTACAGGATATTATTGATGAGGTGAGGGACTGGACTCCAGGATATTATTGATGAGGTGAGGTGAGGGACTGGACTCCAGGATATTATTGATGATGTGAGGTGAGGGACTGGACTCCAGGATATTATTGATGAGGTGAGGGACTGGACTCCAGGATATTATTGATGATGTGAGGTGAGGGACTGGACTCCAGGATATTATTGATGATGTGAGGGACTGGACTCCAGGATATTATTGATGAGGTGAGGGTCTGGACTCCAGGATATTATTGATGAGGTGAGGGACTGGACTCCAGGATATTATTGATGATGTGAGGTGAGGGACTGGACTCAGGATATTATTGATGATGTGAGGGACTGGACTCCAGGATATTATTGATGATGTGAGGGACTGGACTCCAGGATATTATTGATGAGGTGAGGGTCTGGACTCCAGGATATTATTGATGAGGTGAGGGACTGGACTCCAGGATATTATTGATGATGTGAGGTGAGGGACTGGACTCCAGGATAATATTGATGAGGTGAGGGACTGGACTCCAGGATATTATTGATGAGGTGAGGGACTGGACTCCAGGATATTATTGATGAGGTGAGGGACTGGACTCCAGGATATTATTGATGATGTGAGGGACTGGACTCCAGGATATTATTGATGATGTGAGGTGAGGGACTGGACTCCAGGATATTATTGATGATGTGAGGTGAGGGACTCCAGGATATTATTGATGATGTGAGGGACTGGATTCCAGGATATTATTGATATTGTGAGGGACTGGACTCCAGGATATTATTGATGAGGTGAGGGACTGGACTCCGGGATATTATTGATGATGTGAGGTGAGGGACTGGACTACAGGATATTATTGATGATGTGATGTGAGGGACTGGACTCCAGTATATTATTGATGATGTGAGGGACTGGACTCCAGGATATTATTGATGATGTGAGGGACTGGACTCCAGCATATTATTGATGATGTGAGGGACTGGACTCCAGGATATTATTGATGAGGTGAGGTGAGGGACTGTACTCCAGGATATTATTGATGATTTGAGGTGAGGGACTGGACTCCAGGATATTAATGATGATGTGAGGGACTGGACTCCAGGATATTATTGATGATGTGAGGTGAGAGACTGGACTCCAGGATATTATTGATGATGTGAGGTGAGGGACTGGACTCCAGTATATGATTGATGATGTGATGTGAGGGACTGGACTCCAGGATATTATTGATGATGTGAGGTGAGGGACTGGACTCCAGGATATTATTGATGAGGTCAGGTGAGGGACTGGACTTCAGGATATTATTGATGATGTGATGGACTGGACTGCAGGATATTATTGATGATGTGATGTGAGGGACTGGACTCCAGGATATTATTGATGATGTGAGGGACTGGACTCCAGTATATTATTGATGATGTGATGTGATGGACTGGACTCCTGGATATTATTGATGAGGTGAGGGACTGGACTCCAGGATATTATTGATGAGGTGAGGGACTGGACTCCAGGATATTATTGATGAGGTGAGGGACTGGACTCCATGATATTATTGATGATGTGAGGGACTGGACTCCAGGATATTATTGATGAGGTGAGGGACTGGACTCCAGGATATTATTGATGATGTGAGGGACTGGACTCCAGGATATTATTGATGAGGTGAGGGACTGGACTCCAGGATATTATTGATGATGTGAGGGACTGGACTCCAGTATATTATTGATGATGTGATGTGATGGACTGGACTCCTGGATATTATTGATGAGGTGAGGGACTGGACTCCAGGATATTATTGATGAGGTGAGGGACTGGACTCCAGGATATTATTGATGAGGTGAGGGACTGGACTCCATGATATTATTGATGATGTGAGGGACTGGACTCCAGGATATTATTGATGAGGTGTGAGACTGGACTCCAGGATATTATTGATGATGTGAGGGACTGGACTCCAGGATATTATTGATGAGGTGAGGGACTGGTCTCCAGGATATTATTGATGATGTGAGGTGAGGGACTGGACTCCAGGATATTATTGATGATGTGAGGTGAGGGACTGGACTACAGGATATTATTGATGAGGTGAGGGACTGGACTCCAGGATATTATTGATGAGGTGAGGTGAGGGACTGGACTCCAGGATATTATTGATGATGTGAGGTGAGGGACTGGACTCCAGGATATTATTGATGAGGTGAGGGACTGGACTCCAGGATATTATTGATGATGTGAGGTGAGGGACTGGACTCCAGGATATTATTGATGATGTGAGGGACTGGACTCCAGGATATTATTGATGAGGTGAGGGTCTGGACTCCAGGATATTATTGATGAGGTGAGGGACTGGACTCCAGGATATTATTGATGATGTGAGGTGAGGGACTGGACTCAGGATATTATTGATGATGTGAGGGACTGGACTCCAGGATATTATTGATGATGTGAGGGACTGGACTCCAGGATATTATTGATGAGGTGAGGGTCTGGACTCCAGGATATTATTGATGAGGTGAGGGACTGGACTCCAGGATATTATTGATGATGTGAGGTGAGGGACTGGACTCCAGGATAATATTGATGAGGTGAGGGACTGGACTCCAGGATATTATTGATGAGGTGAGGGACTGGACTCCAGGATATTATTGATGAGGTGAGGGACTGGACTCCAGGATATTATTGATGATGTGAGGGACTGGACTCCAGGATATTATTGATGATGTGAGGTGAGGGACTGGACTCCAGGATATTATTGATGATGTGAGGTGAGGGACTCCAGGATATTATTGATGATGTGAGGGACTGGATTCCAGGATATTATTGATATTGTGAGGGACTGGACTCCAGGATATTATTGATGAGGTGAGGGACTGGACTCCGGGATATTATTGATGATGTGAGGTGAGGGACTGGACTACAGGATATTATTGATGATGTGATGTGAGGGACTGGACTCCAGTATATTATTGATGATGTGAGGGACTGGACTCCAGGATATTATTGATGATGTGAGGGACTGGACTCCAGCATATTATTGATGATGTGAGGGACTGGACTCCAGGATATTATTGATGAGGTGAGGTGAGGGACTGTACTCCAGGATATTATTGATGATTTGAGGTGAGGGACTGGACTCCAGGATATTAATGATGATGTGAGGGACTGGACTCCAGGATATTATTGATGATGTGAGGTGAGAGACTGGACTCCAGGATATTATTGATGATGTGAGGTGAGGGACTGGACTCCAGTATATGATTGATGATGTGATGTGAGGGACTGGACTCCAGGATATTATTGATGATGTGAGGTGAGGGACTGGACTCCAGGATATTATTGATGAGGTCAGGTGAGGGACTGGACTTCAGGATATTATTGATGATGTGATGGACTGGACTGCAGGATATTATTGATGATGTGATGTGAGGGACTGGACTCCAGGATATTATTGATGATGTGAGGGACTGGACTCCAGTATATTATTGATGATGTGATGTGATGGACTGGACTCCTGGATATTATTGATGAGGTGAGGGACTGGACTCCAGGATATTATTGATGAGGTGAGGGACTGGACTCCAGGATATTATTGATGAGGTGAGGGACTGGACTCCATGATATTATTGATGATGTGAGGGACTGGACTCCAGGATATTATTGATGAGGTGAGGGACTGGACTCCAGGATATTATTGATGATGTGAGGGACTGGACTCCAGGATATTATTGATGAGGTGAGGGACTGGACTCCAGGATATTATTGATGATGTGAGGTGAGGGACTGGACTCCAGGATATTATTGATGATGTGAGGTGAGGGACTGGACTACAGGATATTATTGATGAGGTGAGGGACTGGACTCCAGGATATTATTGATGAGGTGAGGTGAGGGACTGGACTCCAGGATATTATTGATGATGTGAGGGACTGGACTCCAGGATATTATTGATGAGGTGAGGTGAGGGACTGGACTCCAGGATATTATTGATGATGTGAGGTGAGGGACTGGACTCCAGGATATTATTGATGAGGTGAGGGACTGGACTCCAGGATATTATTGATGATGTGAGGTGAGGGACTGGACTCCAGGATATTATTGATGATGTGAGGGACTGGACTCCAGGATATTATTGATGAGGTGAGGGTCTGGACTCCAGCATATTATTGATGAGGTGAGGGACTGGACTCCAGGATATTATTGATGATGTGAGGTGAGGGACTGGACTCAGGATATTATTGATGATGTGACGGACTGGACTCCAGGATATTATTGATGATGTGAGGGACTGGACTCCAGGATATTATTGATGAGGTGAGGGTCTGGACTCCAGGATATTATTGATGAGGTGAGGGACTGGACTCCAGGATATTATTGATGATGTGAGGTGAGGGACTGGACTCCAGGATAATATTGATGAGGTGAGGGACTGGACTCCAGGATATTATTGATGAGGTGAGGGACTGGACTCCAGGATATTATTGATGAGGTGAGGGACTGGACTCCAGGATATTATTGATGATGTGAGGGACTGGACTCCAGGATATTATTGATGATGTGAGGTGAGGGACTGGACTCCAGGATATTATTGATGATGTGAGGTGAGGGACTCCAGGATATTATTGATGATGTGAGGGACTGGATTCCAGGATATTATTGATGATGTGAGGGACTGGACTCCAGGATATTATTGATGAGGTGAGGGACTGGACTCCAGGATATTATTGATGATGTGAGGTGAGGGACTGGACTACAGGATATTATTGATGATGTGATGTGAGGGACTGGACTCCAGTATATTATTGATGATGTGAGGGACTGGACTCCAGGATATTATTGATGATGTGATGGACTGGACTCCAGCATATTATTGATGATGTGAGGGACTGGACTCCAGGATATTATTGATGATGTGAGGTGAGGGACTGGACTCCAGTATATTATTGATGATGTGAGGGACTGGAATCCAGCATATTATTGATGATGTGAGGGACTGGACTCCAGGATATTATTGATGAGGTGAGGTGAGGGACTGGACTCCAGGATATTATTGATGATTTGAGGTGAGGGACTGGACTCCAGGATATTATTGATGATGTGTTGGACTGGACTCCAGGATATTATTGATGATGTGAGGTGAGAGACTGGACTCCAGGATATTATTGATGATGTGAGGTGAGGGACTGGACTCCAGGATATTATTGATGATGTGAGGTGAGGGACTGGACTCCAGGATATTATTGATGAGGTCAGGTGAGGGACTGGACTTCAGGATATTATTGATGATGTGATGGACTGGACTGCAGGATATTATTGATGATGTGATGTGAGGGACTGGACTCCAGGATATTATTGATGATGTGAGGGACTGGACTCCAGTATATTATTGATGATGTGATGTGATGGACTGGACTCCTGGATATTATTGATGAGGTGAGGGACTGGACTCCAGGATATTATTGATGAGGTGAGGGACTGGACTCCAGGATATTATTGATGAGGTGAGGGACTGGACTCCATGATATTATTGATGATGTGAGGGACTGGACTCCAGGATATTATTGATGAGGTGAGAGACTGGACTCCAGGATATTATTGATGATGTGAGGGACTGGACTCCAGGATATTATTGATGAGGTGAGGGACTGGACTCCAGGATATTATTGATGATGTGAGGTGAGGGACTGGACTCCAGGATATTATTGATGATGTGAGGTGAGGGACTGGACTACAGGATATTATTGATGAGGTGAGGGACTGGACTCCAGGATATTATTGATGAGGTGAGGTGAGGGACTGGACTCCAGGATATTATTGATGATGTGAGGTGAGGGACTGGACTCCAGGATATTATTGATGAGGTGAGGGACTGGACTCCAGGATATTATTGATGATGTGAGGTGAGGGACTGGACTCCAGGATATTATTGATGATGTGAGGTGAGGGACTGGACTACAGGATATTATTGATGAGGTGAGGGACTGGACTCCAGGATATTATTGATGAGGTGAGGTGAGGGACTGGACTCCAGGATATTATTGATGATGTGAGGGACTGGACTCCAGGATATTATTGATGAGGTGAGGTGAGGGACTGGACTCCAGGATATTATTGATGATGTGAGGTGAGGGACTGGACTCCAGGATATTATTGATGAGGTGAGGGACTGGACTCCAGGATATTATTGATGATGTGAGGTGAGGGACTGGACTCCAGGATATTATTGATGATGTGAGGGACTGGACTCCAGGATATTATTGATGAGGTGAGGGTCTGGACTCCAGGATATTATTGATGAGGTGAGGGACTGGACTCCAGGATATTATTGATGATGTGAGGTGAGGGACTGGACTCAGGATATTATTGATGATGTGAGGGACTGGACTCCAGGATATTATTGATGATGTGAGGGACTGGACTCCAGGATATTATTGATGAGGTGAGGGTCTGGACTCCAGGATATTATTGATGAGGTGAGGGACTGGACTCCAGGATATTATTGATGATGTGAGGTGAGGGACTGGACTCCAGGATAATATTGATGAGGTGAGGGACTGGACTCCAGGATATTATTGATGAGGTGAGGGACTGGACTCCAGGATATTATTGATGAGGTGAGGGACTGGACTCCAGGATATTATTGATGATGTGAGGGACTGGACTCCAGGATATTATTGATGATGTGAGGTGAGGGACTGGACTCCAGGATATTATTGATGATGTGAGGTGAGGGACTCCAGGATATTATTGATGATGTGAGGGACTGGATTCCAGGATATTATTGATGATGTGAGGGACTGGACTCCAGGATATTATTGATGAGGTGAGGGACTGGACTCCAGGATATTATTGATGATGTGAGGTGAGGGACTGGACTACAGGATATTATTGATGATGTGATGTGAGGGACTGGACTCCAGTATATTATTGATGATGTGAGGGACTGGACTCCAGGATATTATTGATGATGTGATGGACTGGACTCCAGCATATTATTGATGATGTGAGGGACTGGACTCCAGGATATTATTGATGAGGTGAGGTGAGGGACTGGACTCCAGGATATTATTGATGATTTGAGGTGAGGGACTGGACTCCAGGATATTATTGATGATGTGTTGGACTGGACTCCAGGATATTATTGATGATGTGAGGTGAGAGACTGGACTCCAGGATATTATTGATGATGTGAGGTGAGGGACTGGACTCCAGGATATTATTGATGATGTGAGGTGAGGGACTGGACTCCAGGATATTATTGATGAGGTCAGGTGAGGGACTGGACTTCAGGATATTATTGATGATGTGATGGACTGGACTGCAGGATATTATTGATGATGTGATGTGAGGGACTGGACTCCAGGATATTATTGATGATGTGAGGTGAGGGACTGGACTCCAGGATATTATTGATGAGGTCAGGTGAGGGACTGGACTTCAGGATATTATTGATGATGTGATGGACTGGACTGCAGGATATTATTGATGATGTGATGTGAGGGACTGGACTCCAGGATATTATTGATGATGTGAGGGACTGGACTCCAGTATATTATTGATGATGTGATGTGATGGACTGGACTCCTGGATATTATTGATGAGGTGAGGGACTGGACTCCAGGATATTATTGATGAGGTGAGGGACTGGACTCCAGGATATTATTGATGAGGTGAGGGACTGGACTCCATGATATTATTGATGATGTGAGGGACTGGACTCCAGGATATTATTGATGAGGTGAGAGACTGGACTCCAGGATATTATTGATGATGTGAGGGACTGGACTCCAGGATATTATTGATGAGGTGAGGGACTGGACTCCAGGATATTATTGATGATGTGAGGTGAGGGACTGGACTCCAGGATATTATTGATGATGTGAGGTGAGGGACTGGACTACAGGATATTATTGATGAGGTGAGGGACTGGACTCCAGGATATTATTGATGAGGTGAGGTGAGGGACTGGACTCCAGGATATTATTGATGATGTGAGGTGAGGGACTGGACTCCAGGATATTATTGATGAGGTGAGGGACTGGACTCCAGGATATTATTGATGATGTGAGGTGAGGGACTGGACTCCAGGATATTATTGATGATGTGAGGGACTGGACTCCAGGATATTATTGATGATGTGAGGTGAGGGACTGGACTCCAGGATATTATTGATGAGGTGAGGGACTGGACTCCAGGATATTATTGATGATGTGAGGTGAGGGACTGGACTCCAGGATATTATTGATGATGTGAGGGACTGGACTCCAGGATATTATTGATGAGGTGAGGGTCTGGACTCCAGGATATTATTGATGAGGTGAGGGTCTGGACTCCAGGATATTATTGATGAGGTGAGGGACTGGACTCCAGGATATTATTGATGATGTGAGGTGAGGGACTGGACTCCAGGATAATATTGATGAGGTGAGGGACTGGACTCCAGGATATTATTGATGAGGTGAGGGACTGGACTCCAGGATATTATTGATGAGGTGAGGGACTGGACTCCAGGATATTATTGATGATGTGAGGGACTGGACTCCAGGATATTATTGATGATGTGAGGTGAGGGACTGGACTCCAGGATATTATTGATGATGTGAGGTGAGGGACTCCAGGATATTATTGATGATGTGAGGGACTGGATTCCAGGATATTATTGATATTGTGAGGGACTGGACTCCAGGATATTATTGATGAGGTGAGGGACTGGACTCCGGGATATTATTGATGATGTGAGGTGAGGGACTGGACTACAGGATATTATTGATGATGTGATGTGAGGGACTGGACTCCAGTATATTATTGATGATGTGAGGGACTGGACTCCAGGATATTATTGATGATGTGAGGGACTGGACTCCAGCATATTATTGATGATGTGAGGGACTGGACTCCAGGATATTATTGATGAGGTGAGGTGAGGGACTGTACTCCAGGATATTATTGATGATTTGAGGTGAGGGACTGGACTCCAGGATATTAATGATGATGTGAGGGACTGGACTCCAGGATATTATTGATGATGTGAGGTGAGAGACTGGACTCCAGGATATTATTGATGATGTGAGGTGAGGGACTGGACTCCAGTATATGATTGATGATGTGATGTGAGGGACTGGACTCCAGGATATTATTGATGATGTGAGGTGAGGGACTGGACTCCAGGATATTATTGATGAGGTCAGGTGAGGGACTGGACTTCAGGATATTATTGATGATGTGATGGACTGGACTGCAGGATATTATTGATGATGTGATGTGAGGGACTGGACTCCAGGATATTATTGATGATGTGAGGGACTGGACTCCAGTATATTATTGATGATGTGATGTGATGGACTGGACTCCTGGATATTATTGATGAGGTGAGGGACTGGACTCCAGGATATTATTGATGAGGTGAGGGACTGGACTCCAGGATATTATTGATGAGGTGAGGGACTGGACTCCATGATATTATTGATGATGTGAGGGACTGGACTCCAGGATATTATTGATGAGGTGAGGGACTGGACTCCAGGATATTATTGATGATGTGAGGGACTGGACTCCAGGATATTATTGATGAGGTGAGGGACTGGACTCCAGGATATTATTGATGATGTGAGGTGAGGGACTGGACTCCAGGATATTATTGATGATGTGAGGTGAGGGACTGGACTACAGGATATTATTGATGAGGTGAGGGACTGGACTCCAGGATATTATTGATGAGGTGAGGTGAGGGACTGGACTCCAGGATATTATTGATGATGTGAGGGACTGGACTCCAGGATATTATTGATGAGGTGAGGTGAGGGACTGGACTCCAGGATATTATTGATGATGTGAGGTGAGGGACTGGACTCCAGGATATTATTGATGAGGTGAGGGACTGGACTCCAGGATATTATTGATGATGTGAGGTGAGGGACTGGACTCCAGGATATTATTGATGATGTGAGGGACTGGACTCCAGGATATTATTGATGAGGTGAGGGTCTGGACTCCAGGATATTATTGATGAGGTGAGGGACTGGACTCCAGGATATTATTGATGATGTGAGGTGAGGGACTGGACTCAGGATATTATTGATGATGTGAGGGACTGGACTCCAGGATATTATTGATGATGTGAGGGACTGGACTCCAGGATATTATTGATGAGGTGAGGGTCTGGACTCCAGGATATTATTGATGAGGTGAGGGACTGGACTCCAGGATATTATTGATGATGTGAGGTGAGGGACTGGACTCCAGGATAATATTGATGAGGTGAGGGACTGGACTCCAGGATATTATTGATGAGGTGAGGGACTGGACTCCAGGATATTATTGATGAGGTGAGGGACTGGACTCCAGGATATTATTGATGATGTGAGGGACTGTACTCCAGGATATTATTGATGATGTGAGGTGAGGGACTGGACTCCAGGATATTATTGATGATGTGAGGTGAGGGACTCCAGGATATTATTGATGATGTGAGGGACTGGATTCCAGGATATTATTGATGATGTGAGGGACTGGACTCCAGGATATTATTGATGAGGTGAGGGACTGGACTCCAGGATATTATTGATGATGTGAGGTGAGGGACTGGACTACAGGATATTATTGATGATGTGATGTGAGGGACTGGACTCCAGTATATTATTGATGATGTGAGGGACTGGACTCCAGGATATTATTGATGATGTGAGTGGACTGGACTCCAGCATATTATTGATGATGTGAGGGACTGGACTCCAGGATATTATTGATGAGGTGAGGTGAGGGACTGTACTCCAGGATATTATTGATGATTTGAGGTGAGGGACTGGACTCCAGGATATTAATGATGATGTGAGGGACTGGACTCCAGGATATTATTGATGATGTGAGGTGAGAGACTGGACTCCAGGATATTATTGATGATGTGAGGTGAGGGACTGGACTCCAGTATATGATTGATGATGTGATGTGAGGGACTGGACTCCAGGATATTATTGATGATGTGAGGTGAGGGACTGGACTCCAGGATATTATTGATGAGGTCAGGTGAGGGACTGGACTTCCGGATATTATTGATGATGTGATGGACTGGACTGCAGGATATTATTGATGATGTGATGTGAGGGACTGGACTCCAGGATATTATTGATGATGTGAGGGACTGGACTCCAGTATATTATTGATGATGTGATGTGATGGACTGGACTCCTGGATATTATTGATGAGGTGAGGGACTGGACTCCAGGATATTATTGATGAGGTGAGGGACTGGACTCCAGGATATTATTGATGAGGTGAGGGACTGGACTCCATGATATTATTGATGATGTGAGGGACTGGACTCCAGGATATTATTGATGAGGTGAGGGACTGGACTCCAGGATATTATTGATGATGTGAGGGACTGGACTCCAGGATATTATTGATGAGGTGAGGGACTGGACTCCAGGATATTATTGATGATGTGAGGTGAGGGACTGGACTCCAGGATATTATTGATGATGTGAGGTGAGGGACTGGACTACAGGATATTATTGATGAGGTGAGGGACTGGACTCCAGGATATTATTGATGAGGTGAGGTGAGGGACTGGACTCCAGGATATTATTGATGATGTGAGGGACTGGACTCCAGGATATTATTGATGAGGTGAGGTGAGGGACTGGACTCCAGGATATTATTGATGATGTGAGGTGAGGGACTGGACTCCAGGATATTATTGATGAGGTGAGGGACTGGACTCCAGGATATTATTGATGATGTGAGGTGAGGGACTGGACTCCAGGATATTATTGATGATGTGAGGGACTGGACTCCAGGATATTATTGATGAGGTGAGGGTCTGGACTCCAGGATATTATTGATGAGGTGAGGGACTGGACTCCAGGATATTATTGATGATGTGAGGTGAGGGACTGGACTCAGGATATTATTGATGATGTGAGGGACTGGACTCCAGGATATTATTGATGATGTGAGGGACTGGACTCCAGGATATTATTGATGAGGTGAGGGTCTGGACTCCAGGATATTATTGATGAGGTGAGGGACTGGACTCCAGGATATTATTGATGATGTGATGTGAGGGACTGGACTCCAGGATATTATTGATGAGGTGAGGGACTGGACTCCAGGATATTATTGATGATGGTGAGGGACTGGACTCCAGGATATTATTGATGAGGTGAGGGACTGGACTCCAGGATATTATTGATGATGTGATGTGAGGGACTGGACTCCAGGATATTATTGATGATGTGAGGTGAGGGACTGGACTCCAGTATATTATTGATGATGTGATGTGATGGACTGGACTCCTGGATATTATTGATGAGGTGAGGGACTGGACTCCAGGATATTATTGATGAGGTGAGGGACTGGACTCCAGGATATTATTGATGAGGTGAGGGACTGGACTCCATGATATTATTGATGATGTGAGGGACTGGACTCCAGGATATTATTGATGAGGTGAGGGACTGGACTCCAGGATATTATTGATGATGTGAGGGACTGGACTCCAGGATATTATTGATGAGGTGAGGGACTGGACTCCAGGATATTATTGATGATGTGAGGTGAGGGACTGGACTCCAGGATATTATTGATGATGTGAGGTGAGGGACTGGACTACAGGATATTATTGATGAGGTGAGGGACTGGACTCCAGGATATTATTGATGAGGTGAGGTGAGGGACTGGACTCCAGGATATTATTGATGATGTGAGGGACTGGACTCCAGGATATTATTGATGAGGTGAGGTGAGGGACTGGACTCCAGGATATTATTGATGATGTGAGGTGAGGGACTGGACTCCAGGATATTATTGATGAGGTGAGGGACTGGACTCCAGGATATTATTGATGATGTGAGGTGAGGGACTGGACTCCAGGATATTATTGATGATGTGAGGGACTGGACTCCAGGATATTATTGATGAGGTGAGGGTCTGGACTCCAGGATATTATTGATGAGGTGAGGGACTGGACTCCAGGATATTATTGATGATGTGAGGTGAGGGACACAGGATATTATTGATGATGTGAGGGACTGGACTCCAGGATATTATTGATGATGTGAGGGACTGGACTCCAGGATATTATTGATGAGGTGAGGGTCTGGACTCCAGGATATTATTGATGAGGTGAGGGACTGGACTCCAGGATATTATTGATAATGTGAGGTGAGGGACTGGACTCCAGGATAATATTGATGAGGTGAGGGACTGGACTCCAGGATATTATTGATGAGGTGAGGGACTGGACTCCAGGATATTATTGATGAGGTGAGGGACTGGACTCCAGGATATTATTGATGATGTGAGGGACTGGACTCCAGGATATTATTGATGATGTGAGGTGAGGGACTGGACTCCAGGATATTATTGATGATGTGAGGTGAGGGACTCCAGGATATTATTGATGATGTGAGGGACTGGATTCCAGGATATTATTGATGATGTGAGGGACTGGACTCCAGGATATTATTGATGAGGTGAGGGACTGGACTCCAGGATATTATTGATGATGTGAGGTGAGGGACTGGACTACAGGATATTATTGATGATGTGATGTGAGGGACTGGACTCCAGTATATTATTGATGATGTGAGGGACTGGACTCCAGGATATTATTGATGATGTGATGGACTGGACTCCAGCATATTATTGATGATGTGAGGGACTGGACTCCAGGATATTATTGATGAGGTGAGGTGAGGGACTGTACTCCAGGATATTATTGATGATTTGAGGTGAGGGACTGGACTCCAGGATATTAATGATGATGTGAGGGACTGGACTCCAGGATATTATTGATGATGTGAGGTGAGAGACTGGACTCCAGGATATTATTGATGATGTGAGGTGAGGGACTGGACTCCAGTATATGATTGATGATGTGATGTGAGGGACTGGACTCCAGGATATTATTGATGATGTGAGGTGAGGGACTGGACTCCAGGATATTATTGATGAGGTCAGGTGAGGGACTGGACTTCCGGATATTATTGATGATGTGATGGACTGGACTGCAGGATATTATTGATGATGTGATGTGAGGGACTGGACTCCAGGATATTACTGATGATGTGAGGGACTGGACTCCAGTATATTATTGATGATGTGATGTGATGGACTGGACTCCTGGATATTATTGATGAGGTGAGGGACTGGACTCCAGGATATTATTGATGAGGTGAGGGACTGGACTCCAGGATATTATTGATGAGGTGAGGGACTGGACTCCATGATATTATTGATGATGTGAGGGACTGGACTCCAGGATATTATTGATGAGGTGAGGGACTGGACTCCAGGATATTATTGATGATGTGAGGGACTGGACTCCAGGATATTATTGATGAGGTGAGGGACTGGACTCCAGGATATTATTGATGATGTGAGGTGAGGGACTGGACTCCAGGATATTATTGATGATGTGAGGTGAGGGACTGGACTACAGGATATTATTGATGAGGTGAGGGACTGGACTCCAGGATATTATTGATGAGGTGAGGTGAGGGACTGAACTCCAGGATATTATTGATGATGTGAGGGACTGGACTCCAGGATATTATTGATGAGGTGAGGTGAGGGACTGGACTCCAGGATATTATTGATGATGTGAGGTGAGGGACTGGACTCCAGGATATTATTGATGAGGTGAGGGACTGGACTCCAGGATATTATTGATGATGTGAGGTGAGGGACTGGACTCCAGGATATTATTGATGATGTGAGGGACTGGACTCCAGGATATTATTGATGAGGTGAGGGTCTGGACTCCAGGATATTATTGATGAGGTGAGGGACTGGACTCCAGGATATTATTGATGATGTGAGGTGAGGGACTGGACTCAGGATATTATTGATGATGTGAGGGACTGGACTCCAGGATATTATTGATGATGTGAGGGACTGGACTCCAGGATATTATTGATGAGGTGAGGGTCTGGACTCCAGGATATTATTGATGAGGTGAGGGACTGGACTCCAGGATATTATTGATGATGTGAGGTGAGGGACTGGACTCCAGGATAATATTGATGAGGTGAGGGACTGGACTCCAGGATATTATTGATGAGGTGAGGGACTGGACTCCAGGATATTATTGATGAGGTGAGGGACTGGACTCCAAGATATTATTGATGATGTGAGGGACTGGACTCCAGGATATTATTGATGATGTGAGGTGAGGGACTGGACTCCAGGATATTATTGATGATGTGAGGTGAGGGACTCCAGGATATTATTGATGATGTGAGGGACTGGATTCCAGGATATTATTGATTATGTGAGGGACTGGACTCCAGGATATTATTGATGAGGTGAGGGACTGGACTCCAGGATATTATTGATGATGTGAGGTGAGGGACTGGACTACAGGATATTATTGATGATGTGATGTGAGGGACTGGACTCCAGTATATTATTGATGATGTGAGGGACTGGACTCCAGGATATTATTGATGATGTGAGGGACTGGACTCCAGCATATTATTGATGATGTGAGGGACTGGACTCCAGGATATTATTGATGAGGTGAGGTGAGGGACTGTACTCCAGGATATTATTGATGATTTGAGGTGAGGGACTGGACTCCAGGATATTAATGATGATGTGAGGGACTGGACTCCAGGATATTATTGATGATGTGATGTGAGGGACTGGACTCCAGGATATTATTGATGATGTGAGGTGAGGGACTGGACTCCAGGATATTATTGATGAGGTCAGGTGAGGGACTGGACTTCAGGATATTATTGATGATGTGATGGACTGGACTGCAGGATATTATTGATGATGTGATGTGAGGGACTGGACTCCAGGATATTATTGATGATGTGAGGGACTGGACTCCAGTATATTATTGATGATGTGATGTGATGGACTGGACTCCTGGATATTATTGATGAGGTGAGGGACTGGACTCCAGGATATTATTGATGAGGTGAGGGACTGGACTCCAGGATATTATTGATGAGGTGAGGGACTGGACTCCATGATATTATTGATGATGTGAGGGACTGGACTCCAGGATATTATTGATGAGGTGAGGGACTGGACTCCAGGATATTATTGATGATGTGAGGGACTGGACTCCAGGATATTATTGATGAGGTGAGGGACTGGACTCCAGGATATTATTGATGATGTGAGGTGAGGGACTGGACTCCAGGATATTATTGATGATGTGAGGTGAGGGACTGGACTACAGGATATTATTGATGAGGTGAGGGACTGGACTCCAGGATATTATTGATGAGGTGAGGTGAGGGACTGGACTCCAGGATATTATTGATGATGTGAGGGACTGGACTCCAGGATATTATTGATGAGGTGAGGTGAGGGACTGGACTCCAGGATATTATTGATGATGTGAGGTGAGGGACTGGACTCCAGGATATTATTGATGAGGTGAGGGACTGGACTCCAGGATATTATTGATGATGTGAGGTGAGGGACTGGACTCCAGGATATTATTGATGATGTGAGGGACTGGACTCCAGGATATTATTGATGATGTGAGGTGAGGGACTGGACTCCAGGATATTATTGATGATGTGAGGTGAGGGACTGGGCTCCAGGATATTATTGATGATGTGAGGTGAGGGACTGGACTCAGGATATTATTGATGATGTGAGGGACTGGACTCCAGGATATTATTGATGATGTGAGGGACTGGACTCCAGGATATTATTGATGAGGTGAGGGTCTGGACTCCAGGATATTATTGATGAGGTGAGGGACTGGACTCCAGGATATTATTGATGATGTAAGGTGAGGGACTGGACTCCAGGATATTATTGATGAGGTGAGGGACTGGACTCCAGGATATTATTGATGAGGTGAGGGACTGGACTCCAGGATATTATTTATGAGGTGAGGGACTGGACTCCAGGATATTATTGATGATGTGAGGGACTGGACTCCAGGATATTATTGATGATGTGAGGTGAGGGACTGGACTCCAGGATATTATTGATGATGTGAGGTGAGGGACTCCAGGATATTATTGATGATGTGAGGGACTGGACTCCAGGATATTATTGATGATGTGAGGGACTGGACTCCAGGATATTATTGATGAGGTGAGGGACTGGACTCCAGGATATTATTGATGATGTGAGGTGAGGGACTGGACTACAGGATATTATTGATGAGGTGAGGGACTGGACTCCAGGATATTATTGATGATGTGAGGGACTGGACTCCAGGATATTATTGATGATGTGAGGGACTGGACTCCAGGATATTATTGATGATGTGAGTGACTGGACTCCAGGATATTATTGATGATGTGAGGGACTGGACTCCAGGATATTATTGATGATGTGAGGGACTGGACTCCAGGATATTATTGATGAGGTGAGGGGCTGGACTCCAGGATATTATTGATGATGTGAGGGACTGGACTCTAGGATATTATTTATGATGTGAGGGACTGGACTCCAGGATATTATTGATGAGGTGAGGGACTGGACTCCAGGATATTATTGATGATGTGAGGGACTGGACTCCAGGATATTATTGATGAGGTGATGTGAGGGACTGGACTCCAGTATATTATTGATGATGTGAGGGACTGGACTCCAGGATATTATTGATGATGTGAGGTGAGGGACTGGACTCCAGGATATTATTGATGATGTGAGTGACTGGACTCCAGGATATTATTGATGATGTGAGGTGAGGGACTGGACACCAGGATATTATTGATGATGTGATGTGAGGGACTGGACTCCAGTATATTATTGATGATGTGAGGGACTGGACTCCAGGATGTTATTGATGATGTGAGGGACTGGACTCCAGGATATTATTGATGATGTGAGGGACTGGACTCCAGGATATTATTGATGATGTGAGGTGAGGGACTGGACTCCAGTATATTATTGATGATGTGAGGGACTGGACTCCAGCATATTATTGATGATGTGAGGGACTGGACTCCAGGATATTATTGATGAGGTGAGGTGAGGGACTGTACTCCAGGATATTATTGATGATTTGAGGTGAGGGACTGGACTCCAGGATATTATTGATGATGTGAGGGACTGGACTCCAGGATATTATTGATGATGTGAGGTGAGAGACTGGACTCCAGGATATTATTGATGATGTGAGGTGAGGGACTGGACTCCAGTATATTATTGATGATGTGATGTGAGGGACTGGACTCCAGGATATTATTGATGATGTGAGGTGAGGGACTGGACTCCAGGATATTATTGATGAGGTCAGGTGAGGGACTGGACTTCAGGATATTATTGATGATGTGATGGACTGGACTGCAGGATATTATTGATGATGTGATGTGAGGGACTGGACTCCAGGATATTATTGATGATGTGAGGGACTGGACTCCAGTATATTATTGATGATGTGATGTGAGGGACTGGACTCCTGGATATTATTGATGAGGTGAGGGACTGGACTCCAGGATATTATTGATGAGGTCAGGGACTGGACTCCAGGATATTATTGATGAGGTGAGGGACTGGACTCCATGATATTATTGATGATGTGAGGGACTGGACTCCAGGATATTATTGATGAGGTGAGGGACTGGACTCCAGGATATTATTGATTATGTGAGGGACTGGACTCCAGGATATTATTGATGAGGTGAGGGACTGGACTCCAGGATATTATTGATGATGTGAGGTGAGGGACTGGACTCCAGGATATTATTGATGATGTGAGGTGAGGGACTGGACTCCAGGATATTATTGATGATGTGAGGGACTGGACTCCAGAATATTATTGATGAGGTGAGGGACTGGACTCCGGGATATTATTGATGATGTGAGTGACTGGACTCCAGGATATTATTGATGATGTGATGTGAGGGACTGGACTCCAGGATATTATTGATGATGTGATGTGAGGGACTGGACTCCAGTATATTATTGATGATGTGAGGGACTGGACTCCAGGATATTATTGATGATGTGAGGTGAGGGACTGGACACCAGGATATTATTGATGATGTGATGTGAGGGACTGGACTCCAGTATATTATTGATGATGTGAGGGACTGGACTCCAGGATGTTATTGATGATGTGAGGGACTGGACTCCAGGATATTATTGATGATGTGAGGGACTGGACTCCAGGATATTATTGATGATGTGAGGTGAGGGACTGGACTCCAGTATATTATTGATGATGTGAGGGACTGGACTCCAGCATATTATTGATGATGTGAGGGACTGGACTCCAGGATATTATTGATGAGGTGAGGTGAGGGACTGTACTCCAGGATATTATTGATGATTTGAGGTGAGGGACTGGACTCCAGGATATTATTGATGATGTGAGGGACTGGACTCCAGGATATTATTGATGATGTGAGGTGAGAGACTGGACTCCAGGATATTATTGATGATGTGAGGTGAGGGACTGGACTCCAGTATATTATTGATGATGTGATGTGAGGGACTGGACTCCAGGATATTATTGATGATGTGAGGTGAGGGACTGGACTCCAGGATATTATTGATGAGGTCAGGTGAGGGACTGGACTTCAGGATATTATTGATGATGTGATGGACTGGACTGCAGGATATTATTGATGATGTGATGTGAGGGACTGGACTCCAGGATATTATTGATGATGTGAGGGACTGGACTCCAGTATATTATTGATGATGTGATGTGAGGGACTGGACTCCTGGATATTATTGATGAGGTGAGGGACTGGACTCCAGGATATTATTGATGAGGTGAGGGACTGGACTCCAGGATATTATTGATGAGGTGAGGGACTGGACTCCATGATATTATTGATGATGTGAGGGACTGGACTCCAGGATATTATTGATGAGGTGAGGGACTGGACTCCAGGATATTATTGATTATGTGAGGGACTGGACTCCAGGATATTATTGATGATGTGAGGGACTGGACTCCAGGATATTATTGATGATGTGAGGTGAGGGACTGGACTCCAGGATATTATTGATGATGTGAGGTGAGGGACTGGACTCCAGGATATTATTGATGATGTGAGGGACTGGACTCCAGAATATTATTGATGAGGTGAGGGACTGGACTCCGGGATATTATTGATGATGTGAGTGACTGGACTCCAGGATATTATTGATGATGTGATGTGAGGGACTGGACTCCAGTATATTATTTATGATGTGAGGGACTGGACTCCAGGATATTTTTGATGATGTGATGTGAGGGACTGGACTCCAGGATATTATTGATGATGTGATGTGAGGGACTGGACTCCAGTATATTATTGATGATGTGAGGGACTGGACTCCAGGATATTATTGATGATGTGAGGTGAGGGACTGGACACCAGGATATTATTGATGATGTGATGTGAGGGACTGGACTCCAGTATATTATTGATGATGTGAGGGACTGGACTCTAGGATATTATTGATGATGTGAGGGACTGGACTCCAGGATATTATTGATGATGTGAGGGACTGGACTCCAGGATATTATTGATGATGTGAGGTGAGGGACTGGACTCCAGTATATTATTGATGATGTGAGGGACTGGACTCCAGCATATTATTGATGATGTGAGGGACTGGACTCCAGGATATTATTGATGAGGTGAGGTGAGGGACTGGACTCCAGGATATTATTGATGATTTGAGGTGAGGGACTGGACTCCAGGATATTATTGATGATGTGAGGGACTGGACTCCAGGATATTATTGATGATATGAGGTGAGAGACTGGACTCCAGGATATTATTGATGATGTGAGGTGAGGGACTGGACTCCAGTATATTATTGATGATGTGATGTGAGGCACTGGACTCCAGGATATTATTGATGATGTGAGGTGAGGGACTGGACTCCAGGATATTATTGATGAGGTCAGGTGAGGGACTGGACTTCAGGATATTATTGATGATGTGATGGACTGGACTGCAGGATATTATTGATGATGTGATGTGAGGGACTGGACTCCAGGATATTATTGATGATGTGAGGGACTGGACTCCAGTATATTATTGATGATGTGATGTGAGGGACTGGACTCCTGGATATTATTGATGAGGTGAGGGACTGGACTCCCGGATATTATTGATGAGGTGAGGGACTGGATTCCAGGATATTATTGATGAGGTGAGGGACTGGACTCCATGATATTATTGATGATGTGAGGGACTGGACTCCAGGATATTATTGATGAGGTGAGAGACTGGACTCCAGGATATTATTGATGATGTGAGGGATGGACTCCAGGATATTATTGATGAGGTGAGGGACTGGACTCCAGGATATTATTGATGATGTGAGGTGAGGGACTGGACTCCAGGATATTATTGATGATGTGAGGTGAGGGACTGGACTACAGGATATTATTGATGAGGTGAGGGACTGGACTCCAGGATATTATTGATGAGGTGAGGTGAGGGACTGGACTCCAGGATATTATTGATGATGTGAGGGACTGGACTCCAGGATATTATTGATGAGGTGAGGTGAGGGACTGGACTCCAGGATATTATTGATGATGTGAGGTGAGGGACTGGACTCCAGGATATTATTGATGAGGTGAGGGACTGGACTCCAGGATATTATTGATGATGTGAGGTGAGGGACTGGACTCCAGGATATTATTGATGAGTTGAGGGACTGGACTCCAGGATATTATTGATGATGTGAGGTGAGGGACTGGACTCCAGGATATTATTGATGATGTGAGGGACTGGACTCCAGGATATTATTGATGAGGTGAGGGTCTGGACTCCAGGATATTATTGATGATGTGAGGTGAGGGACTGGACTCAGGATATTATTGATGATGTGAGGGACTGGACTTCAGGATATTATTGATGATGTGATGGACTGGACTGCAGGATATTATTGATGATGTGATGTGAGGGACTGGACTCCAGGATATTATTGATGATGTGAGGGACTGGACTCCAGTATATTATTGATGATGTGATGTGATGGACTGGACTCCTGGATATTATTGATGAGGTGAGGGACTGGACTCCAGGATATTATTGATGAGGTGAGGGACTGGACTCCAGGATATTATTGATGAGGTGAGGGACTGGACTCCATGATATTATTGATGATGTGAGGGACTGGACTCCAGGATATTATTGATGAGGTGAGGGACTGGACTCCAGGATATTATTGATGATGTGAGGGACTGGACTCCAGGATATTATTGATGAGGTGAGGGACTGGACTCCAGGATATTATTGATGATGTGAGGTGAGGGACTGGACTCCAGGATATTATTGATGATGTGAGGTGAGGGACTGGACTACAGGATATTATTGATGGGATGAGGGACTGGACTCCAGGATATTATTGATGAGGTGAGGTGAGGGACTGGACTCCAGGATATTATTGATGATGTGAGGGACTGGACTCCAGGATATTATTGATGAGGTGAGGTGAGGGACTGGACTCCAGGATATTATTGATGATGTGAGGTGAGGGACTGGACTCCAGGATATTATTGATGAGGTGAGGGACTGGACTCCAGGATATTATTGATGATGTGAGGTGAGGGACTGGACTCCAGGATATTATTGATGATGTGAGGGACTGGACTCCAGGATATTATTGATGATGTGAGGTGAGGGACTGGACTCAGGATATTATTGATGATGTGAGGGACTGGACTCCAGGATATTATTGATGATGTGAGGGACTGGACTCCAGGATATTATTGATGAGGTGAGGGTCTGGACTCCAGGATATTATTGATGAGGTGAGGGACTGGACTCCAGGATATTATTGATGAGGTGAGGGACTGGACTCCAGGATATTATTGATGATGTGAGGGACTGGACTCCAGGATATTATTGATGATGTGAGGTGAGGGACTGGACTCCAGGATATTATTGATGATGTGAGGTGAGGGACTCCAGGATATTATTGATGATGTGAGGGACTGGACTCCAGGATATTATTGATGATGTGAGGGACTGGACTCCAGGATATTATTGATGAGGTGAGGGACTGGACTCCAGGATATTATTGATGATGTTAGGTGAGGGACTGGACTACAGGATATTATTGATGAGGTGAGGGACTGGACTCCAGGATATTATTGATGATGTGAGGGACTGGACTCCAGGATATTATTGATGATGTGAGGGACTGGACTCCAGGATATTATTGATGATGTGAGTGACTGGACTCCAGGATATTATTGATGATGTGAGGGACTGGACTCCAGGATATTATTGATGATGTGAGGGACTGGACTCCAGGATATTATTGATGAGGTGAGGGGCTGGACTCCAGGATATTATTGATGATGTGAGGGACTGGACTCTAGGATATTATTTATGATGTGAGGGACTGGACTCCAGGATATTATTGATGAGGTGAGGGACTGGACTCCAGGATATTATTGATGATGTGAGGGACTGGACTCCAGGATATTATTGATGAGGTGATGTGAGGGACTGGACTCCAGTATATTATTGATGATGTGAGGGACTGGACTCCAGGATATTATTGATGATGTGAGGTGAGGGACTGGACTCCAGGATATTATTGATGATGTGAGTGACTTGACTCCAGGATATTATTGATGATGTGATGTGAGGGACTGGACTCCAGTATATTATTTATGATGTGAGGGACTCGACTCCAGGATATTATTGATGATGTGATGTGAGGGACTGGACTCCAGGATATTATTGATGATGTGATGTGAGGGACTGGACTCCAGTATATTCTTGATGATGTGAGGTGAGGGACTGGACACCAGGATATTATTGATGATGTGATGTGAGGGACTGGACTCCAGTATATTATTGATGATGTGAGGGACTGGACTCCAGGATATTATTGATGATGTGAGGGACTGGACTCCAGGATATTATTGATGATGTGAGGTGAGGGACTGGACTCAGGATATTATTGATGATGTGAGGGACTGGACTTCAGGATATTATTGATGATGTGATGGACTGGACTGCAGGATATTATTGATGATGTGATGTGAGGGACTGGACTCCAGGATATTATTGATGATGTGAGGGACTGGACTCCAGTATATTATTGATGATGTGATGTGATGGACTGGACTCCTGGATATTATTGATGAGGTGAGGGACTGGACTCCAGGATATTATTGATGAGGTGAGGGACTGGACTCCAGGATATTATTGATGAGGTGAGGGACTGGACTCCATGATATTATTGATGATGTGAGGGACTGGACTCCAGGATATTATTGATGAGGTGAGGGACTGGACTCCAGGATATTATTGATGATGTGAGGGACTGGACTCCAGGATATTATTGATGAGGTGAGGGACTGGACTCCAGGATATTATTGATGATGTGAGGTGAGGGACTGGACTCCAGGATATTATTGATGATGTGAGGTGAGGGACTGGACTACAGGATATTATTGATGGGATGAGGGACTGGACTCCAGGATATTATTGATGAGGTGAGGTGAGGGACTGGACTCCAGGATATTATTGATGATGTGAGGGACTGGACTCCAGGATATTATTGATGAGGTGAGGTGAGGGACTGGACTCCAGGATATTATTGATGATGTGAGGTGAGGGACTGGACTCCAGGATATTATTGATGAGGTGAGGGACTGGACTCCAGGATATTATTGATGATGTGAGGTGAGGGACTGGACTCCAGGATATTATTGATGATGTGAGGGACTGGACTCCAGGATATTATTGATGATGTGAGGTGAGGGACTGGACTCCAGGATATTATTGATGATGTGAGGTGAGGGACTGGACTCCAGGATATTATTGATGATGTGAGGTGAGGGACTGGACTCAGGATATTATTGATGATGTGAGGGACTGGACTCCAGGATATTATTGATGATGTGAGGGACTGGACTCCAGGATATTATTGATGAGGTGAGGGTCTGGACTCCAGGATATTATTGATGAGGTGAGGGACTGGACTCCAGGATATTATTGATGATGTAAGGTGAGGGACTGGACTCCAGGATATTATTGATGAGGTGAGGGACTGGGCTCCAGGATATTATTGATGAGGTGAGGGACTGGACTCCAGGATATTATTGATGAGGTGAGGGACTGGACTCCAGGATATTATTGATGATGTGAGGGACTGGACTCCAGGATATTATTGATGATGTGAGGTGAGGGACTGGACTCCAGGATATTATTGATGATGTGAGGTGAGGGACTCCAGGATATTATTGATGATGTGAGGGACTGGACTCCAGGATATTATTGATGATGTGAGGGACTGGACTCCAGGATATTATTGATGAGGTGAGGGACTGGACTCCAGGATATTATTGATGATGTGAGGTGAGGGACTGGACTACAGGATATTATTGATGAGGTGAGGGACTGGACTCCAGGATATTATTGATGATGTGAGGGACTGGACTCCAGGATATTATTGATGATGTGAGGGACTGGACTCCAGGATATTATTGATGATGTGAGTGACTGGACTCCAGGATATTATTGATGATGTGAGGGACTGGACTCCAGGATATTATTGATGATGTGAGGGACTGGACTCCAGGATATTATTGATGAGGTGAGGGGCTGGACTCCAGGATATTATTGATGATGTGAGGGACTGGACTCTAGGATATTATTTATGATGTGAGGGACTGGACTCCAGGATATTATTGATGAGGTGAGGGACTGGACTCCAGGATATTATTGATGATGTGAGGGACTGGACTCCAGGATATTATTGATGAGGTGATGTGAGGGACTGGACTCCAGGATATTATTGATGATGTGAGGGACTGGACTCCAGGATATTATTGATGATGTGAGGTGAGGGACTGGACTCCAGGATATTATTGATGATGTGAGTGACTTGACTCCAGGATATTATTGATGATGTGATGTGAGGGACTGGACTCCAGTATATTATTTATGATGTGAGGGACTCGACTCCAGGATATTATTGATATTGTGATGTGAGGGACTGGACTCCAGGATATTATTGATGATGTGATGTGAGGGACTGGACTCCAGTATATTATTGATGATGTGAGGTGAGGGACTGGACACCAGGATATTATTGATGATGTGATGTGAGGGACTGGACTCCAGTATATTATTGATGATGTGAGGGACTGGACTCCAGGATGTTATTGATGATGTGAGGGACTGGACTCCAGGATATTATTGATGATGTGAGGGACTGGACTCCAGGATATTATTGATGATGTGAGGTGAGGGACTGGACTCCAGTATATTATTGATGATGTGAGGGACTGGACTCCAGCATATTATTGATGATGTGAGGGACTGGACTCCAGGATATTATTGATGAGGTGAGGTGAGGGACTGTACTCCAGGATATTATTGATGATTTGAGGTGAGGGACTGGACTCCAGGATATTATTGATGATGTGAGGGACTGGACTCCAGGATATTATTGATGATGTGAGGTGAGAGACTGGACTCCAGGATATTATTGATGATGTGAGGTGAGGGACTGGACTCCAGTATATTATTGATGATGTGATGTGAGGGACTGGACTCCAGGATATTATTGATGATGTGAGGTGAGGGACTGGACTCCAGGATATTATTGATGAGGTCAGGTGAGGGACTGGACTTCAGGATATTATTGATGATGTGATGGACTGGACTGCAGGATATTATTGATGATGTGATGTGAGGGACTGGACTCCAGGATATTATTGATGATGTGAGGGACTGGACTCCAGTATATTATTGATGATGTGATGTGAGGGACTGGACTCCTGGATATTATTGATGAGGTGAGGGACTGGACTCCAGGATATTATTGATGAGGTGAGGGACTGGACTCCAGGATATTATTGATGAGGTGAGGGACTGGACTCCATGATATTATTGATGATGTGAGGGACTGGACTCCAGGATATTATTGATGAGGTGAGGGACTGGACTCCAGGATATTATTGATTATGTGAGGGACTGGACTCCAGGATATTATTGAGGAGGTGAGGGACTGGACTCCAGGATATTATTGATGATGTGAGGTGAGGGACTGGACTCCAGGATATTATTGATGATGTGAGGTGAGGGACTGGACTCCAGGATATTATTGATGATGTGAGGGACTGGACTCCAGAATATTATTGATGAGGTGAGGGACTGGACTCCAGGATATTATTGATGATGTGAGTGACTGGACTCCAGGATATTATTGATGATGTGATGTGAGGGACTGGACTCCAGTATATTATTTATGATGTGAGGGACTGGACTCCAGGTTATTTTTGATGATGTGATGTGAGGGACTGGACTCCAGGATATTATTGATGATGTGATGTGAGGGACTGGACTCCAGTATATTATTGATGATGTGAGGGACTGGACTCCAGGATATTATTGATGATGTGAGGTGAGGGACTGGACACCAGGATATTATTGATGATGTGATGTGAGGGACTGGACTCCAGTATATTATTGATGATGTGAGGGACTGGACTCCAGGATATTATTGATGATGTGAGGGACTGGACTCCAGGATATTATTGATGATGTGAGGGACTGGACTCCAGGATATTATTGATGATGTGAGGTGAGGGACTGGACTCCAGTATATTATTGATGATGTGAGGGACTGGACTCCAGCATATTATTGATGATGTGAGGGACTGGACTCCAGGATATTATTGATGAGGGTGAGGTGAGGGGACTGGACTCCAGGATATTATTGATGATTTGAGGTGAGGGACTGGACTCCAGGATATTATTGATGATGTGAGGGACTGGACTCCAGGATATTATTGATGATGTGAGGTGAGAGACTGGACTCCAGGATATTATTGATGATGTGAGGTGAGGGACTGGACTCCAGTATATTATTGATGATGTGATGTGAGGGACTGGACTCCAGGATATTATTGATGATGTGAGGTGAGGGACTGGACTCCAGGATATTATTGATGAGGTCAAGGGTGAGGGACTGGACTTCAGGATATTATTGATGATGTGATGGACTGGACTGCAGGATATTATTGATGATGTGATGTGAGGGGACTGGACTCCAGGATATTATTGATTATGTGAGGGACTGGACTCCAGTATATTATTGATGATGTGATGTGAGGGACTGGACTCCTGGATATTATTGATGAGGTGAGGGACTGGACTCCAGGATATTATTGATGAGGTTGAGGGACTGGACCTCCAGGATATTATTGATGAGGTGAGGGACTGGACTCCATGATATTATTGATGATGTGAGGGTGAGGGACTGGACTACAGGATATTATTGATGAGGTGAGGGACTGGACTCCAGGATATTATTGATGAGGTGAGGTGAGGGACTGGACTCCAGGATATTATTGATGATGTGAGGGACTGGACTCCAGGATATTATTGATGAGGTGAGGTGAGGGACTGGACTCCAGGATATTATTGATGATGTGAGGTGAGGGACTGGACTCCAGGATATTATTGATGAGGTGAGGGACTGGACTCCAGGATATTATTGATGATGTGAGGTGAGGGACTGGACTCCAGGATATTATTGATGATGGTGAGGGACTGGACTCCAGGATATTATTGATGATGTGAGGTGAGGGACTGGACTCCAGGATATTATTGATGATGAGAGGGACTGGACTTCCAGGATATTATTGATGAGGTGGAGGGACTGGACTGCCAGGATATTATTGATGATGTGATGTGAGGGACTGGACTCCAGGATATTATTGATGATGTGAGGGACTGGACTCCAGTATATTGATGATGTGATGTGATGGACTGGACTCCTGGATATTATTGATGAGGTGAGGGACTGGACTCCAGGATATTATTGATGATGTGAGGGACTCCAGGATATTATTGATGATGTGAGGGACTGGACTCCAGGATATTATTGATGATGTGAGGGACTGGACTCCAGGATATTATTGATGATGTGATGTGAGGGACTGGACTCCAGGATATTATTGATGATGTGAGGGACTGGACTCCAGGATATTATTGATGATGTGAGGGACTGGACTCCAGGATATTATTGATGATTTGAGGTGAGGGACTGGACTCCAGGATATTATTGATGATGTGAGGTGAGGGACTGGACTCCAGGATATTATTGATGATGTGAGGGACTGGACTCCAGGATATTATTGATGATTTGAGGTGAGGGACTGGACTCCAGGATATTATTGATGATGTGAGGTGAGGGACTGGACTCTAGGATATTATTGATGATGTGAGGGACTGGACTCCAGGATATTATTGATGAGGTGAGGGACTGGACTCCAGGATATTATTGATGATGTGAGTGACTGGACTCCAGGATATTATTGATGAGGTGATGTGAGGGACTGGACTCCAGGATATTATTGATGATGTGAGGGACTGGACTCCAGGATATTATTGATGATGTGAGGTGAGGGACTGGACTCCAGGATATTATTGATGATGTGAGGTGAGGGACTGGACTCCAGGATATTATTGATGATGTGAGGGACTGGACTCCAGGATATTATTGATGATGTGAGGTGAGGGACTGGACTCCAGGATATTATTGATGATGTGAGGTGAGGGACTGGAGTCCTCTCTTTGGTAACTGTAAGGTGTTGGATGGTAAGTGCTACTCTGCCTGTCTTCCTCTCCGTCTGGTAACTGGGCCAGATAATAGCCGTGGTGATGATGGAAGTGAAACTGAAGCTGTTTTCACACCCACAGAACTACACTTCCTGCCTGCATGGCCCTCTCCTCTCCATACAGGCCTGGCTGATCAGTGGTGGGAGAGATAGATGGAGAAAGGAGGAGGGAGATAGAGATAGAGTTGGAGTGGGGAGAAATGGTGGAAAATGAGAGAGTAAGGTGGATGGATAGTGATGGAGGGAGAGAGATGGAAAGACAGAGGTGAGTGCAGGGAGAGATAGAGGGATGGAGAGAGGTGAGTGCAGGGAGGGATAGAGGGATGGAGAGAGGTGAGTGCAGGGAGGGATGGAGAGAGAAGTGAGTGCAGGGAGGGATGGAGAGCGAGAGAGAGGTGAGTGCAGGGAGGGATGGAGGGATGGAGAGAGAGGTGAGTTGCCTTCTTTCATCTGCCTCCAGGTGGAATCTGGGTTACTTTGTTACTCTCTTGCCCCATATCTCTCTCTCTCTCTCTCTCTCTCTCTCTCTCTCTCTCTCTGCAGATACATATTAATGAGCAGGTTATTAATATCTTCCAGCCTGCGCTGTATGTGTGTGTGGTGCCTGCGTGTAAGTGTTTGTGTGTGAGAGAGTGTGTGGGGTCGGCACAGAAGCACAGTGTGTCAGAGAGGAAGAGGCGAAGCGAGAGGGTTTACGCCACCTAAAATCTGTCCACGTTAAGCAGATCATTAGTTATTTAACACCCACACCAGTGGAAATACACTTCCTTGAGCTGAAAAATGATGGCCAGAGCTTTTACTCATGATGTTGCACAACGATTTAAGTCAACAAGTCATCCTTTTAGTTAAAGTATTATACACTGCTCAAAAAAATAAAGGGAACACTTAAACAACACAATGTAACTCCAAGTCAATCCCACTTCTGTGAAATCAAACTGTCCACTTAGGAAGCAACACTGATTGACAATAAATTTCACATGCTGTTGTGCAAATGGAATAGACAACAGGTGGAAATTATAGGCAATTAGCAAGACACCCCCAATAAAGGAGTGGTTCTGCAGGTGGTGACCACAGACCACTTCTCAGTTCCTATGCTTCCTGGCTGATGTTTTGGTCACTTTTGAATGCTGGCGGTGCTTTCACTCTAGTGGTAGCATGAGACGGAGTCTACAACCCACACAAGTGGCTCAGGTAGTGCAGCTCATCCAGGATGGCACATCAATGCGAGCTGTGGCAAGAAGGTTTGCTGTGTCTGTCAGCGTAGTATCCAGAGCATGGAGGCGCTACCAGGAGACAGGCCAGTACATCAGGAGACGTGGAGGAGGCCGTAGGAGGGCAACAACCCAGCAGCAGGACCGCTACCTCCGCCTTTGTGCAAGGAGGAGCAGGAGAAGCACTGCCAGAGCCCTGCAAAATGACCTCCAGCAGGCCACAAATGTGCATGTGTCTGCTCAAACGGTCAGAAACAGACTCCATGAGGGTGGTATGAGGCCCCGACGTCCACAGGTGGGGGTTGTGCTTACAGCCCAACACCGTGCAGGACGTTTGGCATTTTCCAGAGAACACCAAGATTGGCAAATTCGCCACTGGCGCCCTGTGCTCTTCACAGATGAAAGCAGGTTCACACTGAGCATGTGACAGACGTGACAGAGTCTGGAGACGCCGTGGAGAACATTCTGCTGCCTGCAACATCCTCCAGCATGACCGGTTTGGCGGTGGGTCAGTCATGGTGTGGGGTGGCATTTCTTTGGGGGGCCGCACAGCCCTCCATGTGCTCGCCAGAGGTAGCCTGACTGCCATTAGGTACCGAGATGAGATCCTCAGACCCCTTGTGAGACCATATGCTGGTGCGGTTGGCCCTGGGTTCCTCCTAATGCAAGACAATGCTAGACCTCATGTGGCTGGAGTGTGTCAGCAGTTCCTGCAAGAGGAAGGTATTGATGCTATGGACTGGCCCGCCCGTTCCCCAGACCTGAATCCAATTGAGCACATCTGGGACATCATGTCTCGCTCCATCCACCAACGCCACGTTGCACCACAGACTGTCCAGGAGTTGGCGGATGCTTTAGTCCAGGTCTGGGAGGAGATCCCTCAGGAGACCATCCGCCACCTCATCAGGAGCATGCCCAGGCGTTGTAGGGAGGTCATACAGGCACGTGGAGGCCACACACACTACTGAGCCTCATTTTGACTTGTTTTAAGGACATTACATCAAAGTTGGATCAGCCTGTAGTGTGGTTTTCCACTTTAATTTTGAGTGTGACTCCAAATCCAGACCTCCATGGGTTGATAAATTGGATTTCCATTGATTATTTTTTGGTGATTTTATTGTCAGCACATTCAACTATGTAAAGAAAAAAGATTATTTCATTCATTCAGATCTATGATGTGTTGTTTAAGTGTTCCCTTTATTTTTTTGAGCAGTATATATTTGGGCTTGAAGTTACAAATCTGAACTACGCACTTTGTGTAAATCCGTGTAAATGCTGTATCATTTCCTATGATATGACATTTTCAGTCTTATCTTTTCCTATGATATGACATATGACATTTTCAGTCATATCATTTCGTTTCAGGGCTGTGTTTTTAATATAGTTTTTCTACCCACCAGCATGGCATTGTTTATGAATCAGAAACAGTTGTAAAGTCTTCTTCGTGACTAAGATGAGACAAATAGCCTCGTGTCCACTTGGCCACCTGAGCTGAGTGGATACCAGGGGGTGCAAACTATTTTTACCAGAATCATTTGGATCTATATATATATTTATACAGTACATTCGGAAGGTATTCATACCCCTGGAATTTTTCCATATTTTATTGTGACAGCCTTATTTTAAAATGGATTAAATCGTTTTTCACTCCCCAATCTACAAAAAATACCCCATAATGACAAAGTAAAAACAGGTTTTTAGATTTAAAAAAAAAATGTATTAAAAATAAAAAACTGAAATATCACATTTACATAAGTATTCAGACACTTTACTCAGTACTTTGTTGAAGCACCTTTGGCAGCGATTACAGCCTAAAGTCTTCTTGGGTATGACGCTACAAGCTTGGCACATCTGTATTTGGGGAGTTTCTCCCATTCTTCTCTGCAGATCCTCTCAAGCTCTGTCAGGTTGGATGGGGAGCGTCGCTGCACAGCTATTTTCAGGTCTCTTCAGAGATGTTCGATCGGTTTCAAGTCCGGGCTCTGGCTGGGTCCCTCAAGGACATTCAGAGACTTGTCCCAAAGCCACTCCTGCATTGTCTTGGCTGTGTGCTTAGGGGCGTTGTCCTGTTGGAAGGTGATCATTCGCCCCAGTCTGAGGTCCTGAGTGCTCTGGAGCAGGTTTTCATCAAGGATCTCTCTGTACTTTGCTCCGTTCATCTTTCCCTGTATCCTTACTAGTCTACCAGTCCCTGCCGCTGAAAAACATCCCCACAGCATGATGCTGCCACCACCATGCTTCACTGTAGGGATGGTGCCAGGTTTCCTCCTGACGTGACGCTTGGCATTCAGGCCAAAGAGTTCAATCTTGGTTTCATCAGACCAGTGAATCTTGTTTCTCATGGCCTGTGAGTCTTTAGATGCCTTTTGGCAAACCCCAAGCAGGCTGTCATGTGCCTTTTACTGAGGAGTGGCTTCCGTCTGGCCACTCTACCATAAAGGCCTGATTGGTAGAGTGCTGCAGAGATGGTTGTTCTTCTGGAAGGTTCTCCCATCTCCACAGAGGAACAGAGATGGTTGTCCTTCTGGAAGGTTCTCCCATCTCCACAGAGGAACAGAGATGGTTGTCCTTCTGGAAGGTTCTTGGTCACCTCTCTGACTAAGGTCCTTCTCCCCGATTGCTCAGTTTGTCCGAGCGGCCAGCTCTAGGAAGAGTCTCATGGAATATTCAAAAAAGTGTTTCAAATAATGAGATGTATCCACCAATCCACAGAGAGGAATAGACGGGAGCTTGACCGCCCACCGTTCTGCTTTGTGGACAACGAATCCCAATGTTAGGGGCGGAGACACAAGTATCTCGTCATTATACACTACTTTTATCTCTCCTCTTCCTCACTGCTGCCCACATCTCTCTCCTCTTCCTCCCTGCGGCCCACATCTCTCTCCTCTTCCTCCCTGCGGCCCACATCTCTCTCCTCTTCCTCCCTGCGGCCCACATCTCTCTCCTCTTCCTCCCTGCGGCCCACATCTCTCTCCTCTTCCTCCCTGCGGCCCCCATCTCTATCCTTTTCTTCCCTGCGGCCCACATCTCTCTCCTCTTCCTCCCTGCGGCCCACATCTCTCTCCTCTTCCTCCCTGTGGCCCACATCTCTCTCCTCTTCCTCCCTGCGGCTCACATCTCTCTCCTCTTCCTCCCTGCGGCCCACATCTCTCTCCTCTTCCTCCCTGTGGCCCACATCTCTCTCCTCTTCCTCCCTGCGGCTCACATCTCTCTCCTCTTCCTCCCTGCGGCCCACATCTCTCTCCTCTTCCTCCCTGCGGCCCACATCTCTCTCCTCTTCCTCCCTGTGGCCCACATCTCTCTCTTTCTCTTACTGTTATATCTCCTCTTCCTCCCTGTGGCCCACATCTCTCTCCTCTTCCTCCCTGTGGCCCACATCTCTCTCCTCTTCCTCCCTGCGGCCCACATCTCTCTCTTTCTCTTACTGTTATATCTCCTCTTCCTCCCTGTGGCCCACATCTCTCTCCTCTTCCTCCCTGTGGCCCACATCTCTCTCTTTCTCTTACTGTTATATCTCCTCTTCCTCCCTGTGGCCCACATATCTCTCCTCTTCCTCCCTGTGGCCCACATCTCTCTCCTCTTCCTCCCTGTGGCCCAGATCTCTCTCCTCTTCCTCCCTGCGGCCCACATCTCTCTCCTCTTCCTCCCTGTGGCCCACATCTCTCTCTTTCTCTTTCTGTCATCTCTCATATCTCTCCTCTTCCTCCCTGTGGCCCACATCTCTCTCTTTCTCTTACTGTTATATCTCCTCTTCCTCCCTGCGGCCCACATCTCTCTCCTCTTCCTCCCTGCGGCCCACATCTCTCTCTTTCTCTTTCTGTCATCTCTCATATCTCTCCTCTTCCTCCCTGTGGCTCATACCAATTAAATGTAAAGGGTTTTATTAGCCTGGGAAACATATGTTTACATTGCCAAAGCCACTGAAATAGATTTAAAAAATCGAAGTAAAAATTCTCTCTCTTCCTTTTACTGTCATCTCTGATATCTCTGATACCTCTCCTCTGTCTCTCTGGACCTGTCTCACTGGACCTGTCTCTCCTCTGTCTCTCTGGACCTGTCTCACTGGACCTGTCTCTCCTCTGTCTCTCTGGACCTGTCTCTCCTCTGTCTCTCTGGACCTGTCTCTCTGGACCTGTCTCTCCTCTGTCTCTCTGGACCTGTCTCTCCTCTGTCTCTCTGGACCTGTTTCTCTGGACCTGTCTCTCCTCTGTCTCTCTGGACCTGTCTCTCCTCTGTCTCTCTGGACCTATCTCTCCTCTGTCTCTCTGGACCTGTCTCTCTGGACCTGTCTCTCTGGACCTATCTCTCTGGACCTGTCTCTCCTCTGTCTCTGTCTCTCTGGACCTGTCTCTCTGTCTCTCTGGACCTGTCTCTCTGGACCTGTCTCTCCTCTGTCTCTCTGGACCTGTCTCTCCGGACCTGTCTCTCCTCTGTCTCTCTGGACCTGTCTCTCTGGACCTATCTCTCTGGACCTATCTCTCTGGACCTGTCTCTCCTCTGTCTCTGTCTCTCTGGACCTGTCTCTCTGTCTCTCTGGACCTGTCTCTCTGGACCTGTCTCTCCTCTGTCTCTCTGGACCTGTCTCTCCGGACCTGTCTCTCCTCTGTCTCTCTGGACCTGTCTCTCTGGACCTATCTCTCTGGACCTGTCTCTCTGGACCTGTCTCTCTGTCTCTCTGGACCTGTCTCTCTGGACCTATCTCTCTGGACCTGTCTCTCTGGACCTGTCTCTCTGTCTCTCTGGACCTGTCTCTCTGGACCTGTCTCTCTGGACCTGTCTCTCTGTCTCTCTGGACCTGTCTCTCTGGACCTATCTCTCTGGACCTGTCTCTCTGGACCTGTCTCTCTGTCTCTCTGGACCTGTCTCTCTGGACCTATCTCTCTGGACCTATCTCTCTGGACCTGTCTCTCTGGACCTGTCTCTCTGTCTCTCTGGACCTGTCTCTCTGGACCTATCTCTCTGGACCTGTCTCTCTGGACCTGTCTCTCTGTCTCTCTGGACCTGTCTCTCTGGACCTGTCTCTCTGTCTCTCTGGACCTGTCTCTCTGGACCTGTCTCTCTGGACCTGTCTCTCTGGACCTGTCTCTCTGTCTCTCTGGACCTGTCTCTCTGGACCTATCTCTCTGGACCTATCTCTCTGGACCTGTCTCTCTGGACCTGTCTCTCTGGACCTGTCTCTACACTCTTAGAATAAAAGGTGCTATATAGACCCTAAAAGGGTTCTTTGGCTGTCCCCATAGGAGAACCTTTTGAAGAACACTTTTTGATTCCAGGTAGAACCCTTTTGGGTTCCATCTAGAACTTTTTCCCCATAGGGTTCTGCATGGAACAAAGAAAGGGTTCTCCAGCCAAAGGAACCTTATTGGAACCATTTTTTCTAGGAGTGTAGTCCGGCTGTGGGGTCCATTTTGTCTGAAACCACTAAAGAAACTATAGCTCTGGGCCCATGATTACAAAGCGTCTCAGAATAGAGTGCTGATTTAGGATCTGTGTTTTGTCTTTTAAATCATAATGAATAAGAGTGTGGACCTGGACCTAGATCAGTTCCTATACTCTGAGATGCTTTGTCCACTCTGACCCTCTCACTGTAAAGGATTCCCATCAGGCCTAGTGAGTTAGGAGCCTCTTTTCATTTGGGTCTGCTGTGTTCTGTTTCCTCTACAGGCTAGACAACAGGACATATTGCTACCGCAGCACAGCAGAGCACAGCACAGCATCCGCTCAGTAGCTGTTACAAACCTAGCACAGCAGATCCATGTCTGTTTGTGTTGGTTCCCATGCAGTGAGACATTGATTGGCCTGTCATAATAAAACCATGTGACTAATCTCTCATTTATGATGGGGATCAATGGAGAGGCAGCCCAGGGACCAGCCTCAATCCATGATACATGATCCAGCCCAGGGACCAGCCTCAATCCATGATACATTATCCAGCCCAGGGACCAGCCTCAATCCATGATACATGATACAGCCCAGGGACCAGCCTCAATCCATGATACATGATACAGCCCAGGGACCAGCCTCAATCCATGATACAATCCATGATACATGATACAGTAGGGGGAGACAGGGGGAGACAGGGGGAGACCTACAGTAGGGAGAGACAGGGGGAGACCTACAGTAGGGGGAGACAGGGGAGACCTACAGTAGGGGGAGACAGGGGGAGACCTACAGTAGGGGGAGACAGGGGAGACCTACAGTAGGGGGAGACAGGGGGAGACAGGGGGAGACCTACAGTAGGGGGAGACAGGGGGAGACCTACAGTAGGGGGAGACGGGGAGACCTACAGTAGGGGGAGACAGGGTGAGACAGGGGAGACCTACAGTAGGGGGAGACAGGGTGAGACAGGGGGAGACCTACAGTAGGGGAGACAGGGTGAGACAGGGGGAGACCTACAGTAGGGGGAGACAGGGTGAGACAGGGGGAGACCTACAGTAGGGGGAGACAGCAGAGACCTACAGTAGGGGGAGACAGGGTGAGACAGGGGGAGACCTACAGTAGGGGGAGACAGGGGAGACCTACAGTACTCAGTTATACAACTGAATGTCTTCAACTGAAGACAGGCTGCCTTAATCGACATCCATGTCTTCGGCACCCCGGGGAACAGTGGGTTAACTGCCTTATTCAGCGGCAGAACGACAGATTTTTACCTTGTCAGCTTGGGGATTCGATCCAGCAACCTTTCGGTTACTGGCCCAACGCTCTAACCACTTTATATTCCCAAAGCATGTTTAGGTATTTTTATTCTTCCTCATTGCAAGACTAGGTCAGCCTCCCAAAGGGGCTCTGTAATCCCTATATAGTACACTCTTTTGGACCAGAAGTAGTGGACTACATAGGAAATAGGGTGCCATTTGGGAGGCAGCTTAGGGTACTGGAGATGAGATGAGCAGGTATGTACTGTATATTATCAAATGAATGAATCAATATGATAAAACACATCTGCTATACAGCTGCCTTCCTGTTGGGGTATGGGGAAATGATATATACATTCTATCAATTATACATACATTATATGAATTATACATACATTATATATAAATAATATGAATTATAAATACATTATATATACATTATATGAATTATACATACATTATATATAAATAATATGAATTATAAATACATTATATATACATTATATGAATTATACATACATTATATATAAATAATATGAATTATAAATACATTATATATACATTATATGAATTATACATACATTATATATAAATAATATGAATTATACATACATTATATATAAATAATAGGAATTATACATACATTATATATACATTATATGAATTATACATACATTATATATAAATAATAGGAATTATACATACATTATATATAAATAATATGAATTATACATCCATGATACATACATTATATGAACGATACATACATGATACAGAGTGTGAGTGTCCAGTATCTGAGCAGATTTACATGTATCCTATACGAGGAGAGAGGTGAGGGGAACAAAGCTCTGTTATTATAATGACTTGTATTACATTCCTGCTACACCATAAAGACAGGATAGGGAATATGGAAGACTGGTACAATGATGGATGCAACACTTCAGTCTTTTTGTCACACAGACAGTGTCTCCGAGTCACTTGTATCTGTCTAGGGGTCACAGGGTAGAGAGATATCTGTCTAGGGGTCACAGGGTAGAGAGATATCTGTCTAGGGGTCACAGAGTAGAGAGATATCTGTTTAGGGGTCACAGAGTAGAGAGATATCTGTCTAGGGGTCACAGAGTAGAGAGATATCTGTCTAGGTGTCACAGGGTAGAGAGATATCTGTCTAGGGGTCACAGGGTAGAGAGATATCTGTTTAGGGGTCACAGAGTAGAGAGATATCTGTCTAGGGGTCACAGAGTAGAGAGATATCTGTCTAGGGGTCACAGGGTAGAGAGATATCTGTCTAGGGGTCACAGAGTAGAGAGATATCTGTCTAGGGGTCACAGGGTAGAGAGATATCTGTCTAGGTGTCACAGGGTAGAGAGATATCTGTCTAGGGGTCACAGGGTAGAGAGATATCTGTTTAGGGGTCACAGAGTAGAGAGATATCTGTCTAGGGGTCACAGGGTAGAGAGATATCTGTCTAGGGGTCACAGGGTAGAGAGATATATTTTTACCTGGCAGGCACACGCTAGGCAGATCCCTAGAGCAGATGTGTGTTAACCCAGTTAGCATATGGATGTGTGTGTGAGTGTGTTAACCCAGTTAGCATATGGATGTGTGTCTGAGTGTGTTAACCCAGTTAGCATATGGATGTGTGTGTGAGTGTGTTAACCCAGTTAGCATATGGATGTGTGTCTGAGTGTGTTAACCCAGTTAGCATGTGGATGTGTGTCTGAGTGTGTTAACCCAGTTAGCATATGGATGTGTGTGTGAGTGTGTTAACCCAGTTAGCATATGGATGTGTGTCTGAGTGTGTTAACCCAGTTAGCATATGGATGTGTGTCTGAGTGTGTTAACCCAGTTAGCATATGGATGTGTGTCTGAGTGTGTTAACCCAGTTAGCATGTGGATGTGTGTCTGAGTGTGTTAACCCAGTTAGCATATGGATGTGTGTGTGAGTGTGTTAACCCAGTTAGCATATGGATGTGTGTCTGAGTGTGTTAACCCAGTTAGCATATGGATGTGTGTCTGAGTGTGTTAACCCAGTTAGCATATGGATGTGTGTGTGAGTGTGTTAACCCAGTTAGCATATGGATGTGTGTCTGAGTGTGTTAACCCAGTTAGCATATGGATGTGTGTGTGAGTGTGTTAACCCAGTTAGCATATGGATGTGTGTCTGAGTGTGTTAACCCAGTTAGCATATGGATGTGTGTGTGAGTGTGTTAACCCAGTTAGCATGTGGATGTGTGTCTGAGTGTGTTAACCCAGTTAGCATATGGGTGTGTGTCTGAGTGTTAACCCAGTTAGCATATGGATGTGTGTGTGAGTGTGTTAACCCAGTTAGCATATGGGTGTGTGTCTGAGTGTTAACCCAGTTAGCATATGGATGTGTGTGTGAGTGTGTTAACCCAGTTAGCATATGGATGTGTGTGTGAGTGTGTTAACCCAGTTAGCATATGGGTGTGTGTGTGTGTCAGGCATGTTTCTGTGTATAGAACAGGGCCAGCGGAGGGAGAGGAGGAGAGGAGAAGAGCAAGGGAGAAGAAGTGAGGAGAGGAGAGGAGAGGAGAGGAGAGGAGAGGAGAGGAGAGGAGAGGAGAGGAGAGGAGAGGAGAGGAGGAGCGGATGAGGAGCGGGTAGAGACATGCTTGGGGGAGAGAGAGAGAGAGAGAGAGAGAGAGAGAGAGAGAGAGAGAGAGAGAGAGAGAGAGAGAGAGGTGTAAAGTGAGATGGAGTGAGAAGGGAAGAGGCGTGAAGAGTTGACTGAGTGGAGAGTTGACTGAGTGGAGAGTTGACTGAGTGGCAGCTCATATGGGCGGGGGAGAGAGGGGAAGGAGGGATGAGGGGGGAGGTTATGAAATGAGGTCAGTTAGAGAGGGATGAGAGGAGGGGGAGAGAGGGAGTCTCCACAGGGATTGGTCAGTGTCAGTTCAAGGAGCGAGTGAGTTACTGCCCTTGTGAGTGTGTATGTGAGTGTGTATGTCTGTGTGTAGTCTGTGCTTGTGTGTGTGTGTGTGTGTGTGTGTGTGTGTGTGTGTGTGTGTGTGTGTGTGTGTGTGTGTGTGTGTGTGTGTGTGTGTGTGTGTGTGTGTGTGTGTGTGTGTGTGTGTGTGTGTGTGTGTGTGTTGTATATTTCTGTGTGTGTGTGTGTGTGTGTGTGTGTGTGTGTGTGTGTGTGTGTGTGTGTGTGTGTGTGTGTGTGTGTGTGTGTGTGTGTGTGTGTCTATCAGTTACACATACATGTCAGTACATACACACAACAAGTAGGTCACATGTGGGACAGGCGTTGTGCCGTGAGATGTTGCTTCATTCGTTTTCTGAAACCAGGTTTTCTGTAAATCCTAACAGTGCTGAACCACGTTGAATTGATCTGATCATTGTGTGATTTATGAGGTTATCTGACTGTCACTGACAATGAAGCTGTAGGGCTGACAGCACCTCAAGGTGACAAGGTGGAGTGATTCATCAATTACTCATTCAATTCACTAATAAATTATTCAATTACTCATTCAATTCACTTATCAATGAATCAATTACTCATTCAATTCACTTATCAATGAATCAATTACTCATTCAATTCACTCATCAATTATTCAATTACTCATTCAATTAACTTATCAATGAATCAATTACTCATTCAATTCACTCATCAATTCATCAATTACTCATTCAATTCACTCATCAATTCATCAATTCCTCATTCAATTCACTCATCAATTCATCAATTACTCATTCAATTCACTCATCAATTCCTCATTCATTTCACCCATCAGTTCATCAATTACTCATCCAATTCACTCATCAATTCATTAATTACTCATTCAATTCATAAATTACTCATTCAATTCTAAACATCATAGAGTGTTGATATGAATCTGTCTCGGACCCGTGTTGGGGCTTCTGTCGGGAAGAGGATGTGCCCTAGAATTGCAATGATGGCTGTGTCTCAATCCAAAATGGCAGTTTCTCCTTTAGTATTAATGCTGACAAGGTAAAAATATGTCGTTCTGCCCCTGAACAAGGCAGTTAACCCACTGTTCCCCGGGCACCGATGATGTAGATGTTGATTAAGGAACCCCCCCCCCCCCCCCCTCACCTCTCTGATTCAGAGAGTTGGGTTAAATGAGGAAGACACATTTTAGTTGAATACATTCAGTTATACAACTGACTAGGTATCCCCCTTTCCCTTTCCCTAATAGCTATGTCTCAAACCAAAATGACGACTTTAACTTCCTGCCTTTAAATGCTGCCTCAAAGCTAGCATCCTTGTGGATTGAGATGGAGGCTGGGTCCCAAATGGCACCATATTCTCTACACAGTGCACTACTTTTCACCAGAGCCCTATGAGCTCTATGGGCTCTGGTCAAAAGTAGTGCACCCTAATTCCTATTGGCCCTGGTCAAAAGTAGTGCACTACATAGGGAATAGGGTGTCATTTTGCAAGAGCTCACAGCAAATGGGGAGGCAGGTAGCCTAGTGGTTAGAGTGTTGGACAAGTAACCGAAAGGTTGCAAGATTGAATCCCCGAGCTGACAAGATAACAATCTGTCGTTCTGCCCCTGAACAAGGCAGTTAACCCAGTGTTCCCCGGTAGACCGTCATTGTAAATAAGAATTTGTTCTTAACTGATTTGCCTCGTTAAATAAAGGAGAAAAAAATGTCTTTCTAGTCATGTAACGGATGATGTCACTAGAGTACAGTTCTATTCATCTTAGTCCATAGGGTGACTTAGAGCGGGATCCATCGGAGGAAGCCATACATCCATTTTTTGATTGAGTGTCACATTTTATTACCTCACAGTCCACGACGTTGGGTACATTCCCTGTTCTTGAGCTGTTGGATTACGATCATTTGATTGGCTCCTGTTGGCATTCTGTGTCTTTGTATTGGAGGAGCACCTGGAACAAGGAGGTGAAGTTAGCTATGGAGGAAACCGTGGCAACAATAACCAAAATTAGTTTCTATATATATAGAGAGAGAGAGAGAGAGAGGGAGAGAGCGAGAGAGCGAGAGAAAGAGAGAGAGAGAGAGGGAGAGAGCGAGAGAGCGAGAGAGCGAGGGAGAGGGAGAGGGAGAGAGAGAGAGAGCGAGGGAGAGGGAGAGGGAGAGGGAGAGAGAGAGAGAGAGAGAGAGAGGGAGAGAGCGAGAGAGCGAGAGAGCGAGGTAGAGGGAGAGGGAGAGAGAGAGAGAGAGACTGCATGCAGAATTCAGCAAAAACAACATAAAAACACCAAATAATGCATGCAGAGCAGAATTAGGCCGATACCCGCTAATTATCAAAATCCAGAAAAGAGATGTTAAATTCTACAACCACCTAAAAGGAAGCGATTCCCAAACCTTCCATAACAAAGCCATCACCTACAGAGATATGAACCTGGAGAAGAGTCCCCTAAGCAAGCTGGTCCTGGGGCTCTGTTCACAAACACAAACAGACAGCAGCACAATTAGACCCAACCAAATCATGAGAAAACAAAAAGATAATTACTTGACACTTTGGAAAGAATGAACAAAAAAACAGACCAAACTAGAATGCTATTTGTCCCTAAACAGAGAGTACACAGTGGCAGTATGCCTGACCACTGTGACTGACCCAAACTTAAGGAAAGCTTTGACTATGTACAGACTCAGTGAGTATAGCCTTGCTATTGAGAAAGGCCGCCGTAGGCAGACCTGGCTCTCAAGAGAAGACAGGCTATGTGCACACTGCCCACAAAATGAGGTGGAAACTGAGCTGCACTTCCTAACCTCCTGCCAAATGTATGATTTGTGACCTGGTGCCACAAGAAAAGGTCAACCAGTGAAGAACAAACACCATTGTAAATACAACCCATATTTATGTTTATTTATTTTCCCTTTTGTACTTTAACCATTTGTACATCGTTACAACACTGTTTATATACATAGTACATATGTAATGTCTTTATTATTTTGGAACTTCTATGAGTGTAATATTTACTGTTCATTTTTATTGTTTATTTCACTTGTGTATATTATCTACCTCACTTGCTTTGGTAATGTTAACATATGTTTCCCATTCCAATAAAGCCCTTAAATTGAATTGAGAGAGAGAGTAACGGTCGTCGTATATAGTGAACCAAGGCGCAGCGGGTTGAGTGCTCATTTTTACTTTTATTAGAACACTGAAACAAACAAAAGAAGAAAACGAAGGAACAGTAATGCAGGCTAACCACAGCAGTGCAACAACAACTTCCCACAAATCCCATGACAAAAACTCCCCTCTTAAATTAGACCTTCAATTAGAAGCAATGAAGAGTAGCTGCTTCCAATTGAAGGTCAACCCCATCAACTAAACATAGAAATAGAAAGACTAGACTAGAACATAGAAATATACTAACAGAACATTAACCAAAACCCGGAACACTCTAAACAAACACCCCTCTACATAAACACATATCCCAACAAACCCCGAACCACATAAAACAAACACCCCCTGCCACGTCCTGACCAACCTACAATAACAAATAACACCTTTACTGGTCAGAACATGACAGAGAGAGAGAGAGAGAGAGAGAGAGAGAGAGAGAGAGAGAGAGAGAGAGAGAGAGAGAGAGAGAGAGAGAGAGAGAGAGAGAGAGAGAGAGAGAGAGAGAGAGAGAGAGAGAGAGAAAAACATGTAAACATGGAATGTAGAAAAGTAATTTGGAGGTTTTGTAGACCGGAACAGACATTTTGCATAGCTAATTATTAGTAGGCGGTGTTCAGAATGGATTTTACGTCCCAAATGGCAGCCTATTTAATATATAGTGCACTGCTTTTGACCAGGGTCCATAGAGCTGTGTAAAGGGATTTGGGTGCCATTTAGGACAAAGCCCAAGTCATGTATCACTATAAGAAACAGATTCATTTTGACTGTTTGTCTTTAGGCGCTGTAAGGAACACTTAACTGCAGTTAAATATAGAACTGCCGTTGGATGACAACTGAGCCACTCACAATCACCAACAGGCTTTAAACCATCTCACTCTCATCTTAATCAGTAAAGTAATGAGTTGATGAATGACTGATTCAATTCATAGTTGATTTCAGCAAGGATTTACTCACTGCTGGAATAACTCCTCAGCCCTTCATCCCTTTATCCTCATCCCTCCATCCCTCTATCCTCTCCTCCATCCCTCTATCCTCTCCTCCTCATCCCTTCATCCCTCTATCCTCTCCTCCTCATCCCTCTATCCTCTCCTCCTCATCCCATCATCCCTCTATCCTCTCCTCCTCATCCCTCTATCCTGTCCTCCTCATCCCTCCATCCCTCTATCCTCTCCTCCTCATCCCTCTATCCTCTCCTCCTCATCCCTCTATCCTCCCCTCCTCATCCCTCTATCCTCTCCTCCTCATCCCATCATCCCTCTATCCTCTCCTCCTCATCCCTCTATCCTGTCCTCCTCATCCCTCCATCCCTCTATCCTCTCCTCCTCATCCCTCTATCCTGTCCTCCATCCCTCTATCCTCTCCTCCTCATTCCTTTATCCTGTCCTCCTCATCCCTTCATCCCTCTATCCTCTCCTCCTCATCCCTCTATCCTGTCCTCCATCCCTCTATCCTCTCCTCCTCATCCCTCTATCCTGTCCTCCATCCCTCTATCCTCTCCTCCTCATCCCTCCATCCCTCTATCCTCTCCTCCTCATCCCTCTATCCTCTCCTCCATCCCTCTTTCCTCTCCTCTCCTCCATCACAAAATAAGTGATATTTTCCGCCTTTCTGGTTTCTGAGGATAATGAAGTGATATTAATTGAATATAGTGACAGATCGGCTGTGAGTTTTAACCTTTAAAGAAACCACAGTCTGAGTCTCTCTGACTGTCATCCTCTGACATCCCCACCACACCACACCACCACACACACACACCACACACACACACACACCACACACACACACACACACACACACACACACACACACACACACACACACACACACACACACACCACACACACACACACACACACACACACACACCACACACACACACACACACACACACACACACACACACACACACACACACACACACACACACACACACACACACACACACCCTGGCTCGCTGCTCAGATGAATCCATCTGCTGTCTTATTCAATGGTTTGAATGTTATTAGAGAGAATGACTTCAGCGGAGATTAAGAGCCTCTGTTTGTGTGTGTGTGTGTGTGTGTGTGTTGTCTTAGTCTTTATTAGTACAGACACTAACCAGGTTTCCATCCAGGTTTTATGCGGGTAAAGTACATGTTAGATAAAAAACATCACGACAGGCCTGATGAAAACAGCAAATTTATCGGCAAACTTTCCAAATGTCAAAACAAAACAAAATACGCTAGACAAAGTGGGATGTTTTTGTGACAGTAATATTAATTATGCAAGAAATGGCAGTAGAAACTCCTTTATGGGTAAATATTGCTATAATAACCATGATATGGAAGTAAACCTGGAGGAACATGATGACATGGTGTCTGGTCGTCCCACTAAGACTCAGGAAACCATGCACTTTATTAGGCTACACATGAAATAAGTTCTGATCAACTTCACAGGGAGGTGGAAGTGCAGGGAGGAACTTGATGCTCCTTTCCAATAAATATAGAGGCTCATTCTGGTGACATGATGATCGATACTTGGCTGCAGTTTGACAAATAAAAATAATCTAGCTCTTTTGTCCATAATAATGTCATCATGTAGGCTGTACCTGTGGCGCAGCGGTCTAAGACACTGCATTTCAGTGCAAGAGGCGTGCACTACAGTCCCTGGTTTGAATCCAGGCCAGAATCCCATCTGTCCGTGATTGGGAGTCCCATAGGGCGGTGCACCATTGGCCCAGCATCGTCCGAGTTTGGCCGAGGGTAGGCTGTCATTGAAAATAAGAATTTGTTCTTAACTGACTTGCCCAGTTAAATAAAGGTTGAATAAAACAAACCCACCCTATATGTTAGTGACAGAACCATGAATAGAGTTGAAAATGCGATGGGAACCCATTTAGTTGAACCACATTAGTTATTATGATGTGCACTATGTCATCACACACAGACTCTTATCACAACGACTCAACTGGATGGAGGATGGGAGGATTCTATTTAGGAGGATTCTACAATATTGACGTGAAAATCTGTCGACAACTGGATGGAAATCTTGCGGCTCTGCTTTATCCCTCTTTTAACTCTGTCCTCAGATCAGTGTTAGGCTGGGTTTAGACATGGAGTACTGTGCAGAGAGATTAGGTATGGATGGTCTTAGAACAATGTTAATACATGATTAGTAGGGATCTTTTACAGTATTATTGGAGTATGACATGTACAGTACTTTGTTTCTGGTTGTAATCTAGCTGACTTGGGGTAGGGTAAATCTTTCTGTATGTCTCTCACACACACTCACTCTCTAGCTCATCTCTCTCTCTCTCTCTCTCTCTCTCTCTCTCTCTCTCTCTTCTTCCTTCTCTCTCTTCTTCTCTCTCTCTCTTCTTCCCTTTCTATCTGTCCTGCTCTCGCTCTCTTTTCTTCTCTCTCCTCCTCTCTCTCTCTTCTTCCCTCTCTCTCCTACTCTCTCTCTCTCTCTCTCTCTCTCCTTTTTTGTCTTTTCTACCTCTCCTCTTCCTCCTTTCTTCTATATCTTCTCTTCCCCCCTCTCTCTCTCTCTCTCTTCTTCCTTCTCTCTCTTCTTCTCTCTCTCTCTTCTTCCCTTTCTATCTGTCCTCCTCTCGCTCTCTTTTCTTCTCTCCTTCTCTCTCCTCCTCTCTCTCTCTTCTTCCCTCTCTCTCCTACTCTCTCTCTCCTCCTCTCTTCTTCCCTTTCTCTCTCTCTCTCTCTCTCTCTCTCTCTCTCTCTCTCTCTCTCTCTCTCTTGCGCTCTCACTCTCTCCAGTCCGATTACACACTAGTGCAGAGAATGGCCCTCACTCACATATTCATATGAACCCATTTCAGATCAAGGCTGCTCTTCTGCACTAAATGTCTCTCTGTCAGTCTGAATATTTGTTGAAATAAAAGCAATACTGTATGATTGTTGTGCTGTTACATTTGTCTGGATTAAATAGACAATGGAGTCGGACTGGTCTGACTTCTACAATCTGAATGTCAATAAGCGATCTGTCCCTAAACTAACTCCACTAAACAGATAAAGATTACGTAGCTGCACCAAACAGAATGTTCCCAACGACCTCGTTCCACCGCTTTATCCCACGTCTCAAGTCCCCCTGCTCACCCCTCTCCCCCTTCTCTCCCCCTTCTCTCCTCCTTCCAGGCTCCGACTACTCCCCCCCACCGCTGCCGCTGCCGGTGGTGGCGCCCAGTCTGAACGACACCAGCGCTGCAGATGGAGGAGGCGGCGTGGGTGGAAGTGGAGGTGGGCGCGGGCCCCTGGAAGCCGTGGTCGGAGGGGCGGTGGTGGGGCTAGCAGCAGAGCACATCCCCAGCGGCCCGGGGGCGGCCCTCACCTGGCAGGCGGCCATCGAGGCGGCGCGGCAGGCCAAGCAGATGGGTAACGCGGGCGCGCCCATCTCCACAGCCAGCTCCACACAGAGGAAGAGGCAGCACTACACCAACAAGCCCAAGAAACCCACCAACACGGCCCCAACCAGACCTCCCAGAGCCCTGCTCTGTCTCACCCTCAAGAACCCCATCCGTAGAGCATGCATCAGCATAGTGGAGTGGAAGTATCCTTTATTATATACAGTGATGGTGTGAACTGGTTTATTATATATAGTGATGGTGTGAACTGGTTTATTATATACAGTGATGGTGTGAACTGGTTTATTATATATAGTGATGGTGTGAACTGGTTTATTATATATAGTGATGGTGTGAACTGGTTTATTATATATAGTGATGGTGGGAACAGGTTTATTCTATATAGTGATGGTGTGAACTGGTTTATTATATATAGTGATGGTGTGAACTGGTTTATTATGTATTTTGATGGTGTGAGCTGGTTTATTATATATAGTGATGGTGTGAACTGGTTTATTATATATAGTGATGGTGTGAACTGGTTTATTATATATAGTGATGGTGTGAACTGGTTTATTATATATAGTGATGGTGTGAACTGGTTTATTATGTATTTTGATGGTGTGAGCTGGTTTATTATATATAGTGATGGTGTGAGCTGGTTTATTAAATATAGTGATGGTGTGAACTGGTTTATTATATATAGTGATGGTGTGAACTGGTTTATTATATACAGTGATGGTGTGAACTGGTTTATTATATATAGTGATGGTGTGAACTGGTTTATTATATATAGTGATGGTGTGAACTGGTTTATTATATATAGTGATGGTGTGAACTGGTTTATTATATATAGTGATGGTGTGAACTGGTTTATTGTATATAGTGATGGTGTGAACTGGTTTATTATATATAGTGATGGTGTGAACTGGTTTATTATATATAGTGATGGTGGGAACTGGTTTATTATATATAGTGATGGTGTGAACTGGTTTATTATATATAGTGATGGTGTGAACTGGTTTATTATATATAGTGATGGTGTGAACTGGTTTATTGTATATAGTGATGGTGGGAACTGGTTTATTATATATAGTGATGGTGTGAACTGGTTTATTATATATAGTGATGGTGTGAACTGGTTTATTATATACAGTGATGGTGTGAACTGGTTTATTATATATTGTGATGGTGTGAACTGGTTTATTATATATAGTTGTCATGTCTTTGGCTATGCCGGATTAAGTGATATGACATGCTATTCTATAAAATCCTTTTTCTGTAATTAATATTACCTGATTAAGCTAATCATGTAAATGTAATTAACTAGAAAGTCGGGGCACCACGGAAGAACGTTTATAGAGCCGTTATCTTCCGAATAAACTCTTAAAATACTTAGTAATCTTTTACATCGATAGCCGTCATCTTAATCATCTTATTTTCAGTCACATAATGAAAGTTGTAAATTCTTGGTTATCTTCACGAACCCTGGCTAACAAGTTGAATCAGCAATACAAAATTGGGTTTCATTATTTATTTACTAAATACCTAAACTAATCACTTAGAATTACATATACACAGAAGACAAATGATGTCATACAGAAAACGTCCTTGGAGGACGGAGCTGACATTTGTTACACAAAGGAAGGGGGATGGGCTTAAATGAAAGAGCGGGAAGACTTAGGAACAAAGAAACAGCAGCTATGCTATCGTAAATACATTATCTTATGCATTCTAAATTACCGCCCATTTGGAAAAGGAAAATGCAATAGATATTTACTCTGAGCTGCGCTTCGGTATATTGGTCGTAGATGCTGGCCGGGTTGGCCAACAGATCTTCCTGTCCTCGGAAGAATGTCAATGGTGGTAAAGTGGATACGTGGTGGTATCTTCGTCTGTGGTTGTTAGACTGGATCCGTCGTCCGTCCTTTCCTAGCCCACGTCTACAGCGGCCACTGCTAACTCAACGGCTAGGAAGTATCACTTCTGTAGTGAATAAGCTCAAAGTTCATACCATTCGCCACCAAAGCTCACGCCGAGGTTGGCTTAGTTCTGTACTTGACATATGTGTCCTTCTAACGTAGAGGCTGCAGACCTCACGTACTGGAACATGTGGTTATCTTTTCGTCAAAGGCTTATATAGTGGAGAGGGGGGAAGGATGTGTTTCATCGTTTATAACCCCTCCTCTTCACAGGGGTGGGCCACTGATCAAGCAGGGCACTTTCCTTATGAAAACCCAATTGTCTCATTTGGAAGCTAAAATTACATTTAATCTCCTAACAAACAATTTCAATATCAAACATTTCAATTGCATAACAATTCCATGTGACTCTGATAACTAGAGGGTGTATACTTTCCCAGGTACAGTTTATGTCGTCCTGTCATCAGTCATAATGTCTCAGATGACCACCGAACTGACATCCATACTCATTACGTTCCAAAGCATATTTCCAACTGGTTTTATTACCAAAATATGGTTCCTTTTCCCCATTTGTTTGATGTTCCCAGACTCTCTATATTTAACACAGGCTATTCAACAGTCCTTCAGTAGGGTCAGAAAGAGAGGGGAAGGGAGAAAGGTATTTATGGGGGGGGTCATAAAACTTACCCACAGGCCAACGTCATGACATAGTGATGGTGTGAACTGGTTTATTATATATAGTGATGGTGGGAACTGGTTTATTATATATAGTGATGGTGTGAACTGGTTTATTATATATAGTGATGGTGTGAACTGGTTTATTATATATAGTGATGGTGGGAACTGGTTTATTATATATAGTGATGGTGTGAACTGGTTTATTATATACAGTGATGGTGTGAACTGGTTTATTATATATAGTGATGGTGGGAACTGGTTTATTATATATAGTGATGGTGTGAACTGGTTTATTATATACAGTGATGGTGTGAACTGGTTTATTATATATAGTGATGGTGGGAACTGGTTTGATTGACTACTCTACACCCCATACTCTATGCCAGCCAAACTCAACAGGCGGTCCGTAAATAGGATACATTTTTATTTTTTATATTTTAGGAACTCAGTCGGGCCTCCACCCCTGTCAAAATGTGTAGAATTGTGAACAGCGTGAACAGCGCTAACAGTGCGAACAGTTTGGGGTTGAAAGGTGGGGGTTTGTTACTAAATGACAATATCCATCCGGACCTTTGGCAACAAGGAAATGAGTGTTTCTGGACCTTCTCAGAAAGTGATAGAAAACCCTGTTCCATGCTGTATCATCACAGCTTTGCATCAAAATACCTGTATGCTTTACCCACACACTGAGAGGTGGCCAGATAAGGTGGAGTTGGCTAGATATGTTGGAGTTGGCTAGATATGGTGGAGTTGGCTAGATACGGTGGAGTTGGCTAGATACGGTGGAGTTGGCTAGATACGGTGGAGTTGGCCAGATACGGTGGAGTTGGCTAGATACGGTGGAGTTGGCTAGATATGGTGGAGTTGGCTAGATACGGTGGAGTTGGCTAGATACGGTGGAGTTGGCTAGATACGGTGGAGTTGGCTAGATACGGTGGAGTTGGCTAGATATGGTGGAGTTGGCTAGATACGGTGGAGTTGGCTAGATACGGTGGAGTTGGCCAGATACGGTGGAGTTGGCTAGATACGGTGGAGTTGGCTAGATATGGTGGAGTTGGCTAGATATGGTGGAGTTGGCTAGATATGGTGGAGTTGGCTAGATACGGTGGAGTTGGCTAGATACGGTGGAGTTGGCCAGATACGGTTGAGTTGGCCAGATATGGGGGAGTTGGCTAGATACGGTGGAGTTGGCTAGATACGGTGGAGTTGGCCAGATACGGTGGAATTGGCTAGATACGGTGGAGTTGTGTATCAGGGATCACATACTAAAATGTACTGTATGCACTCATTATTTTGCTTTGGAGTTGCTTGGCTATATTAAATCAAATATAAAAGCATCTGCTAACAGTGATGTTATGATACACTATTTAAAACCTCTTTGGGCTAGACATGCCGCCAGCGGCCCACCTCGACAACATCCTGTGAAATTGCAGAGCGCAAAATTCAAAATACAAAAATCGTAATATTAAACATTCATGAAAATACAAGTGTCATACATAATTTAAAAGCTTCACTTCTTGTTAATCCAGCCACTTTGTCAGATTTCAAAAAGGCTTTACGGCGAAAGCATACCATGCGATTATCTGAGGACAGCGCCCAGGATACAAAAGCATTAAAAACATTTTCCAAACCAGCAGAGGCCTCACAAAAGTCAGAAATAGCGATAAAATAAATCACTTACCTTTGAAGATCTTCCTCTGTTTGTAATTCCAAAGGTCCCAGCTACACAACAAATGGTCGTTTTGTTCGATAAAGTCCTTCTTTATATCCCAAAAAAGTCAGTTTATTCGGTGCGCTTGATTCAGTAATCCACCTGTTCCTCTCGTTTAAAATGCATACAAAGGAATCCCAAATGTTACCAATGAACTTCGTCAAAACAAGTCAAACAACGTTTCTAATCAATCCTCAGGTACCCTAATATGTAAATATGTAAACAATCAAATTTAAGACGGAGAATAGTGTGTTCAATACCGGAGATAAATAACGAAGTGCGCGCCCTCATCTACGCGCGCCACAAGACTACAGTCAAAATGAGAGCCACCTTGAAAAACTACAAATTCTAGCTCATTTTTCAAAAAACAAGCCTGAAACCCTTTCTAAAGACTGTTGACATCTAGTGGAAGCCATAGGAACTGCAATCTGGGAGGATTTTCCCATAGACAAGCATTTCAATGGGTGGTCACCTAAAAAAAAACATTTTTCCGGATGGATTCTCCTCGGGTTTTTGCCTGCCATATCAGTTCGCTTATACTCCCAGACACTATTTTAACAGTTTTCAGAGTGTTGTCTATCCAATACTACCAATTATATGCATATCCTAGCTTCTGGGCCTGAGTAACAGGCAGTTTACTTTGGGCATGACAGTCATCCGAACTTCCGAATACCGCCTCCTATCCCTAAGAAGTTGGCAGTTCTAAAACAGTTGTCATTAGTGAATTATAACGTAATCATGTTAACATATGATCTGGATACCTGTACTGTAAGTTGAGCTATTTTAATGAGAGGCATTGATTGGTAAACATTATGTGTGTGTGAGGTTCTGTGATGTTATCTGTCGTCTAAGGGTTAAGCCAAGGGTAACTGGACAGACTCTGATCTATGTGTGTGTGTGTGTGTGTGTGTGTGTGTGTGTGTGTGTGTGTGTGTGTGTGTGTGTGTGTGTGTGTGTGTGTGTGTGTGTGTGTGTGTGTGTGTGTGTGTGTGTGTGTGTGTGTGTGTTTGTGTGTCGCTATCATCGTGCCTAGCATGCATGAGCTCTGAAACATTACTAATATTAAAAAGAGAATAAAATACATAAATCTTAGGAGGGAGAGGTGGAGAGGAGGAGAGAAGGGTGGGAGAGGGGGAATGGAGGTAGGAGGGGGAGAGGAGGTGGGTGGAGGAGAGGAGGAGGGGAGGGGAGAAGAGTAGGAGAGGAGGGGGGAAGGAGGAGGAGGGAGAGAAGAGGGAGGAGGGGAAGGGAGGGGGGGTGGAGGGGGGGGTTGGGGGTGGAAGCAGAAAGGGAGGGATTGGGAGGATCTCGAGGATGAGTCACAGAGCAACCAGAATCCCAAATTAACTTTCCGCTTTTCCTTCTCGTTCCCTCTCCCTGCATCTTTCCTTCCCTCCTTCCCTGTGCCTCTCCCTGTATCTTTCCTTCCCTGTGCCTCTCCCTGTATCCTTCCTTCCTCCCTGTCCCTCTCCCTGTATCCTTCCTTCCTCCCTGTCCCTCTCCTTGTATCCCTCCTTCCTCCCTGTCCCTCTCCCTGTATCCTTCCTTCCTTCCTCCCTGTCCCTCTCCCTGTATCCTTCCTTCCTTCCTCCCTGTCCCTCTCCCTGTATCCTTCCTTCCTTCCTCCCTGTCCCTCTCCCTGTATCCTTCCTTCCTCCCTGTCCCTCTCCCTGTATCCTTGCGTCCTCCCTGTCCCTCGCCCTGTATCCTTCCTTCCTCCCTGTCCCTCTCCCTGTATCCTTCCTTCCTTCCTCCCTGTCCCTCTCCCTGTATCCTTCCTTCCTCCCTGTCCCTCTCCCTGTATCCTTGCGCCCCTGTCCCTCGCCCTGCCCCTCCCCCGTCCCTCGCCCTGTATCCTTCCTTCCTCCCTGTCCCTCTCCCTGTATCCTTTCCCTTCCCTCCCTGTCCCCTCTCCCTGTATCTTTCCTTCCCTCCTTCCCTCTCCCTGTATCCTTCCTTCCCTCCTTCCCTCTCCCTGTATCTTTCCTTCCCTCCTTCCCTGTGCCTCTCTTTCTCATGAGACTGAGGGACAACGTGCGATATCCCCACTCTTTAACTCTCCCTCTCTCTGCCTCCCTCCATCCCTCACCGTCTCTCTCCTTCTCTCTCTGTCTCTCGCTCCCGCTCTCTCCCATGAGATCACAGAAGAGATGGAGAACGAGAGAAGGAGAGAGCGAGAGAGGAAGGAAGTGAGGGGGCAGGAGTAGAGACATATTTAGAAGGAGAGGAAGCATGGGAATGAAAGACTAATAAAGAGGTCTGAGTAAATGCTAAATGCATCTGTTCCTTTTGGTCTAAACGGGTCTAAAGCAGCTAGTGGGAGGAGACTGACCAGATACTGTCCTGCTCCAAATTCTGCTCACACGAGAGGTGGGACATGATCTGTACTTGTAAAACCACTTGACACGCGCAGGTCAGTGGTGGTCGGTGACATTTAAGATGAGCATGGTCTTGTTTTTCCTTCAGCATATTGGATGACTGTCATTCATATTCCATTCACCCAGCTCAATGTAACATTGATAGGTTTAAGCTACTACATGATACTCAGATTTTCCATTGTACCCATCATGAGGTTGGTGTAGGTGGAGGTACACAGGTCGAGAGAAAATGTTTGAGTAATCAAGGTGACAGACAGTGACACATTCAATCCCGCCTTGCACACACTTGCTTGCATCTAGCTGATCTAGGGTGTAATGATTAGTCCAACATTTGCAAACAAGAGTTTCTATTGGACAAATCCAGGTATATTTATCCCCGCTTCATTCCATTTGCTTCCGATTAAGAAACATTTTTCAACGGAGTCGGCGGAGTGAATACACGCCTAATCACACCCAACCACACTTTCATAGCAGCCACATACAAACAGCATGATCATTGTGCTTGTTGTAGAATTCCTTCTCGCATCTACGCGTTCTCCTCCTCTCACCTTTTTGCTTCGCTTGTGGACTTCAGTACCAAACACATCAGCTGTCTGTAACCAGGCGAACAAAAACTTTCAGGCCAAACCTTCATACCATAACCGCTAACCGCTACACACAGCCTACATAGTTGTTACCATATTAGCTAACGTCATAGCTAGTCAACATAGCTACTAGAACTAATGCGTTAGTAAACCCGCTACAATCATTCAGTACAGTGTACAGTCAGCAAGCAGTTTATCAGTTATCAACTAATAAAACCAAAAACCTTGTGTTGGATAGCCATAGCCAGTTAACTGACATACTCTAACTTCCCTCTCTGTTTGAGCCAGGTGTTTCAGTAGGCTAGACTAGCTAGCTGCGTTCGATAGCTAAGTGAAAGTGAAAAACAAAATACAATGAAATATCGCTATCACTCTCTCTCTCTCTCGTTCTTTCTCCCGCTCTCTTGCTTCTCCTTCATTTTTAAATAAAATAATTTGTTCAAAGCTGTTCAACTATTGTCTTTCTCTCTCTTTGAGTCAACTACTCACCACATTTGATGCACTGCAGTGCTAGCTAGCTGTAGCTCATGCTTTCATAGATTCATTCTCTGATCCTTTGATTGGGTAGACAACATGTCAGTTCATGCTGCAAGAGCTCTGATAGGTTGGAGGACGTCTTCAGTAAGTTGTCATAAATACTGTGTAAGTCTATGGAAAGGGGTGAGAACCATGAGCCTCCTTGGTTTTGTATTGAAGTTAAAGGTTCCCAGAGGAGGACGGAAGCTAGCTGTCCTCCGGCTACAACATGGTGCTACCCTACAGGGTGTTGCTGAGGCTACTGGAGACCTTCATTGTAAAACAGTGTGTTTTCATAAATTATTTGGTGACATGTTTAGTATAGTTTTATCTAAAAAGGATAGCTTTTTTTAATGTTTCACTATTTAAATGTTTATGAAATTCACTGAGGAGGATGGTCCTCCTCTTCCTCCTCTGAGGAGCCTCCACTGGTGCAGGCAGGCAGGCAGGCAGGCAGGCAGGCACACACACAGACAGACAGACAGACAGACAGACAGACAGACAGACAGACAGACAGACAGACAGACAGACAGACAGACAGACAGACAGACAGACAGACAGACAGACAGACAGACAGACAGACAGACAGACAGACAGACAGCGTCTCCAGAGAAAACAGACCCACATCTCATCTCCTGTTACTGTTCCTGTTACCATGCCAACAGCTCCTCTCATCAGGCTGTGTGTGTGTGTGTGTGTGTGTGTGAGTTCAGCCAGGTCTTCCAAAACCCTCCATTCCACCCCACCCCGGGCAGGCCTAATACACACACACACACACACACACACACACACACACACACACACACACACACACACACACACACACACACACACACACACACACACACACACACATAGATTCACAGAATTCAATCACACTAGAACCCTGGACCTGACACACCGTTTTACCAAGATGTTGATTATAGCTTCTCCTTCTCTCCAGGCTGATTACAGAGGGATGTAAGTCACCTGGGCTGATCTCACTGTGTAGCTCCCTTGAACTGCAGGGAGACACCAGAACAGGGCTGAATGGAAGCAGCAGTTATCACTAGGTAATGACTGCTATTAGTAGTGATTGAATGTCAAGGTCACTAACATGGTAACTGATCCTGTCATGTTCAGGAACAGTTTATAGTGTCTTGGTGACTTTAACAGGAACATACAGTTGGTTCAACACGTGTTCAGGAACATACAGTTGGTTCAACACGTGTTCAGGAACATACAGTTGGTTCAACACGTGTTCAGGAACATACAGTTGGTTCAACATGTGTTCAGGAACATACAGTTGGTTCAACACGTGTTCAGGAACATACAGTTGGTTCAACACGTGTTCAGGAACATACAGTTGGTTCAACACGTGTTCAGGAACATACAGTTGGTTCAACATGTGTTCAGGAACAGTTTCTAGTGTCTTGGTGACTTTAACAGGAACATGCAGTTGGTTCAACGCGTGTTCAGGAACATACAGTTGGTTCAACACGTGTTCAGGAACATGCAGTTGGTTCAACACGTGTTCAGGAACATACAGTTGGTTCAACACGTGTTCAGGAACATACAGTTGGTTCAACACGTGTTCAGGAACATACAGTTGGTTCAACATGTGTTCAGGAACAGTTTCTAGTGTCTTGGTGACTTTAACAGGAACATACAGTTGGTTCAACACGTGTTCAGGAACATACAGTTGGTTCAACACGTGTTCAGGAACATACAGTTGGTTCAACACGTGTTCAGGAACATACAGTTGGTTCAACATGTGTTCAGGAACATACAGTTGGTTCAACATGTGTTCAGGAACATACAGTTGGTTCAACATGTGTTCAGGAACATACAGTTGGTTCAACATGTGTTCAGGAACATGCAGTTGGTTCAACATGTGTTCAGGAACATACAGTTGGTTCAACATGTGTTCAGGAACATACAGTTGGTTCAACATGTGTTCAGGAACATACAGTTGGTTCAACATGTGTTCAGGAACATACAGTTGGTTCAACATGTGTTCAGGAACATGCAGTTGGTTCAACGCGTGTTCAGGAACATACAGTTGGTTCAACACGTGTTCAGGAACATACAGTTGGTTCAACACGTGTTCAGGAACATACAGTTGGTTCAACACGTGTTCAGGAACATACAGTTGGTTCAACACGTGTTCAGGAACATACAGTTGGTTCAACATGTGTTCAGGAACAGTTTCTAGTGTCTTGGTGACTTTAACAGGAACATGCAGTTGGTTCAACACGTGTTCAGGAACATACAGTTGGTTCAACACGTGTTCAGGAACATACAGTTGGTTCAACACGTGTTCAGGAACATACAGTTGGTTCAACATGTGTTCAGGAACATACAGTTGGTTCAACATGTGTTCAGGAACATACAGTTGGTTCAACATGTGTTCAGGAACATACAGTTGGTTCAACATGTGTTCAGGAACATGCAGTTGGTTCAACATGTGTTCAGGAACATACAGTTGGTTCAACATGTGTTCAGGAACATACAGTTGGTTCAACATGTGTTCAGGAACATACAGTTGGTTCAACATGTGTTCAGGAACATGCAGTTGGTTCAACACGTGTTCAGGAACATACAGTTGGTTCAACACGTGTTCAGGAACATACAGTTGGTTCAACACGTGTTCAGGAACAGTTTCTAGTGTCTTGGTGACTTTAACAGGAACATACAGTTGGTTCAACACGTGTTCAGGAACAGTTTCTAGTGTCTTGGTGACTTTAACAGGAACATACAGTTGGTTCAACGCGTGTTCAGGAACATACAGTTGGTTCAACATGTGTTCAGGAACATACAGTTGGTTCAACACGTGTTCAGGAACATACAGTTGGTTCAACACGTGTTCAGGAACAGTTTCTAGTGTCTTGGTGACTTTAACAGGAACATGCAGTTGGTTCAACACGTGTTCAGGAACAGTTTCATAGTGTCTTGGTGACTTTAACAGGAACATGCAGTTGGTTCAACACGTGTTCAGGAACATGCAGTTGGTTCAACACGTGTTCAGGAACATACAGTTGGTTCAACACGTGTTCAGGAACATACAGTTGGTTCAACACGTGTTCAGGAACAGTTTCTAGTGTCTTGGTGACTTTAACAGGAACATGCAGTTGGTTCAACACGTGTTCAGGGACATACAGTTGGTTCAACACGTGTTCTATCTGAAACCTTTAGTATTCTGTACTGTAGATAGAGACAGGTAGAACTTTAATTCCTCGTTGTGAGAATATCCACCAGGGTGTGTGTGTGTGTGTGTGTGTGTGTGTGTGTGTGTGTGTGTGTGTGTGTGTGTGTGTGTGTGTGTGTGTGTGTGTGTGTGTGTGTGTGTGTGTGTGTGTGTGTGTGTGTGTGTTTTGCATGTCCATGTTTGACATGAGAACATCTAGTAGTCCTAAATAGCTATAGTTCATCTCTCTCTGTCTGTAGACTCTTTAGACAGCAGCTCTGTCAACTAGATGTATGATCTATGTTCCTGCTGCTGACACCGTTCTGTCATGGAAGGATGCTAAACAACATTAAAACAATGTTACTGTTCTCAGTAGTCCTCCCCTCACTTTTCCTTTCTCTCTCTGCCTCTCTCTCGCTCACTCTGTCTCTGTCTCTCTGTCTCTCTCTGTCTCTCTCTCTGTCTCTGT
>NC_138297.1:66335000-66352500 GCF_965601325.2 Salmo salar
AGAGAGGGAGGGAGGACAGGGGAGGAGGAGGGGAGAGGGACGTAGAGAGAGGGAGGGAGGACAGGGGAGGAGGAGGGGAGAGGGACGTAGAGAGAGGGAGGGAGGACAGGGGAGGAGGAGGGGAGAGGGACGTAGAGAGAGGGAGAGAGGACAGGGGAGGAGGAGAGGAGAGGGACGTAGAGAGAGGGAGGGAGGACAGGGGAGGAGGAGGGGAGAGGGACGTAGAGAGAGGGAGGGAGGACAGGGGAGGAGGAGGGGTGATGGTGGTAGTGGGTAATTGTGGTGATGGAAGCCAGGTTTCTCTCCTCTTTCAGCTCTGCACAGACACTCACATCCTCCCTTCTCCCTGTTTTCAAGTGAGAAAAGCAGAGATAAAGATGGAAAGAGAGAGAGAGAGAGAGAGAGAGAGAGAGAGAGAGAGAGAGAGAGAGAGAGAGAGAGAGAGAGAGAAAGAGATATCAAATGAGGTTCCTTCTCAAGCACCATCCCAAATAAAATAATAATCTGTTTCTCTTGGTTCCCTCTTGGTTCTCCCTCCCCTCTGTTTTCTGTCGTCCACGCGACTGACCCGTGTAACAACCTCCATATTAGGACAAGCCCAGAGAGAGAGAGTGGGACACACACACACACACACCGAACACACACTCCATTAAGAGGTCAAAAGGTCGTGTTTACGTGTCACTGATGTTAAAACATAGCTGACAGGTCTTTATGTATTTTAGTTATTGTCACTCGATGTTCTCCGTCTGTTCTCGTCTTCCAATAGTAGGGCACTATATAGGGAATAGTAGGGCACTATATAGGGAATAGTAGGGCACTATATAGGGAATAGTAGGGCACTATATAGGGAATAGTAGGGCACTATATAGGGAATAGTAGGGCACTATATAGGGAATAGTCTGGCACTATATAGGGAATAGTATGGCACTATATAGGGAATAGTAGGGCACTATATAGGGAATAGTCTGGCATTATATAGGGAATAGTAGGGCACTATATAGGGAATAGTAGGGCACTATATAGGGAATAGTAGTGCACTATATAGGGAATAGTAGGGCACTATATAGGGAATAGTAGGGCACTATATAGGGAATAGTAGGGCACTATATAGGGAATAGTAGGGCACTATATAGGGAATAGAATGGCACTATATAGGGAATAGTAGGGCACTATATAGGGAATAGTAGGGCACTATATAGGGAATAGTAGGGCACTATATAGGGAATAGTAGGGCACTATATAGGGAATAGTAGGGCACTATACAGGGAATAGTATGTCACTATATAGGGAATAGTAGGGCACTATATAGGGAATAGTAGGGCATTATATAGGGAATAGTAGTGCACTATATAGGGAATAGTAGGGCACTATATAGGGAATAGTAGGGCACTATATAGGGAATAGTAGGGCACTATATAGGGAATAGTCTGGCACTATATAGGGAATAGTATGGCACTATTTAGGGAATAGTATGGCACTATATAGGGAATAGTAGGGCACTATATAGGGAATAGTAGGGCACTATATAGGGAATAGTCTGGCACTATATACGGAATAGTAGGGCACTATATAGGGAATAGTAGAGAACTATATAGGGAATAGGGTGCCATTTGGGATGCATCTTTCTCTGTCATCTGATCTCCAGCTTCCTTCCTTAACTCCAGCTCTTCCAGACCGTTTGAAATCATCATTTTGATGACTATATTTGCGAACTGCGTGGCCTTAGCTGTCTACATCCCCTTCCCAGAGGACGACTCCAACGCCACCAACTCAAACCTGGTAAGTCACACCTGATCTGACACAGGCTCTTATGTCATGTTGCTATGGTTATTATGCTCTGTTTGACTGGAGGTACCAGGTGGCTGTGTGGGGGGGTTGAGTTGTCATGATACCTGTATCACCATCCTCCCTTTTGTGGTTTGGTGACATTTACATTTACGTTATGTGGAGTGCAGCTAATATGTTGACTTGGGACTTCTGTATGGTACATACTGTATGTGTTGGTGTTTGAGTGTGTAAATGGTGTTGGTGTTTGAGTGTGTACATGGTGTTTGAGTGTGTAAATGGTGTTGAGTGTGTAAATGGTGTTTGAGTGTGTAAATGGTGTTTGAGTGTGTAAATGGTGTTTGAGTGTGTAAATGGTGTTTGAGTGTGTAAATGGTGTTTGAGTGTGTACATGGTGTTTGAGTGTGTAAATGGTGTTGAGTGTGTAAATGGTGTTTGAGTGTGTAAATGGTGTTTGTGTGTGTACATGGCGTTTGAGTGTGTAAATGGTGTTTGAGCGTGTAAATGGTGTTTGAGTGTGTAAATGGTGTTTGAGTGTGTAAATGGTGTTTGTGTAGAGTGAATGGTGTTGAGTGTGTAAATGGTGTTTGAGTGTGTACATGGTGTTTGAGTGTGTAAATGGTGTTGAGTGTGTAAATGGTTTTTGAGTGTGTAAATGGTGTTTGAGCGTGTAAATGGTGTTTGAGTGTGTAAATGGTGTTTGAGTGTGTAAATGGTGTTTGTGTAGAGTGAATGGTGTTGAGTGTGTAAATGGTGTTTGAGTGTGTACATGGTGTTTGAGTGTGTAAATGGTGTTGAGTGTGTAAATGGTGTTTGAGTGTGTAAATGGTGTTTGAGTGTGTACATGGTGTTTGAGTGTGTAAATGGTGTTTGAGTGTGTACATGGTGTTTGAGTGTGTAAATGGTGTTGAGTGTGTACATGGTGTTTGAGTGTGTAAATGGTTTTTGAGTGTGTAAATGGTATTTGTGTAGAGTGAATGGAGGGAATGTGGGGCTCCCGAGTGGTGCAGTGGTCTAGGTCACTGCATCTCAGTGCTAGAGGTGTCACTACAGACCCTGGTTCGAATCCAGGCTGCATCACATCTTGCCGTGATTGGGAGTCTCATAGGATGGTGCACAATTTGCCCAGCGTCGTCCAGGTTTGGCTGGGCTAGGCTGTCATTGTAAATAAGAATTTGTTCTTAACTGACTTGTCTAGTAAAGAAAATGTGCTGACCTGGTCCTCCTGTATGTTACTGCGTGTGGTTGAGACTGTAACTGCTGGCTGTGTGGTGACCTGGTCCTCCTGTATGTTACTGGGTGTGGTTGAGACTGTAACTGCTGGCTGTGTGGTGACCTGGTCCTCCTGTATGTTACTGCGTGTGGTTGAGACTGTAACTGCTGGCTGTGTGGTGACCTGGTCCTCCTGTACGTTACTGCGTGTGGTTGAGACTGTAACTGCTGGCTGTGCGGTGACCTGGTCCTCCTGTACGTTACTGCGTGTGGTTGAGACTGTAACTGCTGGCTGTGCGGTGACCTGGTCCTCCTGTATGTTACTGGGTGTGGTTGAGACTGTAACTGCTGGCTGTGTGAAGTTAATATGGAATGACTTGATATGTTTTGATGGATGCTGTGTGGTGGAGACAGACAGGTCATGTTTTGTTGGACCATGGGATATTAATATACATGGTGATACAGACAGGTTGTGTTTAAAACAGACCACATTTCCATACTATTTATCTTCATTAGAGTTACCAATGAAAATGGTTCATGGTAAGACATGCTTGTCAGTATCATCCATAAGGACCAGTTGGATCACCAGGAGAATGGTTAATGTAGAACTACTAGCCAGGAGAATGGTTAATGTAGAACTAGTAGCCAGGAGAATGGTTAATGTAGAACTAGCCGGGGGGGTAGCCAGGAGAATGGTTAATGTAGAACTAGCCAGGAGAATGGTTAATGTAGAACTACTAGCCAGGAGAATGGTTAATGTAGAACTAGCCAGGAGAATGGTTAATGTAGAACTACTAGCCAGGAGAATGGTTAATGTAGAACTACTAGCCAGGAGAATGGTTAATGTAGAACTACTAGCCAGGAGAATGGTTAATGTAGAACTACTAGCCAGGAGAATGGTTAATGTAGAACTACTAGCCAGGAGAATGGTTAATGTAGAACTACTAGCCAGGAGAATGGTTAATGTAGAACTACCTAGCCAGGAGAATGGTTAATGTAGAACTACTAGCCAGGAGAATGGTTAATGTAGAACTACCTAGCCAGGAGAATGGTTAATGTAGAACTACTAGCCAGGAGAATGGTTAATGTAGAACTACTAGCCAGGAGAATGGTTAATGTAGAACTAGTAGCCAGGAGAATGGTTAATGTAGAACTACTAGCCAGGAGAATGGTTAATGTACAACTACTAGCCAGGAGAATGGTTAATGTAGAACTAGCCAGGAGAATGGTTAATGTAGAACTACTAGCCAGGAGAATGGTTAATGTAGAACACCTAGCCAGGATAATGGTTAATGTAGAACTACTAGCCAGGAGAATGGTTAATGTAGAACTACTAGCCAGGAGAATGGTTAATGTAGAACTACTAGCCAGGAGAATGGTTAATGTAGAACTACTAGCCAGGAGAATGGTTAATGTAGAACTACTAGCCAGGAGAATGGTTAATGTAGAACTACTAGCCAGGAGAATGGTTAATGTAGAACTACTAGCCAGGAGAATGGTTAATGTAGAACACCTAGCCAGGAGAATGGTTAATGTAGAACTACTTGCCAGGAGAATGGTTAATGTAGAACTAGCCAGGAGAATGGTTAATGTAGAGCTACTAGCCAGGAGAATGGTTCATGTAGAACTACTAGCCAGGAGAATGGTTCATGTAGAACTACTAGCCAGGCGAATGGTTAATGTAGAACTACTAGCCAGGAGAATGGTTAATGTAGAACTACTAGCCAGGATAATGGTTAATGTAGAACTACTAGCCAGGAGAATGGTTAATGTAGAACTAGCCAGGAGAATGGTTAATGTAGAACTACTAGCCAGGAGAATGGTTAATGTAGAACACCTAGCCAGGATAATGGTTAATGTAGAACTACTAGCCAGGAGAATGGTTAATGTAGAACTACTAGCCAGGAGAATGGTTAATGTAGAACTACTAGCCAGGAGAATGGTTAATGTAGAACTACTAGCCAGGAGAATGGTTAATGTAGAACTACTAGCCAGGAGAATGGTTAATGTAGAACTACTAGCCAGGAGAATGGTTAATGTAGAACTACTAACCAGGAGAATGGTTAATGTAGAACTACTAGCCAGGAGAATTGTTAATGTAGAACTACTAACCAGAAGGTCACATATCTACAGATGTAGGATCTTAATTTGATCATTCCTTTGTTGCTGAGAATTTTACTGCTCAGCAGGAAATGCAAACGTGTAGTTTATTCTTTTAAAACGTCTTCTAAAGTCTGTCAGGTGGCTGTTATCCGTCTACATTAGAAGTGTTGGACACTAATCCTCTGAGGTAAGATAAAGCTTGTCTGTTTGTCTGTCTGCCTGTCTGTTTGCATGTACAGTATATCTGCCTGTCTGTCTGTCTGTTTTTTCTGTCTGTCTGTCTGTCTGTCTGTCTGTCTGTCTGTCTGTCTGTCTGTCTGTCTGTCTGTCTGTCTGTCTGTCTGTCTGTCTGTCTGTCTGTCTGTCTTCTGTCTGTCTGTCTGTCTGTCAGAGCTGGAGATTGACATGGACTCATCATCTCCCTATTTCTCCTCTCTCTCTCTGTCTCTCTCTCTGTCTCTGTCTCTGTCTCTGTCTCTGTCTCTGTCTCTCTCTCTCTCTCTCTCTCTCTCTCTCTCTCTCTCTCTCTCTCTCTCTCTCTCTCTCCCTCTCTCCTCTCTCTCTCTCTCTCTCTCTCTCTCTCTCTCTCTCTCTCTGTCTCTCTCTGTCTCTCTCTGTAGTCTGTGACTGCATAATGTGTGGCTAGCTAATTGTTCCTGGTTTTGAAAAAGCACAACCTGTGGGCCAACACAAATTTGTCACAACAGATTTCAGGCTGGAGCCATTTACTTGTGAACCGGAAAATATAATCTATTCTTGGCTGTGATCTCTCTCTCTCTTTCTCTTCTCCCTCTCTCTCTCTCTCCTCCCTCTCTCTCCTCCCTCTCTCTCTCTTCTCCCTCTCTCCCTCTCTCTCTCTCTGGCGTACTACCTGACAACCACAGGACACACTATGAATACCAGAGAGACAACCTGACCATGATCTCCTGTAGTCTGCACAGTCTACCATCATGTTCCATGTCCACATTACACTACACTTCACAACACGCATGTGAAGGGAGAACAAAGTGCCAGCAGGACAGCAGTGGTTACAAAGGGGAGACTGAAGAGACTGGGGAGACTGAGGAAACTGGAGAGACTGAAGGGACTGGGGAGACTGGGGAGGCTGGAGAGACTGGGGAGACTGGAGAGACTGGGGAGACTGGGGAGACTGAAGGGACTGGGGAGACTGGAGAGACTGGAGAGACTAGAGAGACTGGGGAGACTGGGGAGACTGGAGAGACGGGGGAGGCTGGAGAGACTGGAGAGACTGGAGAGACTGGGGAGACTGGAGAGACTGGGGAGACTGGAGAGACTGGGGAGACTGGGGAGACTGGAGAGACGGGGGAGGCTGGAGAGACTGGAGAGACTGGGGAGACTGGGGAGACTGGGGAGACTGGAGAGACTGGAGAGACTGGGGAGACTGGAGAGACTGGGGAGACTGGAGAGACTGGGGAGACTGGGGAGGCTGGAGAGACTGGGGAGACTGGGGAGACTGGAGAGACTGAAGAGACTGAGGAAACTGGAGAGACTGAAGGGACTGGAGATACTGGTGAGGCTGGAGAGGCTGGAGAGACTGAAGAGACTGAGGAAACTGGAGAGACTGAAGGGACTGGGGAGACTGGAGAGACTGGAGAGACTAGAGAGACTGGGGATACTGGGGAGACTGGAGAGACGGGGGAGGCTGAAGAGACTGGAGAGACTGGAGAGACTGGAGAGACTGGGGAGACTGGGGAGACTGGAGAGACGGGGGAGGCTGGGGAGACTGGGGAGACTGGGGAGACTGGGGAGGCTGGGGAGACTGGGGAGGCTGGGGAGGCTGGGGAGACTAGAGAGACTGGGGAGACTGGAGAGACTGGGGAGACTGGAGAGACTGGAGAGACTGGGGAGACTGGAGAGGCTGGGGAGACTGGGGAGACTGGAGAGGCTGGGGAGTAGGAGCGGAAGAGAGAAAGAGGAGGGAGAGATGGAGGGAAGATGGAGAGAGAGGACAACAAATGGACATCAGAAAGGCTGCTCTCATCCCATTACATTGTCTCCCCCTCCCTCTCTCTCTCTCTCTCTCTCTCTCTCTCTCTCTCTCTCTCTTCCTCTCTCTCTCTACCTCCCTCTCTCTCCCTCTCTCTTCCTCTCTCTTCCTCTCTCCCTCTCTCTTCCTCTCTCGTTCTCTCTCTCGCTCTCTCTCTTTCTACCTCCCTCTCTCTCTTGCTCTCTCTCTTTCTACCTCCCTCTCTCCCCCCTCTCTCTCCCTCTCTCTCTCTCCCTCTCTCTACCTCTCTCCCTCTCTCTTCCTCTCTCCCTCTCTCCCTCTTTCCCTCTCTCCCTCTCTCTCAGGGTAAAGGAGAGGAGAGGGAAGGGAGGAGGAGAGGTGAGGAGGAGAGGGGGAGGAGAGCAGAGGAGAGGGGAGGGGAGGAGAGTAGAGAAGGAGAGGGGAGGAAGAGAGAGGAGGAGAGGGGAGGTGAGGAGAGTAGAGGAGAGGGGAGGAGAGTAGAGAAGCAGATGGGAGGAAGAGAAAGGAGGAGAGGGGAGGTGAGGGGAGGAGAGTACAGGAGGACAGGGGAGGAGAGTAGGAGCGGAGAGGGGAGGTGAGGGGAGGGGAGGAGAGTACAGGAGGAGAGTAGGATCGGAGAGGACAGGAGGAGAGTACAGGAGGAGAGGGGAGGGGAGTAGGAGAGTACAGGAGGAGAGGGGAGGGGAGTAGGAGAGTACAGGAGGAGAGGGGATGGGAGTAGGAGAGTACAGGAGGAGAGGGGAGGGGAGTAGGAGAGTACAGGAAGAGAGGGGAGGGGAGTAGGAGAGTACAGGAGGAGAGGAGAGGGATCTGTACTTTATTCCTGCTTTGCAGCTGAGGGAGGAAAATCCACTTTGGTAGATGAATATTTAATCCCACTACTCTGTGCTACGTAGTGGTCCTTTCAGAATGGCTTTAATTCTCTGATGCTAGTCAACATGCATGCTGCATAGCGTCTGTGATGAGATGGCTTGGCCTTGCTGTGTGACTCAGACAATGTTCCTTCAATGTCCCTGTACAGCCTGTTTCCACTGAGCTTGTCTACAGCCAGTCAATTACTCTGACTTACCAACTGTATGTCCGGTGTGTATTGTTGGAACCAAGCAGGTTTTGTTAACTATGTTCTTCACTACCAAAATGTTACTCAGGGGGCCTGCAGGACAGTGTTGACTATGTTCTTCACTACCATAATGTTACTCAGACCTGCAGGACAGTGTTAACTATGTTCTTCACTACCATAATGTTACTCAGGCCTGCAGGACAGTGTTAACTATGTTCTTCACTACCATAATGTTACTCAGGGGCGTCTGCAGGACAGTGTTAACTATGTTCTTCACTACCATAATGTTACTCAGGGGGGCCCTGCAGGACAGTGTTAACTATGTTCTTCACTACCATAATGTTACTCAGGGGCCCTGCAGGACAGTGTTAACTATGTTCTTCACTACCATAATGTTACTCAGGGGCCCTGCAGGACAGTGTTAACTATGTTCTTCACTACCATAATGTTACTCAGGGGCCCTGCAGGACAGTGTTGACTATGTTCTTCACTACCATAATGTTACTCAGGGGCCCTGCAGGACAGTGTTGACTATGTTCTTCACTACCATAATGTTACTCAGGCCTGCAGGACAGTGTTGACTATGTTCTTCACTACCATAATGTTACTCAGGGGCCCTGCAGGACAGTGTTGACTATGTTCTTCACTACCATAATGTTACTCAGGGGCCCTGCAGGACAGTGTTAACTATGTTCTTCACTACCATAATGTTACTCAGGCCTGCAGGACAGTGTTAACTATGTTCTTCACTACCATAATGTTACTCAGGGGCCCTGCAGGACAGTGTTGACTATGTTCTTCACTACCATAATGTTACTCAGGCCTGCAGGACAGTGTTGACTATGTTCTTCACTACCATAATGTTACTCAGGGGGCCTGCAGGACAGTGTTGACTATGTTCTTCACTACCATAATGTTACTCAGGCCTGCAGGACAGTGTTGACTATGTTCTTCACTACCATAATGTTACTCAGGCCTGCAGGACAGTGTTGACTATGTTCTTCACTACCATAATGTTACTCAGGGGCCCTGCAGGACAGTGTTAACTATGTTCTTCACTACCATAATGTTACTCAGGGGCCCTGCAGGACAGTGTTAACTATGTTCTTCACTACCATAATGTTACTCAGGGGGCCTGCAGGACAGTGTTGACTATGTTCTTCACTACCATAATGTTACTCAGGCCTGCAGGACAGTGTTAACTATGTTCTTCACTACCATAATGTTACTCAGGCCTGCAGGACAGTGTTAACTATGTTCTTCACTACCATAATGTTACTCAGGGGCCCTGCAGGACAGTGTTAACTATGTTCTTCACTACCATAATGTTACTCAGGGGCCCTGCAGGACAGTGTTAACTATGTTCTTCACTACCATAATGTTACTCAGGGGCCCTGCAGGACAGTGTTAACTATGTTCTTCACTACCATAATGTTACTCAGGGGCCCTGCAGGACAGTGTTAACTATGTTCTTCACTACCATAATGTTACTCAGGGGGCCTGCAGGACAGTGTTAACTATGTTCTTCACTACCATAATGTTACTCAGGGGGCCTGCAGGACAGTGTTAACTATGTTCTTCACTACCATAATGTTACTCAGGGGCCCTGCAGGACAGTGTTGACTATGTTCTTCACTACCATAATGTTACTCAGGCCTGCAGGACAGTGTTAACTATGTTCTTCACTACCATAATGTTACTCAGGGGCCCTGCAGGACAGTGTTAACTATGTTCTTCACTACCATAATGTTACTCAGGGGCCCTGCAGGACAGTGTTGACTATGTTCTTCACTACCATAATGTTACTCAGGGGCCTGCAGGACAGTGTTAACTATGTTCTTCACTACCATAATGTTACTCAGGGGCCCTGCAGGACAGTGTTGACTATGTTCTTCACTACCATAATGTTACTCAGGGGCCCTGCAGGACAGTGTTAACTATGTTCTTCACTACCATAATGTTACTCAGGGGCCCTGCAGGACAGTGTTAACTATGTTCTTCACTACCATAATGTTACTCAGGGGCCCTGCAGGACAGTGTTAACTATGTTCTTCACTACCATAATGTTACTCAGGGGCCCTGCAGGACAGTGTTAACTATGTTCTTCACTACCATAATGTTACTCAGGGGCCCTGCAGGACAGTGTTGACTATGTTCTTCACTACCATAATGTTACTCAGGGGCCCTGCAGGACAGTGTTAACTATGTTCTTCACTACCATAATGTTACTCAGGGGCCCTGCAGGACAGTGTTGACTATGTTCTTCACTACCATAATGTTACTCAGGGGGCCTGCAGGACAGTGTTAACTATGTTCTTCACTACCATAATGTTACTCAGGGGCCCTGCAGGACAGTGTTAACTATGTTCTTCACTACCATAATGTTACTCAGGGGCCTGCAGGACAGTGTTGACTATGTTCTTCACTACCATAATGTTACTCAGGGGCCCTGCAGGACAGTGTTAACTATGTTCTTCACTACCATAATGTTACTCAGGCCTGCAGGACAGTGTTGACTATGTTCTTCACTACCATAATGTTACTCAGGGGCCCTGCAGGACAGTGTTGACTATGTTCTTCACTACCATAATGTTACTCAGGGCCTGCAGGACAGTGTTAACTATGTTCTTCACTACCATAATGTTACTCAGGGGCCCTGCAGGACAGTGTTGACTATGTTCTTCACTACCATAATGTTACTCAGGGGCCCTGCAGGACAGTGTTAACTATGTTCTTCACTACCATAATGTTACTCAGGCCTGCAGGACAGTGTTGACTATGTTCTTCACTACCATAATGTTACTCAGGGGCCCTGCAGGACAGTGTTAACTATGTTCTTCACTACCATAATGTTACTCAGGGGCCCTGCAGGACAGTGTTAACTATGTTCTTCACTACCATAATGTTACTCAGGGGGCCTGCAGGACAGTGTTGACTATGTTCTTCACTACCATAATGTTACTCAGGGGCCCTGCAGGACAGTGTTAACTATGTTCTTCACTACCATAATGTTACTCAGGGGCCCTGCAGGACAGTGTTGACTATGTTCTTCACTACCATAATGTTACTCAGGGGCCCTGCAGGACAGTGTTAACTATGTTCTTCACTACCATAATGTTACTCAGGGGCCCTGCAGGACAGTGTTGACTATGTTCTTCACTACCATAATGTTACTCAGGCCTGCAGGACAGTGTTAACTATGTTCTTCACTACCATAATGTTACTCAGGGGCCCTGCAGGACAGTGTTGACTATGTTCTTCACTACCATAATGTTACTCAGGCCTGCAGGACAGTGTTAACTATGTTCTTCACTACCATAATGTTACTCAGGGGCCCTGCAGGACAGTGTTGACTATGTTCTTCACTACCATAATGTTACTCAGGCCTGCAGGACAGTGTTAACTATGTTCTTCACTACCATAATGTTACTCAGGGGGCCTGCAGGACAGTGTTAACTATGTTCTTCACTACCATAATGTTACTCAGGGGCCCTGCAGGACAGTGTTAACTATGTTCTTCACTACCATAATGTTACTCAGGGGCCCTGCAGGACAGTGTTAACTATGTTCTTCACTACCATAATGTTACTCAGGGGCCCTGCAGGACAGTGTTGACTATGTTCTTCACTACCATAATGTTACTCAGGGGCCCTGCAGGACAGTGTTAACTATGTTCTTCACTACCATAATGTTACTCAGGGGCCCTACAGGACAGTGTTGACTATGTTCTTCACTACCATAATGTTACTCAGGGGGCCTGCAGGACAGTGTTAACTATGTTCTTCACTACCATAATGTTACTCAGGGGCCCTGCAGGACAGTGTTGACTATGTTCTTCACTACCATAATGTTACTCAGGGGCCCTGCAGGACAGTGTTAACTATGTTCTTCACTACCATAATGTTACTCAGGGGCCCTGCAGGACAGTCTTGACTATGTTCTTCACTACCATAATGTTACTCAGGGGCCCTGCAGGACAGTGTTGACTATGTTCTTCACTACCATAATGTTACTCAGGGGCCCTGCAGGACAGTGTTGACTATGTTCTTCACTACCATAATGTTACTCAGGGGCCCTGCAGGACAGTGTTGACTATGTTCTTCACTACCATAATGTTACTCAGGGGCCCTGCAGGACAGTGTTGACTATGTTCTTCACTACCATAATGTTACTCAGGGGCCCTGCAGGACAGTGTTGACTATGTTCTTCACTACCATAATGTTACTCAGGCCTGCAGGACAGTGTTAACTATGTTCTTCACTACCATAATGTTACTCAGGGGGCCTGCAGGGCCGTGTTGGGTGAGATGTGGCCATGAGGACATAGGGCTAGTTCAGACACTTCTGTCTGCTGTTAAGCCAGATACAAACACTCCGCCCACAGCACCCCCTCCTCACCCGACCCCCACCCACTGCGCCCGCCAAATAAATACATAATAACGTTTAAATAAATCCCACAGTAAATAATCCCACAGCATCCCTGTCTCGGACCCCCACCCCCCCAAAAAAAACAGAAATATGCTTTTCGTTAACTATCACTCGCTCTTTACTTTCCCTCCCTGCTAGCTCTGTTTTGCTGATAGTTACTTTATGGAGGAAAAATTGACTATGACTGTGATGTGTGGTTAACCTAGCTATCTTAAGATGAGTGCACTAACTCTGAGTCCCTCTGAAAAAGAGCGTTTGCTAAATGACTCAAATGTAAATTTGAAATGTGATGTATTGAGACAGCGGCGACACGTAGACACTCTGAACAAACCCCAGGTCACTTCCTGGTCTTTGAAGCTCCGCCAAGCCAACCCATCAGCTCCCAGCAGGATTTCTGACCCAAGCCCTGATTGGCCAATGGGACTTTTCAGTTACTGTCCCCTTTCTTCTCATATCATCCTCGGCTCATCTTTCTCTGTCTCCATCCTTCCATCACTCCATCCCTCAGGCTAACATTCTTTATGATGATAGTGTGGAGGCTGGAGGGCCTTTGGCCATGCTGGCTGGCCTCTGGTCCTCTTTGGCTCTCTTCAACCTTATAGAAATAAACACTGAGCTAAGGCCACTGAGCCTGATGACGCTGGTGACAGAGATGGAGAGGGAGGTTTTTCTGTCACTGAAATACGTGTCATAAGACGAAGCATCAGTAGTCTACAGTGTGTCACTTTGTCCGTGTCTGAATCCGTCCCACGCGGTAACGCTGCATATACAGATGTAGTATCTTCATTTGATCACTCTTTTGGAGCTGAGAATTGTCAAAGCACGCATATATTTCCTTTAATTACGTAACACAATGCTTCTGACAGATTAGTAGGAACTAGAGGTCAACTGATTATGATTTTTCAACGCCGATACCGATACCGATTATTGGAGGACCAAAAACCGCCGATGCCGATTAATCGGCCAATTTTAAAAAAACGGTATTTATTTATTTATTTGTAATAATGACAATTACAACAATACTGAATGAACACTTTTACTTTAACTTAATATAATACATCAATCAAATCAATTTAGCCTCAAATGTATAATAATGAAACGTTCAATTTGGTATAAATAATGCAAAAACAAAGTATTGGATTGTAACGGTCGTCGTATGTAGTAGACCAAGGCGCAGCGGGTTGAGTGCTCATATTAAACTTTTATTGAACACTTAAATAACAAAACAAGAAAATGAACGACAAACAGTCTTGCAGGCTAAACACAGCAGTGCAAAAACAACTTCCCACAAACCACAGGTGAAAAAAGGACTACCTAAGTATGACTCCCAATCAGCAACAACGATGTACATCTGTTCCTGAATGAGAGCCATACCAGGCCAACAAAGAAATACACAACCTAGAAAATCATAGAAATACAAAACCAGAACAATACCCAAAAACCCCGGGACACATAAAACAAACACCCCTCTTACATAAATACATATCCCAACAAACCCCGAACCACATAAAACAAACACCTCCTGCCACGTCCTGACCAACCTACAATAACAAATAACCCCTTTACTGGTCAGGACGTGACATGGAGAAGAAAGTAAAAGTGCAATATGTGCCATGTAAAAAATATAACGTTTAAGTTCCTTGCTCAGAACATAAGAACATATGAAAGCTGGTGGTTCCTTTTAACATGAGTCTTCAATATTTCCAGGTAAGAAGTTTTAGGTTGAGGTTATAGGAATTATAGGACTATTTCTCTCTATACGATTTGTATTTCATATACCTTTGACTATTGGATGTTCTTATAGGCACTTTAGTATTGCCTGTGTAACAGTATAGCTTCCGTCCCTCTCCTCGCTCCTACCTGGGCTCGAACCAGGAACACATCGACAACAGCCACCCTCAAGCATCGTTACCCATCACTCCACAAAACCCGCGGTCCTTGCAGAGCAAAGGGAACAACTACTCCAAGTCTCAGAGCGAGTGACATCACCAATTGAAACGTTATTTGCGCGCACCCGCTAACTAGCTAGCCATTTCACATCGGTTACACCAGCCTAATCTCGGGAGTTGATAGGCTTGAAGTCATAAACAGCTCAATGCTTGAAGCACAGCGAAGAGCTGCTGGTAAAACGCACCAAGGTGCTGTTTGAAGGAATGCGTACGAGCCTGCTGCTGCCTACCATCGCTCAGTCAGACTGCTCTATCAAATATCAAATCATAGACTTAACTATAACATAATAACACACAGAAATACGAGCCTTTGGTCATTAATATGGTCGAATCCGGAAACTATCATTTCGAAAACAAATCGTTTATTCTTTCAGTGAAATACGGAACTATTCCGTATTTTATCTAACGGATGGCATCCTTAAGTCTAAATATTGCTGTTACATTGTACAACCTTCAATGTTATGTCATAATTATGTACAATTCTGGCAAATTAATTACAGTCTTTGTTAGGAATAAATGGACTTCACACAGTTTGCAACGAGCCAGTCGGCCCAAACTGCTGCATATACCCTGACTGCTTGCACGGAACGCAAGAGAAGTGACACAATTTCCTTAGTTATAAGAAATTCATGTTAGCAGGCAATATTAACTAAATATGCAGGTTTAAAAATATATACTTGTGTACTGATTTTAAAGAAAGGCATTGATGTTTATGGTTAGGTACACATTGGTGCAACGACAGTGCTTTTTTCGCGAATGCGCTTGTTAAATCACCCGTTTGGCGAAGTAGGCTGTGATTCAATGATAAATTAACAGGCACCGCATTGATTATATGCAATGCAGGACACGTTAGATAAACTAGTTATATCATCAACCATGTGTAGTTAACTAGTGATTATGTTAAGATTGATTGTTTTTTATAAGATAAGTTTAATGCTAGCTAGCAACTTACCTTGGCTTCTTGCTGCCCTCGCATAACAGGTAGTCAGCCTGCCACGCAGTGGAGTGCAATGTAAGGCAGGTGGTTAGAGCGTTGGACTAGTAAGCGGAAGGTTGCAGAAACGAATCCCCGAGCTGACAAGGTAAAAATCTGTTGTTCTGCCCCTGAACAAGGCAGTTAACCCACCGTTCCTAGGCCATCATTGAAAATAAGAATGTGTTCTTAACTGACTTGCCTAGTTAAATAAAGGTAACATTTAAATATATATATTTTTTAAACAATCGGTGTCCAAAAATACCGATTACCGATTGTTATGAAAACTTGAAATCGGCCCTAAGAAATCGGCCATTCCGATTAATCGGTCGACCTCTAGTAGGAACTGATGGAAAACACCAAATGGAGACATCAGCTAGCTCAACCATGTACCCTCTTACTGTGGCTCTACCATGTACCCTCTTACTGTGGCTCTACCATGTACCCTCTTACTGTGAGGGTACAGGGTGGGGGTACTGTGAGGGTACAGGGTGGGGGGGTACTATGAGGGTACAGGGTGGGGGGGTACTGTGAGGGTACAGAGTGGGGGGGTACTGTGAGGGTACATGGTGGGGGGTACTGTGAGGGTACAGGGTGGGGGGGTACTATGAGGGTACAGGGTGGGGGTACTGTGAGGGTACAGAGTGTGGGGGTACTGTGAGGGTACAGGGTGGGGGGCTACTGTGAGGGTACAGAGTGTGGGGGTACTGTGAGGGTAGAGTGGGGGGGAGGTACTGTGAGGGTACAGCCTATGTGCACACTGCCCACAAAATGAGGTGGAAACTGAGCTGCACTTCCTAACCTCCTGCCAAATGTATGACCATATTAGAGACACATATTTCCCTCAGATTACACATATCCACAAAGAATTCGAAAACAAACCCGATTTTGATAAAGTCCCATATCTACTGGGTGAAATACACAGTGTGACATCACAGCAGCAAGATTTGTGACCTGTTCCCACAAGAAAAGGTCAACCAGTGAAGAACAAACACCATTTATTTATTTTCCCTTTTGTACTTTAACTATTTGCACATCGTTACAACACTGTATATAGACATAATATGACATTTGAAATGTGAGTGTAATATTTACTGTTCACTTTTATTGTTTATTTCACTTTTGTTTATCCATTTGACCTGCTTTCGTATTGTTATGTTTCCCTGCCAATAAAGCCCTTGAATTGAAATGAATTGAGAGAGTTTAGACATTACACTTCAAATAATTTGAGTGTGGCTCAGTTGGTAGAGCATGATGTTTGCAACGCCAGGGTTGTGGGTTCGATTCCCAAGGGGGACCAGTACGGGAATTTTTTTTGAACGAAATGTATGCATTCACTACTGTAAGTCGCTCTGGATAAGAGCGTCTGCTAAATGACTAAAATGTAAATGTAAGTTTATGTGTAATGGCATGTGGAGACAGCGCCAGGCGTCAAGCAGGACCTCTCTCTCCTTCATCGCTCACCCCCCCATCTCCCCTCCATCTCCCCTCCATCTCTCCTCCATCTCCCCCCAATCTCCCCTCCATCTCCCTCCATCTCCCTCCATCTCCTCCATCTCCCCCCATCTCCCCACCCCTCCATCTCCCCATCTCCCCTCCATCTCCCCCCATCTCCCCTCCATCTCCCCTCCATCTCCCCCATCTCACCTCCATCTCTCCTCCATCTCCCCCCAATCTCCCCCATCTCTCCTCCATCTCCCCTCCATCTCCCCCATCTCCCTCCATCTCTCCTCCATCTCCCCCCATCTCTCCTCCATCTCCCCCCATCTCCCCTCCATCTCCCCTCCATCTCCCCCCATCTCCCCTCCATCTCCCCCATCTCTCCTCCATCTCCCCCCATCACCCCCCCATCTCCCCCCATCACTCCTCCATCTCCCCTCCATCACCCCCCCATCTCCTCCATCTCCCCCCATCTCTCCTCCATCTCCCCCATATCTCCCCCATATCTCCCCCATCTCCCTCCATCTCCCTCATCTCCCCCCATCTCCCCCATCTCCCCCA